>NC_133583.1:59809734-60160404 GCF_964106895.1 Numenius arquata
AGGACCAGGTCCACAGACCCGGTGTTTGCATTGCTGTTAGATTGCAGTTTCATTTAATGGGGCGGCATTAAGCATAGCGCTGTTGCAACATGTTAAATTGCTTTAAATATAATCAACCCTTCACATCATGCTTTGGGTTGATCATTGCCATATTTGTAAAAGTAAGGCTGAAGACATTTTCTTGGCAGGTCCTGACCGACGTTATACAACCCGTAATGCAATCGCGTATTGGAAGGGCTTTCGTACTTTTAGGGGAAGGATTCCGGGCCAGGGAACCTCAGCGTGGAGATGCTGTCACGCACGAGACTCAAATCGGCAGTGACGTAAAGGCTTTTAAAACAATCTCATGCAGTAATTTAACTTTGTTGAACTAGATTTAGACAATTTTACCTCTTAAGATCTTTCAGGTTACATTCTAATTATTTCAAATGCCCCGTGTGGCGCAACGGAGATAACGCTAAGTGGCTGTAGTTTACTTTTGCTGTTAAACTTCACATTTAAAGAGAGCTCCTAGGTATACATTTGTTTTCTTTGACACTTGGCATAGCCAAAAATGCGCCGTCTTGATAAAGGCAGGATGGCTGAGGTGGCTGTTAGCTCCGGGGGTTTCCATATTTGTTTTTCCTACATCCCTAGCAGAGTCTGCAAAGGGAGTACTCCAGCTGCCTCGCAAAGTTCAACCTGTAAGAGAAAAGCTCTGCAGTGAATGCACGAGATCTGCAAGCAAGAGATTTCTAAGCAAATTTCTAGCTCTCTTCAGATTTTATTATAAGATAAATATTTCAAAAACATCACTCTACCGAGCTGAACAGAAACTTTTCAAATCTTTACATTATTGAGTGCCACCAAATACGTAGATTTAAACAATGAGTTCAGTCATTCTCTGAGTGGCTTCTGAAATACCATTGTTCCCAGCCACGACGTTATTTTGGAGGTAGCTATCAAGTTTCAAAGTTATTAAATGTTCTTCAGCCCTCCTCTTACCTCCCCCCGTTCCCCCCCCATTGAAATTCTCTCAGCAAGCATGTGCCGCTCCGCAGTCCCATGAGATTAGGCTCTGTTGAGAAATGTGTAGGTGAATGATCTTTTTGTATTCTGGGCCACTGCGATGCGCTATTTGAGAAACCAGGAATGAAGGCTTATATCGCCCCAGCGGGTTGTTTTTAACTCTCTGAATTCCTAAGTTAGAACGAGATGAGTTCAGCGTATCCTTTTGTGTTTGCTTCTCCAGGAAACGTTGCGATGGTGTCTCTTCTCTGCTGGGGTTGAGAGGGTGTTTCTGTAGGAAAATTTATTCTGGCTGCTTGAACTTCAGCCACTTGGGCCGGAGAGTTTTGGATTCCACCCAGTTTAATCTTCTTTTTTCCTTTTTCCCCTCCTGAATCACGTAGCAAAGGAAGAGGGTGTTAAGATGCATCCTTTTGGTAAGGTTTCCGGTGTTGATTTGGGAGTTGTATTAGCGGGTAGGTGGTGAGCACAGGGGTCTGTCCCACAGGAGGGCACAAAAATTCCCAAACTAAGTTACAGAGGAGGGAAAGAAAAAGGAGATTATATTGTAGTCTCTCTGATGCCTGTAGAAATGCCTAAAAGTCACACATATAAACTATACGTAAAATGTCCTGAAACTGGCTACAGAAAACATCTTTTCCTCTTTTTCCTTAAAATCACTTAAGAGACTTCAGAAAATCCCTGAGAATCTCATTTGAATGGAGAAAGTAAAAACCCCAAATCAACACCTATCACTCAGCCTCAAGTACACGCAGCTTGCCTAAAGAGCAAGGGCTCGGAGAGAGGGAAGGAATGTATTATCTCAAAGTACATTGGTAATTATTCCGATTCAGCCTTTGCTAATAGTTACCACACAATGTCGTTTCGGATGCCACGTTCTCCCCTCCGAGTTTAGAATGGCAAATAGCTCTGTGGGAAACGCTGCCTCCCTTGAAGTGGGCGGTATTGGATAGTAAAGGGAAAAAAGCAAGAAAAGAGAGGAACTGTTTTAACGTAGTCCAAGGGAATGATGGGTGAAACCGAGAAATGGAAAATACAGAGCGAGCGTCAGGAATGAAGTCCTCATTGCAGGATTTTTTAGCCTCCAGGATTAACTATGAAAGTGAATGGTGGGAACTCTGTCGCTTGGGTCGGCGGCAGTAACGTGAAATAAACTTTTTGGAGAGTGCAACAGGGAATAATATCGCCGAGGTAAGAGAGGAGAGTAGATGAAAATGCTAATGTGATTTCCCAACACAGAGGGGAAAGTTAGAGACTCGGAACAGTCTATTGAAGGCTCAACGTGATTTAACTTCATGCGTGTTGCCAGGTTGACTTAGCAATTGTTGATTAAACAAAATATAAAACATTATTCTGGCCAGGCCTAACCGTGTTGCAATTTTGGGACGTTTTATAAGCTGTTAAATGAGACGCTGACATCTTGTGTCTAGTATCTACAGATAGGCTGATCTGAAAGCCTTGGAGACCCTGAGGGTCTGACCTACATTACTGGTACTGTCAGTACAGCAAGCTCGTATATCTTTCAAGCTTTTTGACAATTTAAAGGGCAGTCAGCCTAGCCCAAATAGTTAATCTCTCTCTCTGTCTCTCTCTCTCTCTCTCTCTTCCCCCACCTCTAAGATTCAAAGAGAAGGGAGAGTGCCAAGGGAAAATTTATTAGAGCACAGCATGCCCATTTCTTTTTTTAAGTTAAATAAAAGAGTGTTGGATTTAGTTAAAATATGTTTTTGTTAAAATGGAAAGGGATTTAACCTCTTACTTTCCAACAGTGAAGAGGGAAGAATCTACACAATGCCTGCTCCAGTGATTTGTTGGTTTTAGGTTAAAAAACACACACTGTCATCTGAAGGTAGGGTGGCTTCAGCCTGAGAATCACCATTCAAAAGCAGATGAGCCCTTTAGGCAGCAAAAAACAATCATCAAAGATGCTGGGAGTCAAACTGTGGAGCATCTAAACCCATGTGGTGGTGGGGGGGCCGGAGAACCTCCTGACCCGCAGATCAAAGGCTGGTTGAACCCTTTCTCCGTGCCCCTCTGGGAAATCAAAACTCCTCACCTACGCTGTGCCTCCTCCAAAAGCCACAGTAAGAAAGCAGGACGCGTGCTCCATTCCTCCCCCAGCTTTTGTAGAACAGCGTCTCCATTGTAGGGAAATGAATCAAACATCCATCACTAAATCCGCATCCAGTGGTGGTTCTGTTTGCTTTGATCAAAGCGTTTGATCGTTATATTTATAATTTCTGTGCAGAGATGACGCTCAGAGGCACATTTGCCATCGTTCCTCTCTCCACTGTTAGACAGGACAAGCGTATAAGCATGTTACACGTAAAAAGTCTATAAAGAGCTGAAGAGAAGAATTGTCGCGTGACAATTTTGGAAGAAGAGGCAAGCTCTGTGAAAACTGAAATGGCCGAGTCCCTGTGGTGTCCCCTCTGTCCGGGAAGTGGCCTCGTGCGGCAGCAGGTATTGTGATAAGGCCACCGGTGCTATCAGAGGCAGCATCCCTGAGCTCTTGTTGGGTTTCAGCTGGAGCCATGCAGCCGGTGGGAATCGCCAGAGCAAACGGCTCTTCCCTTGCAGTTTCTGCCTGGATTTAACTGTTCCCTTCCCTCAGGAATTGTGCAGCATGAGCAAAGTGAAATGGAACCGAGTATGAGTGCATGAACTGGAGAAACCTGGTTTCCTGGGGATTTATGCCTTATGGCGTTGACTGGCAGCTCGAATGGAAAGACCTTTTCACATCTGGAGCATTTAAAAAGCGCTCTTTGCCTTGTAGGCTGTGGTGGTTGTAAGGGCTGAGCTCACAGTTCTGCCTCTCCTCCGTCAGGGCACGGAGGGTTTCTGTCCTTTATCCACCCATTTATATTAACACACAGGAATTCAATTTTAAAGCCCTTGTGCTCATAGGGGAATGTTCACCCGACTAAGAGCCAGCCCAAAGGGGGTTAAATAGGACTCATATGCTGCAGTATAGTAAAGATAAATTCTTCAGCCTGTCGCTCTGCCTAGCTCCATTTTCTCCGCGTGCTTTCAACTGCCTCTTCTTCCTCTGCCGTGTCGAATACAAGCTGCTTCCCTTCATTTTCAAAGTCCATCCCAGCCTGTTCTGTTCTCTATCATATTTCCTTGGGCTGAGGAGGGGAGCCCCTGCCTTTTGCTGGCTCAGCCTTCATCATCTACTCATTAAACGTTCAAACAAATGACTTTGTGTTTTCTCGTACCTCTCCCCTCATGCGTGGAAGGAGCTCCCCGTCAGTATCTGCAAAAGCTGTTTCATTACACCGCTTCAGAAATCCTTCCCTAAAGCTTTCCTCTGCTGAGATGCTGACAAAAAAAGCCTTGTTATCAGTGGGGCTGCGAAGGCGCTGAGGCTGCTGCCGGTCACACTGACCCTACTGTTCCCTTCAGTCTCCCTCGCTCCGGGTCGCCGAGGTTTTCTAATTCTTGCTGGCAGAGAATGCGATGAAAATTCAAGCAGCTTAACCCCATCCCAGTTTTGATAAGGCGTTGGGAGGCGAGAGCAGCGGTGGTGGAGGTGGATTGTAAGGTCCTGAGATGTTCGTGGTGGGAAGGGAGGAGAATGGGAAAGTGGCCACCTCGTTTGGACGTGTGTTATAGTGCGCTCAGGGACCAGTTAGTCTGAATAAACGGGGAATTTAAATCAGGTGATAAAGGAGTATTCAGTATCTGTGACACTTCGTGGGGAAATACCGCTATGGATCCAATCCTGAAGTCTCAGTGGGAAACATCTTAATTTTTCCAGTTTGGGTTGACTCAACAAGATATTTGAAGGCTAAGCATTCATTTTAAACATAATATAAAAGCATTTTAAAAAAGAGTTTTAAAAAAATATCCAGACCTGATCATCTTAGGGATGTGGTTTAGTGGTGGTTTGCCAGTTCTAGGTTAATGGTTGGACTAGATGATCTTGAAGGTCCCTTCCAACTTAGATGATTCCATGGTTCTTTGATTTGGGCAGGTGGTTTGAACAGCCTGAGAGACAAGTGGCATTTCCTACGGTCTTCTCAAAAAACCAAACCAAAACGACGGTCGATGCGAAAGGGCTGAATTGTTCTGAATTGCTATGATTTGTCCTTCTCGTTGACTCGGCTCCCTCCGCAGCGTAGCCGTGCTCCCTAAAACCCAGCAAGTTGAAGCCATCAGAGGAAGCAGCTGCAGGATAGTTTTCACAATCCAGGAAACAAGTTCAAGTAGCCTAGATATTTATCAGTCAATGTCAGGATAAATTTATTTGCGAGTTTAACTTAAATTATGATGGATCCATTCTATTCCTGTTGTTTCTCTTCCTGTACCGTGTACTTTTTCTTTCCTGAAGGTATTAAATTGCTACATAAATCCTGGTAATCCTTCATTCATGGGATTTAGGGAAAAAATCCAGGAAGAAGGTTGTCAGGAGAGTGGACAGTTACGCAGTTATTTCCAGAGTATGTGCTGCCAAAAAGCTAATTGTTCGAGCGTTAGAATAGCTTCTGCCACATTATGGAATTAGCTAAATAAGGTGGTTTCTTGTAACAGCTTTTGCTAAAACATTTGACCACTGGATTCAGGTCTCACAGCAAACTTTCTCAGATGGAAAAATAAGCATTCTTATTAGTTAAGGAGAATTTTTTCCCCTAAATATGAATTATTGTACTGCCGTTGTGGACAGCCTGGAAATCTCTTTTAGGGCAGAAATGAATGACCTCACTAATTTTAGTGATTTTTGACTTTTAAAAAAAATGACGATACCACTTTTTCTGGAAGTTTTGCACAATTGCTTGGGTTAACACTGGGACTGTTCTTTGGCTGTGCGATGACTCCAGATCCGGGAAGCGCTCAGAATAATGACCAGATATTATGATAGTGTAATTCCTAAGAATGCCTTGTGTCAATATGGCCATTAAACAAATCTGAATAATTACAGAAAGCCCATAATCTACTTTATGAGCTACGTTCCTTATATTGCCATAAGCGGCAGATAGGCAGAACAGGCAGAGCAAAACGACACTCTAATTTTGCAGCCCAATCCACAAGCTTAATTAAAAATGTGATTTTTAGTTTAATCATAGTTCTGAATCATTTTTACCTTTATAATTCTTTCACACATTTGTATCCCATAGATAAGTGTATTTAAAATGAAGAGTCCTGTATCTCTGTAATTATGCTTAAAGAGTATAGAAAGTCAAATTGGCCACTGGCATTTACTTTTATTCGGAGAAGGTGCAGATGGTACTTTCAAAGCCTCACCTGTCATCTGAAGTTGTAGCTAAGCCGTCCTTTTCCCTCTCTGTTACAGTCTCAGTTAAAATAGGTGCTATAAATAACGTCACAGCCCTAAGCGCTAAAAAGTGTGAAAAGGATTCTTCTCATCTCTATCCCCAGCTACGCACATTTCTCAGGGATGAGGTTTTTTATTTTGTACGCGGAGGTTTTTTCCCCCCCCATAAATCTTCCATTTCCTAGAATGTTTGTTGCGTGCGATTCGTCAGCGCTCGCGTATGGAGTGTGAAGGAAACCATGAATGTAATCCCAGAAACCAGTTTAAGGGGGTAGCTCTGAGCTGTGTGGCGGAGGCAGCCCGGCCGGAGCGATCCTGATTCGAGGTCCATGGAAAAGCTCCTCTGCCTTCAATGGCTTTTGGATCTTGGCCCACAGTCCTGGCTTCCCACCTTGTTTCCAGCTGCTAAAGTGCATTAAAAGAGGCTAAAAATACATCAAATAGTTTTCTGACATTATTTTTTCCATGTAAGCAACGGCCTTAGTTGCCATTTTGTCTTGTGGGTGGTCCCTGACCCTGTCTATCGATACCGAGTGGCTACTTTTCCCGTTACCAAGGATAATTTAGAGACAGAGGAACTGTACAAGAAAAAAAATGAATAGTGAGTCTCAGCAGCTGCTACTGGTCTCGTTGTGCTAATGCCGATGTCTAAAGGGATGGTGTAGAAAGGAAAGACAGGAAAAAGGTTTATATTCTAAAAAGGTAATTTTCATTTTTAAGGAGAGAATGTACCTTCAGTATATGATAATGTATGCAAGGTGTGATGTATCCAACAGGTTGTGTGAGGCTCTGTGGGTGGGTGTGCCTCTGAGCTCCTATATCCAGCATCCTTTTCTCCAGGGTATTTCTCTTTTTGAGTGACAAAACAGGGATAGAGACATTATTAAGACTTTGAATTCTCCCTACCCAAACAAAAGATGTTGATAGAGGCACCAGGATGCACAGTAAGAATTTCAATGTCAATGCATCTATTTAAATCAGTGCAGAAACCCCTGATTTCCGCAGAACTTGGGTAGGACTTCAAATTCTCTTTGTTTTTGAGGAAGACGTCTGAGGAATATCAACTTCTCTCTGGGCTGTTGGAGAGCACGGGTCAGAGCGCCATTGCAGTACAGCACACGTTGGCTTGGGGCAATAGTTACCTCCATCCCTTCCCCTTCCTCTGTTTTACCTATTCGCATCATGAATTCTTTTAAGCAGGGAGGAATCTTCGTCTTTATCAACGTGGTCTCTCAAGCACGCAATAACTGGTGGTAGCAGCAGCGGTGATATTTTCTCGAGCCTTGTCTCAGGAAATGCTCGACGAAAGCCAGCTGTATCAGTTTCCAGCTCACAGGATTTCGGAATCATTTTGGCAATGTATCGGAACAAAACCCAAGGATTTGGGATAACTCTGAGCTTTGGAAAAAGTTTGATTCTTCTGTAAACCTGAGCACCGATGCTTTACTTTCTGGAATAAAAGCCCTGCCTGTGAGCATCTGTGAACTCTGTGCAAGTTCAAAAACCAGAACCAGACCCACACTTTGAGGCTTCAGCCCATCTTTCATTCATTAATTTCTAAAGTATTTTATGGCCTTGGTTATCTGGCTGCTTCCTGATGCCTTTAACAGCTTCCTCGTAGCAAGTGAAGCTAATAAATTTACAATCGCCATTCTCATGGAAGTCTTAAGCAGAGTCACTTTCTTTAAAAAAATAAAACCCCGAAAGGGAGGGGGCTTCAACGTTTGATCTCCCTGATGTCTGGCAGTTGGTCGGGAAGCAATACAAATAATCATTGTGACTGATGAAATGTATAGGAAGAAAAGTTGATAATTGGGCGGGCAGGAAAAAATGTATGACCTGGAAGACGCTGGATCGGTCACTGGAGCCCACCATTCGGGGGAGGAAGCGGTATTCCCAGCAGCATTCCCAGCTCAGGGCCCTCCGCGGCAGCACAACTTGTTAATCATCACACCATCAGACCGGCCAGAAGGCAGCTATAGAACGTAGGCTTTTGTGTTGCCGTGGATGCTATCTAAGCATTCCTGGAACAGTAATTTCCTTTTTGACCTCCATGGAAACAGTCATAAAACAATTCTTAAAATGTCAGGAGAAACTGCATCTAATGGTGGTGCTTTCGCCAAAGAAAACATACTTCAGTTTTGAAGCATTCCCACCAAAACACTGAAATCTTAAAGCTTCTAATAGGCTGTGCATCAGTGCCTGAGCACTTTACCATGACATTTAATAAAATGTAATTCATATACCAGCCTCACTGAAATCACAGTATTCACCAAGGTACACTAAAAACTTTCCAAAAGAGATCAGAGGAAGAGCGAAGGGCAGAGGTGGAGAAGGACCAACTGGCTTATTATTGCTCCAATAATATTGCAGCGTGATAAGTGGTAAATGTTTAAAACCATGTCACACTCCTTTAAATATCTGTCCCTTGGTGAAAGGACTGTTGGTGCTATCCATAAATGTATCACACAGTAGATTTCACAACAAGAAAAACTTGACATTTCTGAGCAAGTCAGTCAGAGAATGGTTTCGGTTGGAAGGGACCTTAAAGATCATTGAGTTCCAACCCATGGTGGACACCTCCCACCAGACCAGGTTGCTTAAAGCTCCATCCAACCTGGCCTTGAACCCCTCCAGGGATGGGGCAGCCACAGCTTCTCTGGGCAGCCTGTCCCAGTGCCAATGCATACAGCCGTAGTACATGTCCATGTGTTTGCGTTCTTATAATTATTTGAATTTTTTTCTGATACTGCTTTTTGACAGCAGGGAAAAGGAGAAGATTCCTCATGCGTTTTTATGGACGAGTTACCTCTTGAATCGTGGGTCTCTTGTGCTTTAGTGAACTTGAGGAAGGAAGGGAGGGATGCTCAGATGTGCCAGGTGAGCGGTTGCAGCTCATTTTGTGTCTTACCCAAATCGTTCGTCGCAGTCAACGGTCGCTGGCTGAGAAGCCTTGGTGTATTGTTGCCTCATGTCAGATTGGATCCAGTGCTCAGTTCAGTTCCTCTGAAGCAGGGTTTCTGTGTTTAATTTAATTAGATACCAGTACCAGGAGCAGAGCCATCCCCGGCGGAGTGATGGGGGAGATGGGGCACGGTAATGCCAGACGCTGCCCTGTGTTGGGGGGTGCTGGGCTTCCTCTGCTTCTCTTGGCATATTGGGCTATTAATGCCCTTTCAGTTCTGGAGAAGCTCGTTGACTCGATTTTAGGAAAATATGTGAGCTATTTCAGAGATAATGACGGCAGTGTGAGCAGCTGGCTGGCCTTCCTCTGCTGCAGCCTTGATGCACATCAATAATCTGGTAGGGCAAACTTCAAAAGATTCAGAGAGGGAGTTCACGCCAGCACACAAAGTTCAACTGCTTATGGGAAGCCTATCCAAGCATATCAAATGCTTTTGGGCTGGAATTTGGACTGTGAATCTTTCAGGATTAGGCTCTCTTTCGTCTGCTGGAGGACAGTAATTCCTGTTTGCAGCAAGGCTGGAATACCATGAGAACAGGCGCCTTTGAAATTTTTTGAGATTTGAGTTTCCATCCCAAAGATTATTGCCTGAAATCAAGTTGTGCTGATAGATATGGGAAAGAAGAGCAAAGAGCACTTAACCAAATTTCTTCAATGTTGGGTATGGCTTGGGCACGTTTCAAGTTTTTGATGAAAGCCAAAGTCAGCTCTTTATTAAAACTGGCTGAGGCATCCCGGTTTGAGAGTGGCTCTCTGACAGATTCCTGCCTATACCCCACGTTTCTTTCATTCACGGGTGTTTTCAGATTGCCTTCATCTTTTCACCCTGGAATATTTTATTTTAATACACTGTTTTAATACAACCGGAGTGTGGAAAGCTTTAAAAAATTCTACGTGAAACTGTACAATATTTAAACTCCACTTTAAAACCTTCTCAATTTCTTTAAATATTTCTCCTTTCTTAAGCTCTTCTGCACCTTGAAACATACTACAGTTTTGAAAGATGCTGCCTATTCATTTTATTTTTATAGTTTTATTTTGGTATTTATTTTTTTTTTACTGGGACTGATCTAAACTCGTTCCCTGTAACTGATACAGATATCATTTAACTGATGTGGTGTAAACTTTCACCCTTAAGACAATTTTAAAATTATATTTCGAATCTTCTTATCTCTTCCATGAATCGTCAGTCTTGCATGTAGGTTTTCTGGAGAGAATGATTTAATTATGAATGAATTCTTTCCATTTGGATTTGTTTATTTTTCAGGAAGATAAGTTATCTTTCTTTCCATGGGAGAGAGCAATTAAAATATTTCTAATTATAAATTTGAGAGTGATGCAATTCAAAGTACTTCTGACTGTTTGCTGGGGTAGCAGAAATATAAGTGATGGAAATGTATCAGAAAATTGATGAGCCTGTGAATTTGAACATCCTGATGAAGTGATATGAAAGGGAAAAGTAACAGAAAATTGCAGGAATAGTGAAATAAATGGAGATAAGTAATCAGTGCGTCTTTCCTCTTCAGTTACCATTTAATTTGTGGCATTTATAGTGGTATCTGCTGTACAGCCAAGTCACTTGCTTGGTGTAGACAGCCAGCTTCTTCAGAAAACTACCTGGAGAAAATCTGTAAAATGTCCTTTACTTGATTCTTGCTGCTTTGTGTCTGAGAATAAGAGCTTTAGGATATAGGAGATCCATTAAGGAATAGAGTGAATATCTGAGGGTTTCCATATTCACTCGGGGTGGAAGTGTCAGAAGTAAGTCAGAAGGGAGAGAGAGGGAGTGCTGTGGGATATAATTTAGGGATCTGAAGGGGAGTAGGTATCACAGAAGACCCATGGAATATTCACTGGGTGGCGATAACGTGGTGGAGCTGGGGTGATTGAGAAGTGAGGCCAAAGCAATGAGATATTACTGCCTGACAAATTTTCTTAGAATCCTGTGTGGTCATCAGCTCATGGAAGCAGGAATCTAAATATGCCTTTTGTCCACATGGATGCAGTCCTGGTGTCCATAACAAGTGATATGATGTGTCCCTGAGGTGGGCAATTTCCACCTACCAAGGGGGAGCCAAAGGAATATGGTGAGGAGCCCAGCATCAACCTCCTCCTGCATTTTCCTACTTTAAGAGCAGTGATTTCATCGGAGGCCTCTTTCTAGTCGAAAAAAAGGGTTTCTGCATCAGTGCTGCCTTGCTCTGTGCTCCTGGATGGGGCTACTGCTGGGGCACCTTGGAGGAAATCCCAGGTTTCCACATTCGCCTGGTGTTTACAGGGGAACCAACATCCCACCAGCAGCATTTACAACCAAAAAGTCTGAAATTAAGTGGGTAATCTGATTCCCAGCCTCCCGGCAAGTACAGCTCATACCAAGGCTTTCACCTTATGTCGCCGTCTCCCTTTAATTTTTGCAAGTTATTTTTCAACTGGAGACACTGTTTTTGCTTGTGCCATCATGTCATTAATTCACTGGACACATCCTGATAATCCCTACGTTCAAAGCCAGGGGAGGGAAGCAGATGGCAAGGACTGTCTAGCAAAAGGTCTTCCAAGTTTCTGCGTTGGCTTCACTTGAAAAAGAGGATGAGCAGGACTGCACTGGCTTTTGGGATTTACTGCAATGCAAATTTCAGGCCATCTTCTGGGAAAATAACTATTTGTCTGCTTTTACTGATACACCTTGAGAAAACTTTGAGCCTTTTCAAGGTGGTGATATATTAGTTACGTGGTGGAAACCTTCTTTAGATATACATGATTTCTTTCTCCAAAAAAGTGGTCAGAATTTGCATTGTTAATGGAAAAAGAATTTAAATTGGAACTTTTTGGACGGACTGTCTTAAGTTCTTCTGTAATTGATATTTTTTTACATAAACAAGAACCTAGAAATACGCCTTGAGGAAACTTTGAGCCTTTTCAAGGTGGTGATATATTAATTACATGGTGAAAGCCTTCCTTAGATAGACATGTTTTCTTTCTCCAAAAGAGGGCTCAGAATTTGCATTATTAATGGAAAAGGAATTTAAATTGGAACTTTTGGGACAAATTGTCTTAAGTTCTTCAATAATCACTATTTTTTACATAAACAAGAACATAGAAATAACCCGAATTTATAAATATGAAAAATTTTGGAAGAAACGCAGTCAGCATTTGTGTCACTGCAGTCAGTTACAAATTGAGACGGTCCGTGAATAATGAGAAGAAACGCTCATGCATTCACACATGGGCTTAATAAAAATCTAGTGTGTGGGTAAAACCAGAAGATATTAGTGCGCTATTCCAGTATGTTAGAGTTTAATGATACTCAAAATAAATCATGCCTTTTGCCATCCTTTGTAAGTAATGACTTGGATCAGATTACAATGTGCTTTCAAAGCCTTGATGCGGAATTTTGGCTCTTCTCACCACCAGTTCTTGTTGATGGATGAGTAGTACGTTTTTTATCAGATAGGGAAAAGGACTGTCTATTAACGTTTTCAATTAGCACGGTACATTTTCATAAAAAATATACTGTGAGATGTTCATAAAACATCATAAAACAGATACAGGCAGACAGTAATTCACAATAACTCTTCTTTAGAGCTCAGGGATTCAGGATCACCCCGTATCCGTGGCGTTTTGCACTGGTTTTTTTCTGGTGCAAGTCCCTTTATGATATGGACCATGAGCCCTTCTTACAGTCCAGTATTTAAGCACGTGCTTAAGTCTTATTAAAGTTGCTCATGTGCTTAAGCACTTTGCTGAACTGGGCCCTGAGACACGTTCAGGAAAAATGGATTTGAGGCTTTTTTGTTGAAGTTTTACCGGGCGCTTGGCGTGTTGAGTGTATGTCATGCGCGACTCCGAGTAATTAACATTCCTGTTCAGGTTCCTTTAAAAGTTCAGCAATATGGGACTCTTTTCAGAGAACTGGCTTTAAACCTTTGACCTTTCAGAGTATTTCTAAGGAATTACAAAGACGGGTATGTTTAAACTATTCCGAGTTGCTTCTTCCATAGTAAAATTTATTGTCTTGATCTGAGTGGTCCAGAGAGTCTGTTTTTAGGGAGAGAGAGCATAAAAAGGGACTGTGGTGACTGGTAAGAGGCCCTGGGCAGGTTTTTTGTGGTGAGTGTCTTCCTGCTGGAGAAGGGAAAGGATGGTGGAAGACCTTCCTCTTCACTTGGCTCCGGTTTGTACTTCAGCGAATACACAAAATTACGCGATGGCTGCTGTTCTTCTGGAAGAAACCTCACACATCCAGAAGAAATTACTCTAGAATCATAGAATCATAGTTTGGTTAGGTTGGAAGGGATCCTGAAGATCATCGAGTTCCAACCCCCTGCCCTGGGCAGGGACACCTCCCACCCTGGTCTGGTTGCTCCAAGCCCCGTCCAACCTGGCCTTGAACCCCTCCAGGGATGGGGCAGCCGCAGCTTCTCTGGGCAACCTGGGCCAGGCTCTCACCACCCTCACAGCAAAGAAGTTCTTCCTTCTATATAGTCTAAATCTCCCCTCTTTCAGTGTCAAACCCTTCCCCCTCCTCCTATGGCTCCCCTCCCTGATCCAGAGTCCCTCCCCAGCTTTCCTGGAGCCCTTTTAGGGACTGGAAGGGGCTCTAAGGTCTCCCCGGAGCCTTCTCTTCTCCAGGCTGAACCCCCCCAACTCTCTCAGCCTGTCCTCCCAGCAGAGGGGCTCCAGCCCTAAATGGCGTTTGAGGAAGAATGGCATTTCTCTGCAGCATGAAGCATTTTAAGTGGTCACCCAACCCTGGCTCGTAGCCATCAAGATTGAGTTAGGAGCTATGGGCACGCAGGAATGGGGATGCTCTGTGGCAGATCCAAGCAGCTTTGACACAGAATTGTCCTTTGTCCAAGAAATAAGAACTGGCTTCTCCAGCACTTCCAAAGTCACGCTTTTCCCAAAAAACAGTGCCGGAAGGGGCAGTTTTGTGATATCTGATGGACTCAAAGACAGACTAAGGAGCGGGGTGAAGTTTTACTGTATTTGGATAATCCTCTAGCACTGGGGCAATCCGGTGTTTTGTTTCAGATGGCTGAATTTCCTCCCCCCCTTTCCTATGCAGGCGAATTGGTGCTTTCTTATATATTGACATTAATCTCCTCAGTTGGAAGCGAACCAAGCTTCTGTATTTCTTATCCTCCCAAATCGTCTGTACTTCAGATCTGTTTACCAAACGGACTATATTGCGTTCCCATAAATCCTGTAATTCGAGTTTGCTGTGATATTAATTTATTAGTACGCATGCATTTTCAACATCAATTACGCTCTATCTCAACAGACATAATTCTCTCTTCAAAGGAGAGGGGAAGCCGTGCAGCTCTTGGATTTTTCCCATCCCATCCCCTCCCTTTGCTGGGCTCAGCCAGGCTTTCAGGCACCGGGATCCCGCACCAAAGGGTCGGATGAGAAGCATCGCTGCTGCAGCATTTCCTCATATTTTGGGTTTTCTGATATTTTGCTTAAACGCCCGGCTCGTACAGAAGGCGGTTTTCCCTGAAAGCAAACCCGCCGCCTTTGTGTTTGTAGGAAGGAGCTCGAAATTCTGATGGGAGTGTGAATTTCTGATTCGGAGAGCAAAAGAGGGTGTTTGCTTTCAAAACGTGGTCATTTGACATCAGCTGTGAGATTTTAGGGAGAAGGAAAAGCAGCAATTTTTTTTTTTCTTTGTAACTGAACAGCTGGAATAAATGTCTACAGATGTGCACATCTTCATTTGTACCCAGAGCTTCCCACCACAGCAAACATTGCCCCTTTAGGGAAAACAATACCGAGTGTTTATTTCCTAAAATGAAAAATGACAATTATTTGAAAAAGACCTTTGTACCAGACCTACTCTCCGTGTCCTACTATTGCAGTGCTTGGGGGAAAAAGGGCAATGGAAAGGAAAATCTGCTTTCATCAAAAAGAATTAAGCGCCTTCATTTTCTTCCTTACGTTGGGCTGGAATATAAGCGGTGCCTTGTTAATAATAAAATAACTTCTCTTTTAGATGGGGTTTTTAAAACTGCGAGTGCCGTTATAGTTTAAGAAGTGCTTGTCAGCCCCTGTCGCTGATGCATAAGGGAAAAAATAAGAAGGACGTGGGACTTTGATCCAAAATTTTACAGAGTTTTACCCGCGTCCACTGTGTCCGTAGGTCGGCAGAGTCGTTCCTGCCATCTTGCAGAATGTGTTTGATTTTATTCCTGTGGGTTTCCAACAATACCAACCGTGCTTTTCCTTCATCGCCCGTTAGATTGTTTGGTGAATCCGCCTGTAGAAGTGGGAGCGTTTCCCCGGTGCTTTTTGCCAGAAATAATTATACTAATTGCCCCTGGTTTTTTCACTCAACATTTCAGAAGTTTTCAATACTTGATAGTGAAATGAGAGGAATAGTGAAATGCCATTTTTTTCTAACAGACTAGCGAATAACTGCGATCCAAATCGCTTCTTCCTGCGCAAGACTTGCAAGGGCTGTGAGGGGATTCTAGAGGCAGAAAACCCCTAATATTTTTCTCGCTTTCTTTGCTTTTTTCCCCAGTTGCCCACTCAGCCCGGCCAGGGCAGCTCTGAATCCCGTGAAATGGCACAAGGTTGTGTTTTTTGCAGCCTCCCATCCCTTTGAGATTTGTTCCTGTGCAAGCTGGAATTCCAGCCTCCCTTTTATTATTTCTCATTTTTTTTTCTTAATTTCTATTTCTGTATTTTTAATTTAAATTCCCCCCCTCCTTTTTTTTTTTTTTTTACAGTAGTTATTCTTTAGTAGGTTATTAATTCAAATGGAAACCGAGTGATTTTTTTTTTAAAGTCCCTTTCCATTGGGATACCTTCCCAACTTGCCACACTGAACTGCAGCACAGATGTTAAGCACATTTAACTGTGCAGTTGGCCTGTGCATATTTTTAACATAACTTGTCTTGAAAATATTTATTCAAGCCAAGACAACAGAAAATTAGAGTAATTTGATTGCTCAGGCTTAAGGAATAGATTACTACTGTTCCCAGATGTAAGAAACAACAGACTACTTACTCTCTCCAGCCTGAAAAAAAAGGTCTTTGGCTCCTGATAGCAAACGTATTTGCTATTATGTTCGTAGTCAATCTTTTAAAAGTTGAGTACCTTTAAAGATTTTCAGTTTAAACTTTTGCCAAGTGGCATGACGAGAATTTCACCCCGAAATAAGCTCATTACGAGGGGTTTTCAAAATACCCAGCGCTCCAAGGGTGCAATATTGCGAAGCAGAGTTATAAATCATCTTTGCTGTGCAATGACGGTGCCAGATAGCTCTGCAGCGGACTTGGTACGTGGACTAGGCAGGGCTTTCAGCAGTCAGTACCGATTAAGCTTAAAGAGCAGGCAGTTGGCACAAAAGATGTGTGATCTGGGTTAGAGATTTGTTTTTTCCCTTCTCCTCTTCAACTAAATCTTCTTTGGTTAGATTTGTGATTATCAATCAGCCTTTTGGACCTGTTTTTACTGGTGGTTTTCCCCCCCCCCCCCCCCTCTTTATATGACTTACATGCAATTACCAGTTTTCTGCTTATTCTTCGTATCGCTCACCGTGTTTCTGAACGTATAGAAATACGCAATAGGAAAGCAAGATGGAAACGCTAGTTGTTTTACCCAGGGTTTAAAGTACAGGTTCCTAAGAGCTTGTTTGTATAATCCGATTGTCAAAGTGCTACGGGTATTTTTAGACATTTTTCTGCAACTGCAGCTTCCATATCAGTCCTCCAGAAGCGTGTTTGGAGATGTAGGCTTGGATTCCAGTTTACCGTACAAGTACCGGAGCTATTTTATGCGAGCTCACCGTCTGTGAAGCAATGATCCAGTTTGCAAGTGGGGGCTGAGGCTTTGTGTCTCCTCACGTTTCCACTCGTGTATGTGAATTCTGTGATCCTGTACTCTATGAAACTGCCTTTACATGTTTCGTTTGGATGTTTTATATCTAGACATCTTTGTGACTTGTTAACCTTAAGGTGGTGGCCACAGATAGGAAGTTTTCTTTGTGTAAGAAGTGCTTAGGCAGATGCAGAAACCAGATTCACGTTACCTCCAAGGTGACTATAATCACGTGGAGCTGGGCAGGTACCCTTGATGAAATTACAATTCATCTCCATTTTCTCCTAGGTACCATTTTTATTTAATCGTTTGTTTATGGTGGTAGTTGCCGTTTTATGACCTTTTCGAAGCCAGAGAATCAATGATAAGCAGAGAGAACCGAGGTGCAGGGGTCGAATACTGTTAAAGAAATGATCCTTCTCAAGCTACATCTCTGCTGGTTCCCTCCAAACAGCATACTGGTCCTTTCTCCACAGGTTGCTCTGTTTATTTGGAAGATTATTTTTCAAGGATTGTCTTTCTCTCTTTTTTCCCCCCCTTTTTTAACAAAAAAACCTGCCAATGTCTAGGGTTTTTCAGAAACTGCACCGTGCGACGCAGTGCATGCTTCGTTGCAGATGTCCCTTCTCTGTCCCACCAGCTGTCTCTGCTCCAGTACTACATGGAGAAGAGACTATAAAACCTTCGGTCCAGTGTCCGGTTTTACTTAAGGACCTTGTTATTTTCGGGTGAAGATGAGCACGAGGAAATAGTCTTCATAATTGCTCTTGTACAGTAGCTCCCTGGGGTTGAAATTACTTCCTTGAACCCATCCTTCTTTTCTCTTCCCTGGGCAGCAAAGGATGCCATATTTTCATTTCTCTTTCTGCAGTAATGCCATATATTTCTCCTCTCAGAGCTGAGCAGAAGGAGTCACTCAGAGGTGAAGTAAAGCACCATTTCCCCTCCCTTTTGGATCAAACCTTGTGCCTCCATTAGTCCAGGTATAACGATGGATATCCTTCTGGTCCAACCACTGTATGCCTTAAAGCCAGCCTTCACCAGCCATGCTTGCAAAGAACAGCACTTTGAATCGTGGTTCCCTAAAACCGAGGTAATGAAAGCAAAATCTTTAAGTGGATAAATGTTTTTGGGCTGCTAATCGAGTAGTGGGGAGCTCCAATAGTGCTGTGTGTACACTAGCCGCTGGAAATCTAGTTTAGTTGTCTAAAGGGAGATTTCCTTCATTCCTGTCCTTCCGTGTTCACCTTTTGAAGAATACAAATGTTTGTGTATAGAAGGTCATTAGGGGCTGACTTACTGCTTAAATAACAGCACCTTGTGTCATTTTTCACATAATAGCCAGGACGGAGCACGGCACCCTTTAAAAGGGAACTTGAGCCACCCTGCTAAATGTTAACTGACAGCCCAGTAAAAACAAAAGTCTTCATTTTTCTCATTTGTCTGCTTTCTAACCAGCCAGAAACGGCGCAGAGTGCTCTTATTAGATCTCCAAGCATGCAACGGGGAGAAATCCTTGGATTCTAAAATTGCTGAGTACACACAAACGGTGCCACAGTGTCCTCGGCCGGTGCCAAAGCAAATCTCTGAGTTATGCAATTCTTCTCCTCGGTGTTTGAGTTAGGGAAAATGTTCAGCGTGTCTGAGCTGCTCGTAAGAGTGTGTAATCTGTAGGGTCCTGCAGTTTATCAAGGTGCCGCCGGCAGACGCGGTGGCATTGGATTTCGCGCAGCCCTGAACAAACCACGTTGGCTTGTGCTTGCCACGGCGGCAGTGCCCCGGATCGGCGTCTGCTGCTGATTTCTAGTAACGAGGCTCTGCCTGACATCTACGTTGTGTCTTCTCGGTCAGTCGGAGTTTAAGGGACAGAGAATGCCATGTTCATGTGCTAATAACCCCGTTGAGCCGAGGAGGTTTTTCATGTGCAAGAAAGCTCCACCCCAGTCTAAGTCAAGGGGCCAGAAGCCCAGATAACTGTTCCAGCTCAATCGGTCCTCTCCTTATTTTACATCTGCAAAAGTCCCAACTATTTATGTTCCATTAAGGTGGCTCTGGTGGCTGCAGAGCAGGGTTTTTTTTCCCTGTCCTGAATTATGATATACCTCCATGTGCAAATAAACATTAAATTTAATTAAAGCCGTGGCCAAGATGAAGTGGCCTTCAGTAGAGGGTGTGCGGGTGAAAGGGGTTGCAAGAGAATATTGGCTCCTTATCTGATGCAGGCAGTCAGCACGTGAGGGTTTAGAAGGGCTTTCAAACATCTCTCCCTCTTTCTTTGCTTTCACTTAACTTTCTTTATTTTCATTGCTTCTAACTTGTAGAGCAGTCGTGAGCTAATAGCTTTGTAAGGCACTTTTCATCCACTTGTGCAGCTTTCAAAAGTGCTCAGCATTTCCTAATTCAATAGCAGCTTTGCTGTTGGCTTCAATGGAAGCACAAGTGAGACCAAGTGCCTCTTGAAAAACCACATTGGTTTCCCCTGGGTTTTCTTTTTTTGATTCATAGTTCATAGAATAAAGTCAGTAGCCTCATCGAGTCATAATTGTAACAGTTACATTTTCAGCATATTCCTCGATTTCTGCGTTTGATCTCACTGTCACCAGACAGCCCTTTTGATGGGGCTGCAGCACGGGTGGGGGACCTACAAATATTAATTAGCTGTTAAGAGCTAATTGTTAAGGAAAAGTTCCTACTCAAATCGAATATGTCCCTTTACGTGTACACGGGAAAATTTCTCTTTTCTAATTCTGTGTGTTGGTTTTGCTCTGCATTTAACTGCCCAGTGTAGGGGAATGTCCTGCTTCCCTTGGTCACCCCTGTCTAGCCTGGCTCCTTCCCTTCATCAGTGACACTTGGTACCGCTGGGATGTTTCCACCGCACTGTTCTCTGCTGACTTCCAAGTATTATGAAGTATTTTTGTATTTATTTATTTGGAAAGTAAACCCACCTGGTCTGCTTTACATAAATACATGCTGAGATCTCCAAGACTCCCATGTCTGCAGTGCAGTGTTTATCCGCTTGGAGCAGAGATCAAGTTCTCCTTGCCTGGCACAACGTCAAGCATAATGGCACTAAGTAAGCCAAATCCTGAAAGGTTTGGGCAGTCTTTTATTTATCCTTGTTAGTCAGAACTCCCTCGACCACAGTGGGAACCCTCTCAGAACTGGGAAGCAACGTATGGGTATGGACAGGAGCCTGCAGCAGAAGAGCTCCCAGCAATACGTGCAGAGCTGAGGTGTCCCTGAACCCAAAAGGTCAGCTGTGCTGATGTCTGGAGGTTTGCCAGAAAAATAAATCAGCTTTTTGGTTCTGAGAAGCCGTCAGTCTCTTTAAGGTGCCAAGGTGTGTGCCTCACAGTGTCTAAATGCAATGATTATACAGCTTTCCTTTTCTCCTGACAAACTTAAAGGTCTCTAGGTGTAAAGGGAGACCTTTTACAAGAGTCGGCTGGAAAATGCACAGGTGCCTCATCCCGTTCGCCACCTCCATCTCTTCTCATCCCTGGGAAGCAGGAGTCTATCTTTGGGCCAATAGAAAGTGTGCAGGAGATAAGGCTGTCAGGCTCGTCTCTGATTCCATTTGTTAAGTGAGTTTGTTATGTGTTTAAACCCAGTGAAATGGTCAAAGAAGTTTGGTTTCTTTCTTGTAAGGCAAAGCTGGGAGGTGTCATGTCCAGGTATCACAGAAGACTAGTTTTGCTCATCCTTGCTCTTCATTAGGCGTGCACAGAGAGGAGCTCTGTCACCCAACATCACTTATTTCTAGATTAGCCTCCTGAATTCACATGCCCTACTGCAAGATAAATTACTCCTCATTTCTATCCTCGTGCTTTTGCGCTTTACATCAATATAAAGCTGCACACAAATGCAGCAGTTTAATAATTGCTTCCATCCTGGAAGGGGTTTAATAGAGGTTCTCCTCATCAATGGAGATAAAAATTGCATTTGTTGCTTTGGATACGACAGTGCAGGTTACTAAAACTCCAGGCTAATAGTGTCATTGAAGCACTCTGGTAGAAGTGGTTAAAATTTGGTGGCACGATCTGTATCAATAGCTCCTTGTTTTCAACCAATTTTAGCTTGAAGGAGCAGCAACAAAGCTTTGATTAGGAAACGTCTCCAGGTTGTTTGTCTGTATCGGTCACATAATTGAAATGCGCTTTTATTAGTGCGGGCAGAACAAAAGTATGTCGATGGCCACAAGAAATGTCTCTCGAATGAGCAGTGTGCTGTGATTCCTGCTGTGAAACTCATCACAGGTGAGAGGTTTGGGATCTGCTGTTTGTGATGTGACACTGCGTGTGCAGGGGTTTGTATCCAAAACCCTGTATTTTTGAATCCAAAATCTGTACCTCCTTAGCTGTGTGCACACACGTGTGTGTGTCTGTGCATATATGTATGTATATGTATTAAATGATTTCAGAGCTTTAAGCCAGTAATGCAAGGAAACCAAAATCACAGGGCATGATTTGCTCTGTGGTTTGGAGAGAACCACATCTTCTAAGAATTCCCGCCTTCGACATACCGAGCCCAGGCATTTCAAACAAGACACGATTTGCTGAGAAATGGGGTGAAAAAAGATACTTTTCACATGATTGATATTCTCGGTTTGTGCGTGCTTGCACTGGGAGATAGGACATTGCTGGGTGCCATCTTGATGGGCCTGAGTGCAGCAGAAGTCATTCCATCGCTTTACCCAGGATATACCTCTCTGCTGAATCCAGTTCTGGTCTATTCACGTCTTTTTGTGACTCTGCCTCCTATTGCAGGTCAGTTTTATCCCGCCTTTTTGATAAATTGAGAACGTTTTCAATTTGGACTCTTATGAGAATGGTAAGATTTTCCCCATTCATAGGAACCTGAAGTTCCCGGTCCCTCCAGACGGAGCTGTTAGAATCCGGGAGGATTACTGAGAAATCACTCAGTATTGGGATTACTGGCACTGAGAAATCACTCACTGGGAGAGAAGAAGTCAGTCCTTTGGCTCTCGGAGTTGCCAAGAGGGTTAGGTTACTACGTCTGGTTGTGCTTGCTGTGACAGGGGTGTTTGGCTGCTGGGAGCTGGGCTGAGATCACCAAATATAATGTCGTTATCAAATCAGGTAACCCACCAGAAAAATCTCTTCTCTTACTCCTGTTTCACCCCTTCTGAGCCTTTAAGAGCTAAATTTTTAAAAGATTATTGTAATGCTATAATCTGTTATCCCTGGCCTTATGTAAACAGCATGACTAACAGCAGCACGCAAAGCCACTGTCAAAGTCAATTAATTTGGGAAAGTGGGTAAGAAAATACACAACTTAGCAGTGCAGTGTTTCAGGGGGATTAAAGACGTGCAGAAACCTGAGACAGCGTCCAAAAACATTAATTGATGCTGCATTTTCTAGGTATCTCAGTAAAGTCTGGATTAGGTTCAAATATTCCTCGAGCATCCATGTATTAAATAATGGAAAGTTTTTAGTTGTGTAGGGTAAGGAGTTTGATTACTTCAACATCTTAATTTAAACTAAACAGGTGGTAGATTGTGATATTTGGCCAGAATCACGAAAATTAGAAGACAATCTGCCAGAATAATAAAATAAGTATTTCCAACGTTTTTCTCTTGTCACCGATGGAGTGTGTAGACTTGGTGCAATGAATGCTCCGTATCTCTCAGGCAGGAAACCTCCTCCCAAAACTGCAGTCACCCCTCGAGAGACCAGAAGTGCAGTTGTGCGTGGTCTCTCTCCATCATTCATTCAGAAGCCCCTTTGGTAGCCTCAGAACCCCGCCGTGGTGAGACGGAGCCCTGTACGAGCTGGTCAGAGCTGAGAAGTGGGAGGAAACAGAGGCCGTAGCTCCTGGCGTCGTGAGGAAGGGACCTGCGGATGGACTTTAGGAGGCTGGAAAGATTAAACAGCAGAAAAATTTGGCATGACCGTAAGGAGTGGTTTGGGAACTAGTTACAGATGAGTGGGGAAAAAATTGGGAGGAGCAGCCTGTACATATTAGGTACAAAGCTAATGAGGAGGCTACGGGACCTTCTACCGTTTCATTTTCCCAGTGTCCTATTTGCTTCGAAGCTTTCAGGGGGAAAACATGTTTTCCTTTCCTTGTAAACAGTCTGTGCAAAATATTTCGAGTGTGTCTGGATGCTATCAGAGCTGACTAATGTTAATGAACCCACGAGTCAAATTTAGCCCTGTAATAAGTATGCGCTCATTTGAACTCGGCAGAATCTGCACACGCTCAGGCTTACTTTGGCAGACACTTGCGCTTATCACCTGCTGGGCTTGATATTACTGCAGTCCTTTGGCCTGAAAAACGAGGAATTAGGAGCAGCAATGAAAAAACCCTTTGCTCAGGCAGCTGGGTGGTTTGCAGCTACTAGGCAAGCAGTTGGTCCGCTGGAACTTCATCTGGATGTACTGTGCTCAGCGTGTTTATTTGGATTGCCCTGCCTTTCGGAGAAAACCCGTATCCATTTCCAAGCTTAACTAGTTTCTTAAAGCACGGCAGTTGCCACGACTTTGAAACATAATCTCTGTAGATCTGCAGTAGCATTACATCAAATGCCTGGCTTCTTGTTTGTTGAGCTAATAAAAAAATCATCAGTGGTTTATCCTTCCATGAGGCTTCAGCGGCTGCAAAAGCAGTTAAGAGTGAACAAGCCAACTTTGCCCTGCTCCCGTTGATTTCCTATTGAACAGGCTATTAACTTTTAGAGACTCTGGTGGGGTGTTTTTTTTTTTTTTCTGTGGCAAAGCCATTACGGGGTCACGAAGACTACGGTACTTCTGGGTGCAATTAAGATGAAGGCTCGCTAAGTCTTTAGTTGTGTTGTTTAGAAGTGGCTCTTTTGCACCGGCTGTTTCCTTAGTCCTGGCTGTGCTTGGGAAAGTGTATTCCTGCATAACTTAAGGGTTCAGGAGACTGACTTCGTCAGAGCTGTGGATTTGGTGTCTCTTATTAAGCCGCCAGCCTGAGGCTCGCGGTGCTGAGGTCCACATGCCCATCATGGGGTGTTCGGTAGCCCCTGGATGTTTGCGTAATTCTGCATCTGTTGAAACCGTGGGGAATCTAGTACAAGAGGGTGCTTAAGCCGCTGAGGAAACAATTTGAAGATCATCCCAAAAGCAATAATGTAAATAAATTTGGTCCTATTGTTACGTTTGGATTTAATTTTTCTTAATGTTAGAGATTATCTGAATCCAGGAGATCCTGATGAACCTTGGAATTCAGACTTTCCTATAGTAAATAATTGTAACTGTGGGTGAATCAGTAAATTAACTCATTCCAGCAATGAAAAGATTAAAAATAAACCTCTGAAGCATTGATGTAAACCTTTTGTGAAGACTAATTGCCGATATAATTGCTTTTGTTCGTTAGTGTGTGGACAGCCCTGATCTGGAGTCCCACGAGAGCAGGACGAGGACAGACGTGCCTGTGTCGTGTCACCATTGTGTCTGAAACCCAACCTGGGGCCATGAAAAAGGAGTTTGGTCTTCACCTCCGAGAGACCTTGCCCTCTCTTGAGGCTGCTAATGAATGCAAATTAGCTGGAGGGCCTTGGTTTGGTTTCAGTCTCTCGAGGATGCTGTGCCTGCACTTGCTGGAGATGGAGGGATCTGGGTCAGGATCCCGCTTCCTAGCGCTTCCAGCCAAGCCTGGTTCTCCAGACACACGCTGATCAGTACTTACAAGTGTCATCTGCTTGACTCCAGGGAAAATTTGAAAAAAAACAGCATTTGAGCAGAAGAACTTAAGTTTTAAATCTACCTTCTAAAACGTACAGGCCTTAAGCCTGTCTGAGATGAGGCTTGTGTGGATTTAGACCAGGGTGTAAGTTCCTCTTGAACAATCAATGTAGCTCAGTCCCAACTTGGCCAAAGCATCCAGCTCTGGCATCGGTTAAATATTTACATTCCCCCCCTTTTTTTTTTTTATAACTTGGCCAAAGCATCCAGCTCTGGCATCGGTTAAATATTTACATTCCCCCCCTTTTTTTTTTTTATATAAATTGTGCTCTATTAGCATACGTTTCACAGTGTATCCTTGTGTTTCAGCCTCTTTATAAATTTGGCAGTTTGTACATTAATCAACATCAACCCATGTAGAATCCGAGGCATGAGGCTGGAGCCGTCCAACGGGCAACATTTACTGTTTCATCATACGCAGCCAATAAGTCATGTTGCAATGTATGCCTTGCACCAAGAGGATATGGTATAAAATGGAGCGTGTTTACACTAGGGAGACTTCTGTGTATTTAAGAAGTAATTGTTTCGGGGCCGTTCATTAATTCATGAGCTGACATGGGTACGTTTTTCCTCGCTGCAACAAAAATAATTATCGAGCTCAAAAAAATAATCGTGAATTTGCGCATGGCAGGCTTCGACTGTAATTTTCTTCACAAGTTATAAGGGTCTAATTGTAGATTGCTCGTAGCCTTATCCATTTCAATCATTTCTGGCCCTCAAGTGCTGAGGTGCAAGGAGTTACGGTGTGCTGGGATTTATGGTGGAGGTAAACGATCTCTTGTTTGCCCTTCCTGTGCTTGGCTGGGTTTGCCGCCTTTAAAGCTTTTTGCGGGTGGATTTAGTGCAGTGGCACTGATGGAAGCCAGGGACAAGCGAGCAGGTGCAACGCAAAGCCCTCTCCAGGCACTTCATCCTTCGTCTGCAGACGCTTCTGTCCCTCCCAGCCCTGCACTTGTGGGCACTGGGCAGTCTGCTGTCCTGGGAGATAAATAAATGGGAACCTGTGTGGATGTCGTGGCAGTAGAGAGGCAGGCACACCCCCCAAAATGCTTGAGCATGGCATTGATGCCTTTAGGAAAGCAAGTTTCCATTGTAAGCGTGGGCTGTGGAGCACTCAGAGTCTCAAGGACGCCTTGGCTTTGCAGGAGACCCTCTTCTATTTGCTTGGAGGAATCTCAGCATTCTTCAGACTCAGGACCTTTTTGGGGGGTTGTTAGGGAAACCTCCATCTCAGGTAACCCAGATGTTCGTACCACAGTGTTGCCCCCAGAAAGTGCCTAACAGAGAACGTTGCCTCCTCCCATTCCTCCCTTGACCCTTCCTCACCATTCCTGGTGTTGAAACATCTTCACCTAACAGTGACATCTTTCTCCATCTCTCTGCCCTCTTGATATTGTGGTGTTTTTTCTGTGACTCATCTTGTTTCTTGTCACATCCTCTTAGCCCAGACTAGCCACCCAGTAATTTCTTGCTGCCACTGTTAATTTTTTGCTTCCTCCTGTTGCAGTCAACCGGTTTCCTCTGTGTGGTTCCCCGCTTCCACTTTCTCCTCTGTCTTTCCACCAGTCTGAGGTACTCAGAAGAGAGTAGCTCAGGGCTTGGAAAAAAATCCGGTATTATCTCAGGTGGGTTTGGAGAGAAGGGAAATTTGCATTTATTATGCAAATTCCCCAAACTTTGTAGGTCTGCATGACAAACAGCTGAGCTGTGCTGCCTTCCAGGGTTGTTACCGCTGAAGATCAACCAGGCTCTCTGATATCCATGCCCAATAAAACCTGCCTTTATGGGCAAGAAAATGAGGTTGTTCCTCCAATATCTTGCTTCCACATCCCTCATGCTTCAGATTGAGCAGAGTACAGATAATTCTTCCTAGGAAAAGGTAGATGTCCGGTGAGTTTGTGCAGTGCAGGATCACACCTGGTCCTGCAGGAACGCCGAGCAGAGCGTTTTCTGCTCGAGGCTCCCGCGCCTTGAGGTTCACGTCTGGTGGACGTGCGTCGGGAGCGCCCATCGTAGCCACATTTCTGCAGTTCGTAAGCACAAAGAGTCGACTGTGAGCTATGAAACGCTGGCGTTCAGCCAACCGGCCATTTCTTTTCTTCATTCCCTGTCATTAAAGCTGTGGGTTGCTCCAGGGTGCAGTGTTTTGCTCTTCTTAAGTGGAACTGTTAACGACCCAATTTAGAGCAACGTAAAGTGCACCCAGATTCCACAGTGACTTCTAAATCCATATAACATTAATGATAATCTGTAATTAATAGCTGCAATCAAAAGGAATTGTAGTTCAGTAATTAGAAATTTAGGAGTAAAGTATTAGCATATAAAAAAGGCCTCTTAAAAACCTCTTCTTCCAAGAGATGGCTCTGACCCCATGGAAGAAAACAATTTTTAACTGATATGGCCTTAGCCAAAGATCACGTTACTAAAAATATTGCAGTCCACCCTGACTTGCGTAGATCATTAGACTCCAACCAAAACGTTTAAAGGTATTTTAAGAGTTTGCAGATATATTTAGTGTGTAGCAATCAAGTAGTTTTCTGACGATATTGCCTACTGATATTCCAGAACTGTGTGTTTGAGAATAAGCTTTAATCTCCCCGGTAGGCTTTTTGGGGTGGGTATTACTGGTAAGTAGAGGAAGCCCCCCAGTGACTGCCCACCTTTGAGCCAAAAGCTTTCCTGGTGTATCCTCATCAGAGAGAGCAGATCTGCAAGAGTAGGTAAGGCAGGAGGTGTCAGGTGCATGCAGCCCTCTTGGCTTCCTGCCCTGCAATCCCAAATAGGGAACTGTGATTCTTTTTGTTGAGGCATCATAAATGGGCTAATTTCAATTTATCCTTCAACTTATCTCCAGCCCTCGGGAGCTTGAGGCGTTTAGAAAGACTCCCAGGCAGAGAGGTTGTTGGTTGCGTATGTGCTGATGAAAGTGCCAGTAGCAGCGATGAGGTGCTCTGATAGATGGAATAGGCTCTGGTATAAATGAAGTTCCTAACAGTTTCCAGTCCTGCACTAAATTAAATCATCCTGCTGCACGTCTCACTTTTGAAGCTGAAAATTAATGTAATGTATATCTGAAATCCACAGAGCTTGAATTGTTCATTGGTGTTGAAAATTTCCCTATCTAATGCCAATTATTAAGCTACCCCAGGCTATCAATAATGATACGGTACACATAAATCACAGACAGATACGCTTGAAAGTTTTCCATGCTAAGAATGTGAACAAAATTAACCATTTGAAAGTTATTAGCATCGTGCAGTATCATCTCTGCCCCCGTGTGCAAGGAGCTCCAGCGGGTCCTGTGCCAGCAGAAAGTGCGGTTTCTGACACAGGGATGGCAGGAGTTATGAACTCCGCAGGAATCATCTGGTAAACTCTTATCTCTTGGATCTGCCCATGCAAGGGTTTGGCAGAACAAGCTTTGCATTTGCTCTATCAGCCACAGAGTAACCAGGTGGAGTAAAGGTAAGTAGGTAATGTTAAACATCTGAAGGAGACATGCCATCATGCAGCATTTCATCCTGCTCCTAGTTAATCATGGAATCACAGAATGGTATGGGGTTGAAAGGGACCTTTGGAGATCATCTCGTCCAACCCCCTGCCAGAGCAGAGTCACCCAGAGCAGGTTGGAGATGGGGTTTGAATATCTCCAGAGAAGGAGACTCCACACCCTCTCTGGGCAGCCTGTTCCAGGGCTCTGCCACCCTCACAAGAAAGAAGTTCTTCCTCATGTTGAGATGGAATTTCCTGTGTTCCAGTTTGTGCCCGTTGCCCCTTGTCCTGTCACTGGGCACCACTGAGAAGAGTCTGGCCTCAACCTCTTGACACCCAGCCTTTGCATATTTATAAGATATAGTCTGTTCTCTGGCAGTTGTTATTGCATGTAATTTGGAGGCTCTTCTCTTTCAAATTATTTTAAATGGCAGTCCGAAGCGCAGCAGCTTCACCTGAGCATGGAAGGTTGAGTCTCTTTGCGGGAGTATATTTTTAACATGGACTGTTTGCTGTAGACTATATATACCATATCTTTTACACATCATCATGTACGGAAATTGCTGTATTACAGAATCACAGAATCACATAGGGTTGGAAGGGACCTCTGGAGATCATCTAGTCCAACCCCCTGCCAGAGCAGGTCCACCCAGAGCAGGTTGCACGGGAACTTGTCCAGGCAGGGTTTGAATGTCTCCAGAGAAGGAGACTCCACCACCTCTCTGGGCAGCCTCTTCCAGGGCTCTGCCACCCTCACAGGAAAGAAGTTCCTCCTCATGTTTAGGTGGAACTTCTTATGTTCAAGTTTGTGCCCATTTATATATTCATAACTGATAAATGGAAGATTAGTCATATTGCGTACTATTAAAGGCAAAATATTCTCCTATGTAGTCTATACAATATGTTCTCCTAGAGAATATACTTGAAGAGCAGAAATGCTCTCAACAGTTTCCCGTCTTCGTGCAGTTTTGCCTCGTTCAACTGACTGAGGTTTTTATGTGATTCCTGCCTCCTTTGCAGGAGGCTTGTGCTTCAAAGCACAAGAATTGTATAATGCAGAGACGTCTACTGATGCGCAGAGATACTGATGTCATGAAAAAAAATTCCTTTTGCACATGAAAGATGTAAGCAAAATTTGAGGTATATATTATGGAAATTTCAGGCCGGTGCCAATTTTTAAACAGACAAGAAAATTAGTAAATAATAGGTCGTATCCATTACAGTCTGCAGAAAGTATGTCTAGATTTCCTTCAGCACCTCCAGGGTGGGCTGTGGATAGGTTGGTGATTGCAAAACCTGGTATCTCGGGAGATCAGATGAAAACGTGTGGGGAACTTACAAAGGATCAGTGAAACAGAAAAGGCAAAAGGCAAAAAAAAAAAAAAAAAAAAGGGAGATGAGGGAGATAGGACTGAGAAGAAAAACAGCCGCGAGGCGTATCTGTGGGAAGATCCTGGAAGAGATCAGTCAGGTAGGAAGGAGACAGAGAGAAAGATGAAGCGTCGGCCTGGAATGTGCAGAAAAGCAAAAAATACTGAGCGAGCACTTAGTATAATTAGGTTTTGCTCTAAGTCTGTATAACTTTATCTGTGATTCCTGGTTTCCTAATGTTGTATCCAAGTAGGAGAGCTGAAGAGTCTATTTTCTGCAGATTTTTTATTCACCTCTTTAAGGGGGCATTGATGTTTCTAGTAGATCTGCTGCTATAAATTATTCATTCGTGATTTGGCCAAAATAGTTGTGCCCAAATCTCCTGGTAAGTTATCCTGTCTTGACCCTCCTGACAGCGCGGGGTAGCTCCCCGTTTGTGTCTGTAGTAACGTTAGTGTCTCGTGAAATTGGGGTTTTATCACTTCCTTAGGTAAAATCCTTCGTAGGATAACGAATCTCACTTGGGGTAGGCTTTCTACGCGGCTTCAGAAAGAGATTCGCGAATGGAAAACTTTCTTTTATTTAGTTTAAACATTCGTTTTGTATCGTTTATCTTATTACTCAGACTTCTAAATGCGTACTCTAAATACCTCCCTGCTCTTTTTGCTATTTTGGGTGTTCTGCAGTGAGATCTGAATTGCGTACGTTGCAGTCACGTTCATATTTGTATCAGAAAAAATTGCTTACTCCCAATTATATATATAACTATATAATTAGGGTATTAATTAGGGTATAGAACGACCTATATATAAAGATGAGATATGAAGTAAGACAGAGGATGCCCATGAAGGACACACTTTGAATTTTTTGTTTCTGTGTTTAAACTAGACGTATCTTCCAGCTTAAAAAGAGGTGGTTTTGCAAGACCTGGGATTTTCATCTCGGCGCCCAGAAGAAAGCCTGTCCCAGGCAGGAATGGTACTGGATGTGTACGTTCCTACACTCAGCAGCCATACAGACCTCATGCATTGCTCGTAGGGAGCAGAATATCCATATTCTTAGAGTTATTTTCCTCTCCGCTTTGTTTCTATATAGCAGATTTATTCCCCATTAAAACCTTCAGCCATTTCTGCGTTGAGTGTCATCTTAGTTATCTCCCTTCTTCCTGTTTTGACTTATATTCTCTTTACTTTGCCTTACGAGTGCATCAGGTAGAGATATTAATTAGGCTGGGCAGGGGGCCTGGATCTTCTCCTTTTGGGTTCTGTGGCCAGGGGAGGAGGCTGCCGCGTCCTTTTGATGGGTCTGTGAGTGTGACAGTCCAAACACCAGAGCCCTGAGTAATGGTTGCTTCTGGTGAGAAAATGAGACAGTAGTGTGCGCCGGCGATAAGAGCTAGCTCTGTAGTTTTTCTTCGGAGGCAGACTTTTGTAAACCTTATTGAAGTTTATTTAATCACAAAGGCTTTAAAAGGACTGACTTGTGTGAAATTCACTCTGCGCTTATGCAATATGGTATTAAAATCAGATGTTAGCCAACTTCTCTGTGGGGAGTGTATTTGAACACACTTTACTTGGCTTTTCACGGGGGTTATAATTGACTGTTGTGATTTCTCATTAACTTAAGAGAAACGTTTCTTAATAGTGATAGAGATTTGAACAGATAATTATCTTTCCAGTATTAAGGATAAGATTCGTCATTCATCTGGAATGATTTCATCTATATATAAAATCTTAACAGGATAATGGTTGTCTCTGCTGATCACATTTCGCAGGTTGACTTTTTTTCGAAGCAAATCTTACTGTTCAGGTAGTGAAAGCGGAGCATGGGAGGGCATTTTTAACAATTAAGGATTTATTTTTAAACACCTCATTTGAAATCCAGTTGCAATATTACGCACATTTCTTTTTTTTTCTTTTTTTTTTTTTTTTAATGCTGACAGCAAGTGGACAAGCCTGTTCCGGTGCCCCAGATGCACCTCGCTGTAAATCCTATATATCCTATATATGGGATTTGGAGGATGAAGGGAGCAGTTGGTTAGTGGGAGTTTAAAGGTTGGGGGGGGTGAGTGAAGTGAGTGGATGAGACGGATGCTGAGCATCGCTCCCTGGTCTCCTCTGAGCTCTCTGAATTTCACTGAATTTCACTGAATTTTTAGAGTTGGAAGGGACCATAAAGATCATCTAGTCTAACTCCCCTGCTGAAGCAGGATTGTCTAGAGCATGCTACTCAGGACTGCATCCAGGTGGGTCTTGAAAATCTCCAAAGAAGGGGACTCCACACCCTCCCTGGGCAGCCTGTTCCAGGGCTCTGGCACCCTCACCGTGAAGAAGTTTTTTCTCATATTTCTCATATTTCTCATATTCCACCCATCTCTCGTGGGTGGAATAGCTGTAGCTGTCTTGCATTTGGGGTGACCTTCTTGGTGCTCCAGCTCTTTGACCCACTCGCACACGGTGGGTCCCAAAAGAGAAAAAAAGTCCTACTCATTCCCGGTCTGGTTTTTTAAACACATTTTCCTCCTGGAGGCAGAGTTACTGAGCGAGGCAGATCAGGAGGTGGGTTTGGTTCCAGGGGAAGAACGAATTTGCTCAGAGGAGGCTTTGATCCTCCTGCCATCCATGACTCATCGCTCTCCACGGGCTGGCTGGGAGCTCACCTTCCGACAGAGCCTGCTTCGGATTTGGCCTGAGTGTTCTGACATCGTTTTTCCAAGGAGAGGTATCACTGCTCTCGCTTTCATGCACAGCAGTCCAGAGTCATCGCAGATAGAAATTCAACTCCTGCGTGTCTTGTGGGCTTCTTTTCCGGGACACTTTTTGTTTTCTGCATTAACTTTGAATCGATGGTACCTCTCCGAGCTGTGTAACTGCTCTGCGTGTTCCTTTCAGTCAAATAAAATGTTTACTAAGGGCACGGTAACACGTTGTTCTCAAATCGGAGCCTTTAATTCAGGAATACCAGAAAATTACCAGTTACCAGCCTGGAGAACTACCTCACAAATTGTAAAGTTTGGTCTTCTACTGTGGTATTTTCTGTAGATAAGGTGATGGATGTCTGCTTTGTGAGATTTATGGTCATGTTTTCAAAGCCTGTTTAAGAATAAGCATTAATATAAACACTCCGGAGTTTTAAAAAGCAAAATACTGCATTTGGTCATGTTAGTACTTTTTCTTTCATTTCTGTTAATGTGTGTTAGGTGTTTGCAGAATATGGTTTATTTGTGGGCTCTTTAATAATAGAGTATTTCCAGGTGAGCAAAAGTAATATTACCTACAGAAAATACATTGTGGAGTGCAAAACTTGAGTGTGTGAGCCGTGTGAATGACGTAACCTATCGCCCATGGGCTTGAGTGGTGCCCAGTGGCCATAAGAGATGAACCTGTTTGGTCTCAACAGGAGGTGTGAGAGGCGGTGGCACCTCAGATCCCTCTCTGGGAGGGGTTTCACCACAAGCCAACAGGAACTGCCCCTTTTTTTGGGCAGGAGGGATGGAGGGCCCAGGAGAGATGTAGAAGATCGAGCATCCCAACCTCCAGTACCAGCCTGACACCGACCAGGTCCTGGTCAGCATTTGGCCACTGGTTATTTGTCATCTACCCCACGTCTCAGCTTTAGCCTCAGAGCAAATCCGTTGACCGTGGTCACAGTCACCATGAAGGTGATATTAGCACCGGATCTGTTTTCTTTTCCTTAAAGCTTGCAGGTCTTTCAGCCACAAGATCCCTGAAATTTGGGTTAGGTAAGAAGCTCAACTGTTGAAAAGTAAAGAACGAGGAGGGATGGACCAAAATCTCAGCTTGTGTAAAAAAGGTGTCGCTGCTGACTTGAGAGCGATGCCATTTTACACGGGCTGAGGATCGGTCCCCGTCAGAGGGTTTCTGCCCTGCGTATCTGCGCAGGCCGGGGACCACGTTCATAGGTGAGTTATAATGCCTTCAAATTCCCTGTTTACATTGGAAATACTTGACGGAGTCTTAAATAAGCACTGCTACCAGGTGGGCTTTTAAGAAAGACGATATTTATAATACATGTGTGTAGTGGCTGTATCTGAACTCAACAGCTTCATGCATTTGTATGACTTCGTGTTTACAATTTTCTCGCGATTTTTAAATGAAATAGAGTAGTCGCCAACTGGTCAAATAAACGCAGAATATCTTTGCATATCCTTGCACTGCCAGAGTTTTATGAGCGAAATTGCTTTGTAGTTAAAAGACGCCTGGGAACAAGCTACGGGGATGGTGTCAAAATTAAAAACAATACACTTCAAAATATTCCCGTTCTCGTTTGGGATCCCGCTGATGCTCAGCATCCCGACTCTGCGCTCGCCGTGCACCTGCGGGACCGAGTGAAATCACCCGCCAATGGGGTGATTTCCAGCCACAGGGTGCTAATTTTTTGGTGAGGCTTTTTAGCATCTCGCTGGGATCTCGCCGCTGACACGTTGAGCACTGCTTGTTTTTATTTCAGATTCACTCCCACGTTCAGGGCCCTAGCTCTCCTCTCCATGGCTCTCCTCCTTCTCGAGGTCGGGTTTCCTGGGGCTGGGTGGACTCGGGGAATTAGGAGGTGCGGTGTGTTTCTGTGCCATGTAATGTGTGTGCGCACCCCTTCTTCCCACCCTTCCCACCATCACTCACTCAGTCTCATATATACGTGTATTAATCCCCGGGGGGTGACTCTGAGAGGTTGCGCTCCAAAAGCAATCCATCCCAGATGCCTGCAGAGCCTCATAAGGCTTATGAGGGGACAGTAATTCCCCCCTCGCCGTGGGATGATGGGTTCACACTGCTGAATGTGGCTTTACAAAGGCCTTCAGGGAGCCCAAAAACCATCTGGTCATGGATACAGCACCCATTGGGGTGTGGGAGGTGCTACCGTGGCAGTTACACACCAGGGTCCTCCTAGGGGTTTTTGATTAAATCACTGATGTTTGGATACAGGGAGGTGTTTTACCGTGACCTATAGCTGGGGCTGGAACGATGCTGGTGGTTCCCTTAACACCATCCTGCCATCCTTAACACCATTGCTGCCCAGGGAGGGTGTGGAGTCCCCTTCTCTGGAGATTTTCAAGACCCGCCTGGATGCAGTCCTGAGTAACATGCTCTGACATGCTCTGGGCAATCCTGCTTCGGCAGGGGAGTTGGACTAGATGATCTCTATGGTCCCTTCCAACTCTAAAAAATTCAGTGAAATTCAGTGAAATCCTCTCTGTACGACTTACTGTTACTGTTTGCGTCTTAAAAAAAAGGTAAAAATATAAGTGAAGACTAAGGTCAACCTTCAACTTTTTCTTGAAAAGGGAAAAAATATCATAGCAATGAGAAAATGCTACAGATGATCAGATCAGTCTTTCCAGGCTGTGTTTACAGGAGTCGTAGGAAGATTTTTCATACAAGAAGCCCTATTAACTTCCGCGCATAAACCGTGGCTCGTCTTGCGCGCACGGGTTTGCAGGATTAAAATGGCTTGTAAATGTTAATAGCTAACGTGTTCGGCAACCTCATAGCGCTTGTGTTTTTCTTAGCTGTGGCGCTGCAGAGTCTTTCTACCTCTATTAAAAACGCGTGGAGGGATTTCAAGGTGGGCCGAATACGTCTCAAAGACCGGTTGCTTAATTAACACGAGGCCTCCCAGTGACAGCATTGCAAAACAAACGCCAGCGCTGGCCCGGTGCCTTTTTCCACTTCGCTGGTTCTGCTGCCCGCGTGTCTCAGCCTGCCAACACGGAGCGTCGAGTGCGTTTTAATACCTGCTGTTCTTCAAATAATTTTATTACTGTGACAGCAACTTCATAAACGCCTCTCACTCTCCTGATGATACAGAATCGATATATTAACAGCAACTTTTTTTTTTTTTTTTTTTTTTTTTTTGTCTCTCTATCTTTCCCTTCCAGGAGCAAATTCATCGGTTGTTGCTGACTTCATGCCTACATCATCATGGAACATCTCAAGTGAATTAGATAAAGGTAAGTTGGAAAAAAAAAAAAAAAAAAAAAAAAGTTGTTATATCAGATTTTAAAATCTCAGTTCTTCTTCTTGACTTGGCCCAATTAGCAAGCGAAGAGGTGAGGAGGCATTTAAGATAAACCTTTTTTTTTTTTGCTTTGTGATCATTTGACATTTAGTTACTTGTGGTTCTGTGATTTCTGGAGAATGCTGCGTTCGTTTCTTGGTCTAGTAAAATGTTCCACATGGTAAAAATATTTCAAGATGTGAGTTCTCTTGGTTTATGAACTGCTTGACATTTTGTCTGGTGGATCTTATGATTTGAACTCAAAATTAACAAGCATCAAGCAGTTAGTTTGCCTTGATGTGCTTTATTTTGAAATTTGGAGGCTTTAAATTAAGAAATGGGGAAAATACATTTGCAGGTGGTAATTATGTGTGTTTTGGAGCTCTCTGAAGAGTATGTATTGTGAAAAAAGGGATGTAGTTCTCATTCCCCTTAATTTTGTAAATTATGCACCACCAATTATTTAAGCCAAATTGCTTAACTTCCTCTAGCCCTTATTACAAGGCGGTGGCCTGCAGCTCCTGAGTCAATCTGACCTTTGAAATGCTTCTAACGTAACGTTCGGAGCGGAGGATGCCGTTAGCCACACTAACTGTGCAGTTTGTCACCCACTCTTCTCATGTGCTTATAACTTTGCCAACCGTTAACTCTTTAGACTGAAGTTTCCCATAGTGGAGATCTGCCACAGATGGTTTTTCCGAATGTTTTTGTCTGTATGTTGTTAATGTGGTTTTTTTATGAACATGTGTTCAGAATGTTTTATGTGTAAGCATAAATATGCTTTCTGTGCTTAAGTATGAAAAGAATACGTAGTTCTGGGTACTTTAAGGCAAGGCTGATTCTTTCACGTCTGCCTTCCTACCAGGGAAGGAGCAGGACTTTCTGGTGGTCCAGGACGTGTTGGAGAAGATGAAAGTCAAAGGGCTTGTGCTTGCTTGTGGAAAAGGGAGAAAAGCATTTAGTCATTAAGCAGAGGATTGCTGATTCACGGCAAATTGCTGAAAGAAGGATTTGACAGAATAGATGACTTACCCAACTGCGGTGATTCATCCGGATGTCCATGGCAGGTCCATAGGTCTGGCCTGTGCATTGGGAATGTCCCAGAGCTGCCGAGGACCAAGGGCAGTGGTTCTCCCAAACAGGATGCCTCTGTGTTTCTTTACTTGTTTGGCAGCTTTGTTTGGTTTTTCAAAAAGAAATAAATAAATAAGTGGCATTTACAAGCAACCTTTACTGACCTACAGGGTAGGTTTTTCTCTAGGAACCCACCTCATGGTCACAGGAGAAGACACGGTTGCACTTTGTAGAAGTGGTTGAAATGTTCTTTGTAAATGGTCATCTGTGATACGCTCTTTGTGAGCCCAGGGGTTCAATTGGTAGAGTGCCCACAGATTGCTATATATCGCAGGGAAAGCTATGCGCCTCCAGCCAAAACCTAGATAGAGTGAAAGGTACAGAAGAAATCATGAAGATAATGGCATTTTACGGTAAACTGTATTTGATTTGTGCTGAGAAATAGCCCTCAGTAGCTTCTTTGTTCGTATTCCTGATGGGAGGTTTTGTGTAGGCTAGTTTCTTGATGGCCAGGGTGATTTTTATCCCGTATTTTGGTTAGGTTTCTCTCAGCTGGTAGTTCAAATGCTCCTTTCTTTCAGTAGCGTGTGCCCCAGGTGGGCACTTTCCAAAGCCTTGGTGAAACAGGGAGACTCCTGCCTCTTTTGATGTCTGCTTTATTCAGGCTACTCTCCACGCCAGGTTGTATCAGCCAGGGTTCAGGTGTCCCACCCTGGCTCTGTCAGAAAGCAGCAGCTCCAGAGCGAGCAGAGGTGAGACTTGGGGTGACTGCCACCGTCCTGGACGTTGTCATCATGCTGCTCAAAGCCACACTTAGCTTTCTCCCCTCTACTCTGCACTTGTGAGACCCCACCTGGAATACTGTGTCCAGCTTTGGAGTCCTCAACACAGGAAGGACATGGACCTTTTGGAACGGGTCCAGCAGAGGGCCACGAAGATGATCAGAGGGATGGAGCACCTCCCCTCTGAAGACAGGCTGAGAGAGCTGGGGTTGTTCAGCCTGGAGAAGAGAAGGCTCCGGGGAGACCTCAGAGCAGCCTTCCAATATCTGAAGGGAGCTACAGGAGAGCCGGAGAGGGACTCTTTGTCAGGAAATGTAGTGACAAGACAAGGGGTAATGGTTTTAAATTGGAAGAGGGGAGATTTAGATTAGATATTAGGAGGAAATTCTTTGCTGTGAGGGTGGTGAAGCACTGGAACAGGTTGCCCAGGGATGTTGTGGATGCCCCATCCCTGGAGGTGTTTAAGGCCAGGCTGGATGGGGCTTGGAGCAACCTGGTCTAGTGGAGGTGTCCCTGCCCATGGCAGGGGGGTTGGAACTCGATGATCTTTAAGGTCCCTTCCAACTCTAACCATTCTGTGATTCTGTGCCAGCGCTGAGCCCGGCCTCTGCGTTAGCAATTAAACCATTTCCCGCATTACTTCCATGGCACCTGCTCCTGAGCTATATTGTCAGAAACAGGTAAAATGAAGTTTCACGCTCCTAATCCACCTGGAATGTGGCAATTAGCACTGGTTGGGCTGAATCCTGCATTCCTGGGGGATTACCGGCCCCTTTGCTTGACCTGATTAGCATTTAGACTGCTGTAAGCTTACACACCTAAACGTGGATTTACATATGTGATTAAAACGCATTTGCTGCCCGAAAAGCTTAGTCAGAGGGGCGGATTCTCCCGGTGTGCCTACGAGCAAGGTAAAGCACACACGTTTTGTCTTGTCTGAGAGAGAAGCAGGGGCTTTAGTGTGGGAGCTGCTGGTTCCACTCAAGGCCTTTGAACCTCTCGCTTGTATAAAGCAAAATCCACTGCAGCGCATGCCGACCTGGGGAGGCGAAACCTCAGAGGAGAAAATTAGGCACGCACTTCGTTTCCATTTCTTTTGCAAACAAGCATCTCAAGAAATCAACATATCCACTTGTCCTTGCTGCAGTCAGCCGTGAGGTCACGCAGGCGTCCCGGTAAAACTCATTTTAAAGCCTATTAAGTTCACCACATGAAAGTGGTATCCAGCCAAATTTCCCAATTAAATGGGTGTCCGCATGAAATGGCTCTAAACTCTACCTGCTGCCTTTTGGAAATGAGCATCTCTTCCTCTCTCCTGTCTTTGGGAAGCAGGAACACCTCATAGTCTTGGTAAACAATATTCTGAATTTTGAAATAATTACTTAATATGGTACTTTCCTTAGCTCGGTGAGTTCTGCAGTGATTATCTTACAACTGAGCCCTATTCAGGTTTCAATTTCTATTAAATAAGCTAAATCGACAGCATTAAACAGTTGCCTGTTTATTCTTTTTAACAGGAAATGAATTTAAAAGAGACGCAGCCACCCGTGAAGAGCTGTTGAAAGCAACGATTGATGGGAGGGAGGAGGTGGTTTCTCACCATAACCTTAAAAAAACAAACAAACTGTGCATAAAAAATAAAAAGTAATCATTTTTAAAATGGGAGAAATTTAGCTATGAGCATTTCTCTCTTTTCCGACTGGTAAATCATGGCGTGCGGAGGGAATGCCACGAGGGAAAAAGAGAAATGAAAATGTGATCCAGTAAATATTTAATTATGTAAGGAGAAATAAGTGAACTTCAGGGGAAAAAAAGGGGCTCTGGTGGTAGGAAAAGGCCTGTCTCACGGGGTCGGTGGCAGAATGAGAAGCCTTTCACCCCCAGGTTGCTAGCGGAGGTTTCCCTCGGTGGGCAGGAGATGTCCAGCCAGGACCCTGGCTCCTTGGAGAAGGTCCTACACAGCCTTGTAGGCTTTGTACCCTCTCCCAACGCTCGCCACAGCACGGCCGTTCCCTCTTGGTGGCTTAAAGCAATTTCCTTATCCAGAGACGGTTTGCCATCAGCTGTGGCAATAGGTGGTATCTGAGGCGAAACAAAAAGGGCCAGATGAAATTGGGAGTAAGCGGAGTTCACGGGGACGCTCTGCCCTGGTGCTGGCGTTCAGGGCCCATGCTCCATCCCTTAATGCGACTCTTTTTTGGGGTGTGCCAGGAGGCGAGGGAGCAAGGCTCCCTTTCTCCTTCCTATTGTTAAAGGCACACTGGTTTCTCTTTTCTCCTTGCCTGTGCCTTGCCTCCCCTCTCTCGCCTTACACCACGGGACAAGCTCCCGCTCCAGCTCTTTGTTTGAGAAACCTTCTGATTTACCATGAACTCTTCTTTTCCCTGATCCTTATTCAAAAAGGTGAAGAGCCCTTCATTCACCTGCTTCTCTTCCACAAAAATGATTGTGGATGGGTAGGCTTTTCATTCTGTCGGATGTTGGTTTATTTACAAAAAAATAGGCCTGCATTTGAATGAGAGCCTATTTACATCTGGTACAGCAGAGGAATTGTTTGGGAACTCTTCATCCTCAGGCAAAGATAATATTGGAGTCTCTGCCAAGAAAGAGTCAGCTTTGAAATATTGTTTTCTTTTAACTGTAAGTAAAATTCAACTTTGGTGAACGTTCACTGGAATAGGATTCTCTACGGGATCGATAAGAGAACGATGCCGTTGCTGTGGCTCCTCCTGATGAGGTCCTCCCTGATCCCCTCATGTCCAACTGCAGCCTCCTCAGGAGCTCGTTCCACCGCAGCAGTGCACAAGGATGTGTCCTGGCCGTGGTTGAGCCAGAGCCAAGGACACCAGTGCTGGGGTGCAGGACGTTATCATGTTGCCGGTACCTCCTCCTCCTTCCAGGAGCTCTTCCCTTGGTCCTTCGGTTTCCAAAGAAAGCCTATTAGCGTGAGTTTTAGCAGATAAGGCCTATTTTCCTTTCCCTTTTCATGGCCCATCTGCTTTGGCAAACAAGTATGAAATGTTAGAATGAGCCAGGGCTTGGGAACCATTTCAATTTCCAGAGATCCACGATCCCAAGCCCAGACTTGGAGCTTCCCACTCTGCACAGCCACTCTTGTGTGTCATAGACCTTGCGGTCAGTGCTGTGGCAGCACTCAGCAATCTCCTGGTATTATATGGAAAGCCATCATTCCCCAGGATTTCACAAAATGTGCCCCAAATCAGTCAGTGGTTTAAGGTTAAACTGGGATTAATCTTGAAGTATTCAAGGACCAACTGCGTCCTGGGCTGAATCCCCAGCAGCGTGGCCAGCAGGACGAGGGGTGGATTCTACCCCTCTGCTCTGCTCTGGGGAGACCCCCCCCAGTGCTGCCTCCAGCTCTGGGGCCACCAACAGCAGAAGGACATGGACCTCTTGGAGAGGGTCCAGAGGAGGCCACAGAGATGCTGGGAGGGCTGGAGCCCCTCTGCTGGGAGGACAGGCTGAGAGAGTTGGGGGGGTTCAGCCTGGAGAAGAGAAGGCTCCGGGGAGACCTTCGAGCCCCTTCCAGTCCCTCAAGGGGCTCCAGGAAAGCTGGGGAGGGACTCTTGATCAGGGAGGCTCCGGAGCCATAGGAGGAGGGGGAAGGGTTTGACACTGAAAGAGGGGAGATTTAGACTATATAGAAGGAAGAACTTCTTTGCTGTGAGGGTGGTGAGGCCCTGGCCCAGGTTGCCCAGAGAAGCTGTGGCTGCCCCATCCCTGGAGGGGTTCAAGGCCAGGTTGGACGGGGCTTGGAGCAACCTGGTCTGGTGGGAGGTGTCTCTGCCCAGGGCAGCGTGGGTGGAATGGGATGATCTTTAAGGTCCCTTCCAACTCTAACCATTCTATGATTTCAATACAAGGATCACTTGTAGCAAGCATCCCTCCTCTGGGATGGTCTGGGGGTCCAGAGCAGAAAATAACCGTGTAAGGCCAAAACAAGGGGTGGGAGAGCTCCAGTACTTGCATCACTACCCTGTGCGTGGGATTACGTGTCATTAACTTCTTGGAGATCCTTGCGTGGGCCGAGCATCCCCTGGCAGGGTGGGCTGGAGGTCATGGAGCGCAGAAGGGGCTGCAGGACATCCTGGTGGGTACATGTTCTGATGGACCCTTTGGGTCTGGGGGCTTTCCAAGGGGAGAAGCAAGCCTCACCATCCTTACTGATGAATCCAGGCTAAAGCTGTCGCCTTGGCAAGTCTTTCCAGGCAGGGAAATGACCTGGCCATGAGTTCTTCTAGGGAAAATCTTTCTGATGTCCCAGGGAGAATTTGACTCTTAGGCAAACTACATCTTAAAAAACATAAACAAAACCAAACGTGGAGAAAACCAGGTGGATCGAGACCTCCTAACTTTGGCCCCAGTTCTTTAGAGATTTCCAGATTTTCTTTTGAAATCACTGGATGTGAATTTGATACACGTGGTGAAAGGGGAAGAATTACAGCTTTCACATTTATGCACAATTTACCTTTTTATTTTCCTTTATTATCTGGGGGATATTCGGTAAATCAAGCTTCCCTGATGGGGCTCAGGATTCTGATTCTATTTGTGGGGTCCCGTTAGTAGCGAGGCAGTAAATTACTGCTACTTTGTTTGAAAATTTTTTTAGCCACAGTACATTAGCTCCTTTTGTTTGCTTTTCCACTGACGGAGTGTACGTTTTTATTTGAGAATTTGTGTTTCTTGAATGTCTCATTTATAAATAATACAGGGTGTGAAATTCGAAGGTCACAGAACACAACCTGGAAAAGAAACCACCCCCAGTAACGCTGGGCGTTCATGGCAAAAATATTCCACAAAATGCTTCCCTCGCATGGGATTTTTTATATAACTTCAGTTTGTGCAGTGAATATCTGACCATTATGCATAAGGTAACTATATGTAATAACCTTTTCCTGGCTCATCCAGCTATCTTTGTTTATTTGAAAGATTGATAGATCAGAGGGTCAAGGGACGTGTTTTATTGTAAGTTTCTGTTCCAAATTTCCTGACATTTTTGGTTTAAAAAAAAAAAATAGACCTTTAAAAGGCACAGAAAGGGCTAATAAGAACCAGATCCTAAAGTGATGCTATGTCAAAATGTCAAAAATAACAGCTTTTCTTTGACTCTGCAGCATTAATCTTAACGCGCATACCTTTCTATACACCCTGCCTTTAATAGCTCGAGTTTTTGTACGTGGCTTTTTACTGCAGAGCAGCTTCTAAAGTGACAACAAAATCCCTTGATGGTTTTCAGTAGTTGGGTTTATAGCTGGATGTGGACATTTGTTTACCTATTCCAAATCACTTTTTTCGTGATAAAGCTAGAGGCTTCCTACTTGTGCTATAAAACTGGCTCCTGAGTAAAGAAAAGCTTCATTTCCCCTTGCCAGATTATAGCGTCAAAGCTATCACCAAGACATCTGTCCTTAAACCTGGAAGTTGACTCATAAAAGGGGAGGCAGATGTGAATTCTCAGACGCGTATTAAGAATTCGCATAGGCGGGAAGGGCAGTGACTTGTCCAGTCGCTACTCAAAAACAACGGGATTCAGGTGCTCAGCCCCAGAGAATTTTTTTGGAAGTCCACGGGCATCTTGTGCTCCGGTTTCCCTCCACAAACCCTCCCTCCCCTGTGGCCCAGGGCAATCCCTAAGCTGCTAATTATCAGAAAGCAGCAATTAATTCTGAGAATCCCAAATACAGCGGGTGTCAGGCGTGGACATCTGAAGAGGCATAAAGCCTCGGGCAGCGGTCAGCCTGTTTCAGGTCAGTAAATTATCCTCAAGTGGCACTAAACCCTCTAGATAGTGCCTGGGAAGAGAAAACCCAACAGGGAGCTGCAGCCTGTATCCCAAACTGAGTCTTGCACATACACATCGCTGAGGAGACTCCTTTGAAAATAAGCCAGGCAAGCAGAGGCAGCAGAGTTATTTCCTTGTGTCCCAAGACAGTTGACGTTGAATATTTCCGCATGATTGTCTGGACTTCTTTAACTCTGATATTCTTCATATGGGTTGCTAAATCCTGGGTTGGGTGCGGTATCCCTTTCCTCCCACTGTCATTCCTCTACTTTTATTCGTTTAAAATAAGTGAAATTCCAGGCGGGAGTCTTCCTTTTGCCCTTTTTAATAACAAGGGTCTGTTGATCGGACCCACAGATTGGACCTGCCGGGAGTTGTCCTCCTTTGTGAGTTACGGGCAGATCAAGCAATCGGTGGTTAATCCTTTTTCTGACTGAGAATTACGTGCTCTGTCTATGGCCACGCTTCAGTCAGAAATCCTGCTGGTTCCTTCTGTAGCTGAACTGGAATAGCTTAAAACCCAAGTTGATTGAACATATGGAACAACCAACAAGGCCCCTCCAGCGTCTTCAGGCTGGGTGGGCTCCGTGTTGTTGACTTTCTCCAAAGGGAACAGTTCCATATAGAAAATATCCAACGTCTGAGCTCAGCGCTGATGCCGATACACGTGAGTACGGCGCACATCCAGGTGTAGTGTCAGACTGGACTAATGTGGATATTCCAGAGCTCTGAATGAATGAAAATGCTTCTTTCCAGGGTAGTATATTAAATCGGGCAGCCTGGGTTGGACCCTCTGATGTGCCTATCACGCTCTTTCCCTTTAAATAAACTCTTTAAGTTACTAATATTTACACTTAACCTTCGTGCAGGCACCGATTGAGACACGTTTTGGATTTCTTTTTGCCAACGTATGCTGTGACAAAGAACCATTGAGCTGCTAAATCTCTTGGTGCAGAAGGATAAATGCAACGAGCAGCCTGTGAGACTGGTGTCCCGACTGCCTTACTCCAGCCAGCTCAGGTGGTTGCTTTACCTGCTGCGACGCAGAGCTGAATTTTCAAATCCGGAATTAAATTTATTCTCCGAGCCAGTAGCTGGAAGCGGTGTCCCCACAGCTGTAGGTTTACCTGAGAAGAGCTTTGGAGATGGTCCTCTGCAGAGAAGTGCGTTGTTACACGTCTAGAATGGGAAGTAACTTGGTCCACCAGCCTCTCTGTGGCACCTGGATTAGAGCTGTTTTCAGGCTCGCGATGGCTTGAATGGAGACTTTAATTTTAGCTTTTCTTTGAATATTCTGAAAGATCAGAAGGGCAGAAAGAAAAGGATAAATGAAACAGAAATTCTTCTCATAAAATGAACATTTTGGGGTCTAATCCTGCATCCCCATCGTGCTTTAAACACCTAGTGAAATCAGAACCACAGATCACACAGTGCTTGGGGGGGCGGGAAGGGTCTCGCTGTGGCCAGCAAAATCCTCCTCCCAGCAAAGAGGGTGTTACTGCTCTAAGATGTGTCTTTGGTAATTTAAGATAGAGTAACCATGTGGTCACAGAGGAGATTAACATTCCTTGGCCAGAGAGGACGAGCTTTTATTTTGAAAGCCACCTGGGTTCCACTTAAAAGTAGTAGAATACTTGAGGATTTATTACGACCGGGCAGGCTCCTATTTAACAATGTCAAGACGTAGCTGTGGAAATACACACACTTTTCTTCTTTCGAGACACGCAACTCACTACATTTCGTCCTTGCACAGCTGTTGCTATTCTGTAACATCAAACCAGCAAAAAGTTTGGCCATGAAGGATACCTAATATTTGGATTTTATATGCAGTGTCTCCAATTTATGCGCTTAGAATCACGAAGATGACTTATGATGTGTTGTGTTTGTATTGGCAACGGCTCAAAACCAGAAATATATTTCAGGCTTGGCTTTCCAGATATTATCTCAAGTCATTTAAAAGTTCATTATAGGGCACCCGCTAGTGCTGCTATAGCAAAGGGGCTGTCAGCATTTTTCAAGGGTTTATAACTCAGCCATTAAAAAAAAAAATAATCTCTGTGGGCTGAAACTTGGCATTCAGGGTCTAGGCCCAGCAGTAAATTGTTTTTACAAATTAAAAAAAAATCAGGTTGACTATTATTAAATTATAGGTGGGCTAAATTTTATTTAGACCTTTTTCAGGCTATTCTCCCATACATCTGTAAATTAAAACGTTTCCAAACTGTTTTTATAGAGTGCTACTCTCAAATATGGACCGGCTTTTGTTCTGTTCTTGTAACCCTGAGATTTAACTTAAAATATAATAACAGTGCTTATCCCAGCATAGCACTTTTCACCTTCAAAGTGCTTTACGAGCATTATCTCATTAATGTACATAACAGCCTCCCCATGATGTAAGAGGGATTATTATCCTCACTTTATAGCTGGGGAGATTGAGCCAAAAGGTTTAAGGCTGTTTTTAAAAGGACTTAGTTGCACAAATCCCATATGAGCTTTGATTGGCTTTGGGTGTCTACTTCCCTTTGGCTCTTCTAAAAATCACAAGTGAAGTGATTCACCCAGGACTATTCAGAGCCAGGATTAAAACTCAGACTTTCCAATGGCCAGTGCCACCAGACTGGTTAATTCTCAGAAACGCGGTAATAACTTCATACACAAGAGCCATCACGTTTCTAAGAAATTATTTTTTGGGTCACAGGGAGTCAACTCTGGGCATCTGGGGAGCTCCTTGGTGGCAGGGAGACTGTCACATGAAATAAGGGAAAATGTGGAATGCTCTAAGACCATGGTCATGCCACACGGTGTCTTCATCGTGTGTGCAAGCAGCGGGTCTGTCCCGTTTCATCAGCCCTGTTTGCCTCCTGCTGAAAGCACAAAATGAGGATTTACCCCAGTTTTTCTTGGCCTTTGGTCCCAGGAGGAGGAGATGTTAATGCTGGTGGCGCCGGAGTGTGGCTGACGGGGGGGTGACCCGGACGGGAACCTGGCCTTTGTGTAGTTGTTAGTAAAGAGAGAGGATAGTGGCAGTAGCTTTGGAGATTCGGTGGACTTTGGTAGGTGAGAGTTAGACACAAGTATTAAAAACTAAATTTGGCTTCTCTTTGGCCTTTCCGTGCTGGGCAAGGGCAGCAATGGATGGCTTTTGTGCACGCCGGGGAAGGAATGCTTGTAATTTTGTATGCCTCAGGAAAAGTCCAAGGTTTTTTGGAAGCTCTGTTAGACCTTCAGCTCACTCGTAATTACAGAGCTGCTTTCTCTGTGAGAAGGGTCTCCTCATGAAACTTCCAGTTGCTTGAAACTTGCCTTATTTAAATCTCTTCTCAGGTGATCTGCTTGATCTGATTTACGATTTGGGTGTAAAATGTGTGGATTTGAGGACTAAGCTATGCTGAATTTAGCAGATGCATTTTGGTCTAGTGTCTCTGTAGTAGTTCGTGTAGGAAGGTGGAGAACACTTTGGGGAGAGTCTCAGCTCCTGACGCTGAGAGGCTATCTCTGTTTGTACCTAGGGAGAAGTTGCACCCATAGCTCTTGCATTGCAGCCGTACTTTCTCCCTGCCTTAGTGTTGCTACTGATACTTAAAAATCCTTCTCCAGCCTTTGAAAATCTACCCTACATCCTTACTCCTTTATTCGCTTCTCCTGGATAACGTAGGACCTTTAAAATACTGTATTTACTGTGGTGTTTGTCAGCAAGACCGTCCCAGGAGCGAGGCCATTCCGTTCTCTGCCTGTGTTACAGTGTAGATGTCTGAGCCGGTCTCTGAAACGTTATCAGGAATTATATAAATGACTGCGGTGAAGAAACGTTACGTCGGATAATTAAATGCGGTTATTCAGTTCCATGCTCTTAGCGTGATTTTATTAAACCCAGATTGCGGAGAGAACCCAAGAATACGTGTGCTGACTTAGATTAGGCTTCCCGGTGAGGTTATTAAGATAGCGAGTCAGAAACGTTTCTAGTCTTGCAACGAAGCATGCAGAAACGATGCCGGAGAGCCGAGAGGCCACTCTGACACCCCCGAAGAGACATGGGACCCTCTCGTCTCTCTTCACCGAGGGCCAGGTTCTCTGCCCTTTTTACCCCGTGCGCAGATTTCCTGCCTAATTAGATCCACGGGAGTGTAGATAACAGTCGTGGTTTGCAGAGTTTCCTACCTGCACGTTGAAAGACTAGTATATTCGGTGAAGAAAAAAATATGCGTGGGCAGTTTCTTTGTGCTAAACGTTTATCCTGCGGCTCCTCGGGACCAAGTGAGAACAGGGACGCCTTGTATAAAGTGCTGCGCAAATCCAGGGTAAGAGCTTACGCGCTGAACAGATTAAATGCAAAGGGAAGGGATATCCACATACACAAAACATTAATGAAGGGAGTAGCCAGCGAAGACACGATTAAAGTAAATAATTAGGGAAGTTAATTAGTTGGGCAAGTTAGTTTCACTGAATTTCACTGAATTTTTAGAGTTGGAAGGGACCATAAAGATCATCTAGTCCAACTCACTAAGTTGGTTTTATAACGTGCTGGAGATTTTTTTTCGTGCTTTTAGGCAGGCTTATTGCTGGAGTTAACAGCAGCTGTAGCTGAGAACGGTGGAGCACGAGCAGCACAGCACAGGTCTACTCCCTGATAGGCTTTTCTTGACCTCCTGGGTTGGATGTGATAGGCAGGAGCAGGGTCCAGCCTCTGGATTCCTCGTTCCTTGGCCGCCCTGCTGAGACAGCCAGCAGAGGATAATGGGTTCTGGCCAGTAATGACCACCGTTAGGTCTGAACCTGTGAGACAGAGATGAAAGCCCACGTATTCACGGTGAGGGTGACAAAGCCCTGGAACAGGCTGCCCAGGGAGGTTGTGGAGTCCCCTTCTTTGGAGATCTTCAAGACCCGCCTGGATGCAGTCCTGAGTAGCATTCTCTAAGCAATCCTGCTTCGGCAGGGGAGTTGGACTAGATGATCTATACGGTCCCTTCCAACTCTAAAAAAAAATCAGTGAAATTCAGTGAAATTCCATTCCCTGTACCCAGTCCATCTCGCTCTCTGCCTTTAAAGGATTTAATTAAACGTTGAATACAGCTAACTAGAAATAGTCCTCTTCCCGAACGGTGCAGAATGAAATAGCACTTGACAGGAGAAGGCAGTGCTCGTGAGTGGATTAGAAGAGATTAATTTAGCAAAATTTTGATTTAACATTCTCTATCTTGACAAAAGAATTCTTGATCTTCTGCTTGCACCTCTCATGAGACTCATTTCAGATTTAAGATAAAATGTAGTAATCCCAGCAAGGGAAATACTGAGCGAGAGAAAAAGTCTTCATCTCCTAGATGTGATCCTTATTCCTTCGTCTGTGCAGTTAGTGCTTAGGAAATCATTGGCAACATCCTGTCTGCGCTGCTCTGAGAGTCAGTTGAAAGTGGCTCCGAGATCTTCGCTTCTGAGCAATTCCTTTCATATATTGCTGTATTTTGTGAGTCCTAACGTGAGCGGGAGCAGATCCGTGTAGGCAGAGGCATCAAAATGAGCAGCCAGATTTCTGGTGCATTTTTCGTGCTTATTGGTTGGCAAAAAGGAAAAATAAAAGAACAAAAAGCAGCAGTGTTACCTCCTTTTTCTGTGTTAAATAAAGCCAAATAGGATGATGTTGAGAAAATAGAGCAAACCCATGGGTGCATGAAGGAAGAGAGGTTTCCAAGAAATACAGCATATACTGTAGTGCAATGGAAATTCCAAAATTTGTTCCTTTTACTACCATACAAAACTATGTGGGACCTGTTGCCAGCCCTGAAACATCAATTAACAAGTATTCTCATTTCCTGCTAAACCTGATAGCCACTTCCTTTGTTTCCCTTTCAAAGACGATCATGAGCTTTCTTTAAAATGACATTTCTTGAGCTGGAGGTCTTTATTCACCCTTTTTTTTTCTTTTTACCTAACAGACTACTTCTTGACGCTGGACGAACCTATGAATAACATAACCACCACCCTCGGCCAGACGGCAGAGCTGCACTGCAAAGTCTCTGGCAATCCTCCTCCCACGGTCCGTTGGCTGAAAAATGACGCTCCGGTTGTCCAAGAGCCCCGGAGGATCTCCTTCCGTGCCACAAGCTATGGGTCTCGGCTGCGAATAAGGAACCTGGACACTACAGATACGGGCTACTTCCAGTGCGTGGCGACTAACGGCAGAAAGACTGTCTCTACGACTGGTGTGCTCTTTGTGAAATTCGGTACGCGACCTCCTTTGTCTCTTTGGTCTCTACGTGACCTCTCTTTGCCTCTTTTCTTTGAGAAATTGCAGTTTGCAGTATAGTTTGGGGGCACGTTAGTAAGATATATATACACGCACATATGTATACACACACCTATTAGGTAAAATAAGCACATTTTCCTCAAAGTCAAAGCTTGTATTAAGATAATTGCCTTCAAAGCTGATCTTAAAACTGAGAAGATTCCAACCAAGAAGCAGGTTTTGTGTGTCTTCTCCTCCACCTCCACATTCAGAGGGAAATAAGTCACTGAGATGAAGACCTCTGCACAGGCTCTTGGTTAGTCCTCTAAATAGACAAATGACACATGATGAATCATAGAATCACAGAATGGGTTGGGTTGGAAGGGACCTTAAAGCCCATCCAGTGCCACCCCCTGCCCTGGGTAGGGACACCTCCCACCAGACCAGGTTGCTCCAAGCCCCTTGCAGCCTGGTCCTGAACGCTTCCGGATCCACTTGATCTGTGTGATGAGTTTCATAGTCTTTTTTTCATAAATCTTCCAAATTTTCTAAATTCTAATAAGAAATTAATCATTACACGTTCTCTCATAAGGCAGTTGTTGTCCTTTAGCCTGCATCTGAAATGTAGGAGATTTTTATCTGAACAATCATACTTTTATAGATGCTCCTGTAGAAAACAGTGAGTATCTTTCTGTTTTCTGACTGGAGCAATATTTAATCTCACAATTCAGTTTCTGGAGCAAATACTCATTCGTATGAATGTCCCTGAAATCTGTTTCAGTCCTCCCAGTAGTTGAACTTGCGCTCCATCCTGCCCAGTCCCCCCAGTAGTTGCCCAAATAGAAGCAGGGAGGGCAGTAACAAGGAAACCCTCATGGCCAGAGCCCGCTGGGGCCACAACACGTTTGATCCATGCATCTAAATCAGGCCTAGGGAGAATTCCCTGATAAATTATGAAGATTGACAGGGGGAAATGATGCTGTTTTCTCCCAGTTATAGTTACAACATGCTTTGGTAGAAGCCTCCCGTGGCTTGCTGTAAGCACGGTTGAATTGCAGGATGAGTGTCTCACCTGGTTATTGTCCTCGTCTACGGCGTTTTGCAGAAAATCATTGCTCCAGGATACAAGTCTTGTCTTTGGTACTGAGGAACTGCGACTCGTCTCTTAAACTGCATAAACCACATCCAACATGACAGGCTGCTACTTTTATCTTTTAAAAGGTTTTTCGAAAGCTTCCTGCTCGCTACCTCGCCATAACTCATCACGCTGTTTTTCTTCTGTCACTTTTCCAGGTCCCCCGCCAACAGCAAGTCCAGGATCATCGTAAGTTGTTTCATGTCTGTTATGTCGATTCATTAATCTTGCGTTTCGGCAGTCAGAAGTTCATTTTTCATGTTGTGTGACAGGAGCACTTTTACATTCCACTTTAAGTCAGATAGTATGGTAATTTATTGTAATGGAATTATCTGTCTCTTAGATATATTTTCGTGTTATCATGTCAACTCCTATTTCTTACACTAGACTTCTTAATTTCCGATATTATTACCTTTAGATCCTCTAGTGCCTTCAGTCTTTGAAGTGATCTCAGTGTACATACAGGTATGAGCAGAAACTGATTTTCATACATGGCACGGCCCAATCTGGAAAATATTTATCACTATAAGTAGATTTTACTACCTAGGGGCTTCTTACTGATTTTAAGGGGGCTGATGGTCATAAGCTGTATCTGTATCAATCTGTAGCTGTATTAGTAAACTGTCTTAAAAATGAATTTTTGAAGATTGAGTACGTGGATGGGAAGACTGACTGTTTTTATGAGAGCTCCCTGTATCCTGCTGGGTCTGAGCACTTGCCACATGGTTGTATTTTGGCAGCGGAGCTTCTGTCTTTGGTAGCTTTTGAGAACCGACGTTTATCTTCCCCTCTAGTTTCAAGATGCATGATCAAACTTGCTCACCTTTTATAGTCCCCTGTTGTTTTCAAGTGTGATCTTCAGCTCTTCTGAAGTCTGAAATTAGTTTTGTGGTACTGTGTCCGCTTTATTCAGATTTTACATGCATAGAACAGCGCTAAAACTTGCCTCTCCTGGTGAGGGAAGCTGCACCATTAGAAGAGAAGTACAGTACCAGCTAAAACTTAAAATGAAGCTATTAATACAATGGCAAGGGGTGCAGAAGTTTGGGGATGTGAACATTCCTGACTGTCCTTATAGAAGATGGTTCACAAAGTATTGCAGAGGGTATAAATTAGGGGAAGCATCTGACCACAAAAGGACATGCTAGGATGCCCTCTAATGGAACATCATAAAATGTGTTTTTGTCTTCCCTTTTGAAGTTACCTGACGCGAAGTAACGGAGTTTGTTTTGGAAGGGGAGCTCTTTGCTCGGACTTAGACTCCTTTTTTGTGATTGTGGTGATCTGGGGAGGAAGGCTTCATGGTGCTGTGGGAAGTGGGGACTGTTGTGCTCTTTAGTAGTCTGGAGACTTAATTAATGAGTTGAGAAGATGTGTATTTTGTGTCTGCTTCCACCTAGTTCGGGGTTACCGAAATTTGTAAGGGTAAGCAACACATCCTTGGTGGTCAGAAACCCTCGGCAGAGCAGTGTGAGCACAGAAAGCGGAGAGCTGTGCTGGAATTTCACTGTCTCGGCTACTCAGGATCACCTCACTTTTTAAAAAAAAAAAATAGGTTTGGGAACCTTTTTCCCATTTTTCTCTCCGGCAGGGTTTTGGGGTGGTTTTTTTTTGCCCACAACTTAACTAGCTAAAAGCCTCAGCCAGTTACAGAGAGGTAACAGCAAACGGTCCCTCTAATTCCATGAGTATTGGGCTGAGCTCTGAGGTGATGTCTACGCAGCATCATTCGGACCATGAGGGAAAAAACCAAATAGGTGTCACAAGTGTTAGTTCAGAGACTAGGAGTTTTGGAGTATTACACTCCACCTGAGCTGAGCACCCTTCTTCTACCAGCAGTATCTTAACACAGCCCTGTCTTACTCTGTGTGCAAATCACAGAATCACAGAATCACATAGGTTGGAAGGGACCTTTTAAGATCATCTAGTCCAACCGATTAAACAAAAAAAAAAAAAAACAAAAACAAAAACACCAACCACCAAACCCAACAAAAAAAACAAACAAAAAAACACACACAAAACACCACCCAACACTAATCCATATCCCTGAGCACCATGTCAACTCCTCTCTTGAATACCTCCAGGGATGGTGCCTCAACCACCTCCCTGGGCAGCCCATTCCAATGTCTGACAACCCTTTCAGTAAAGAAATATTTCCTAATATCTAACCTGAACCTCCCCTGGCGTAACTTGAAGCCATTGCCCCTTGTCCTATCATCTGTAACTTGGGAGAAGAAAATCCCATGTATTCACGGAACAACTAATCACTGTTTTCCGTATGCACCATATCAAACATTAAATTGGCTCTATCTAAGGTTTTAATTTTGATTTCAGCATTCGCTGCCCATGGGCACGCACAGGTACAAAGACAAAGAGTGTGAAAAGGTGAAAATAAAGTGTGACTTCTTCTTTAAGAGTTGACTTTATAATTGCGCCTTATAATTTTGTAACCACAAAAGATATTTTATCACACTTCATTAAGTGGGAGGTTGTGGGCTCTGTTTAGTAAGAGGTCACATTGTGCTAAACATTGGAGAGAAACGTCTCCAAAGAAATGTGCAGAGGGATCTCTGTTTTACCAAGTGGAGAACATTTACATTCCTGTAGAAACAAACCAGATTTAATCTATGAAATAAGAGAATCAGGAAGGAGCTTATGAGAAAGAAATGATAAACTTGGAGCTCATACTAAATTAGAGGTTAAAAAAAAAAAAAAAAAGGTCAGCGTATGTCGTCTTGAACCTGGTTCGTGTCTGGTGCCAGTGGAACGAGCGCAAGAGCCTCACGGAGAGCAGCGGTGGGTCAGGTCCCGCCTGCGTGAAGCGAAATCGCAAAGAGAAACGGCACGTTGTGGAATGCGGGAGAGAAATTGCCTGGAAATCTGTTCCTCGCTGCTTGCTGTTCTTTCCACGCCAACAATATCTCGAGTATTGTATAGCCTAGTCATGCATAGCCTTCTCCCCCTACAAGTTGGCAACCTACTTCGTAGCTATGAAATGAATGAAAATGTGGTGGAAGTGCCTGTGGTAGGAGTGATCCCACATTACAGAGGTAAGTGTCATAAAACAGTGACATAAAACATTTGAAGGAATATTGGTTAAAGGCAGCAGTACTCTTCAGCACAGGGGAACAGAGCATTTTGCACAGCTCTGCTATATTTTCTTGTCTGAAAAACAAATTTATTTAAGTTGTTACAGAGATTAAAACATAGTTTTTCCGGTGTTTTGATTGCAGATTTCTTTAAATATGAAGATAATTTAGATCCTGCTCCCTGTGGGACCATCCGAATGCATCAGCCCTCAGAATCTGACGTTGTTGCATAGTCTTGATGCCATTTTAGGACTCCTCGTTGGTATTAGATGAGCAATAGGTACAGCCATGAGGAATACCTGCTTTTATCCGTGAAAACTAACCCCATCCATGCCAGGCTCAATTTTCAAGTTCCAGGGTGACAGATGTACTCCATGGGGAAACACTTCCTTCAAGGAATAGTCCTGGGAGCTGGGTTAGAAAATATCATCCTGCCATTTCTTAAAAGCTTAGGGCGTCAGTCCTGGTGCTTGGGGTAAACTGGCTGTGGGTCCATGGGTCCACCTGATTTTGGTTCCCCAAAATACCTTCACAGGAACCTGTATCTCTCTTCCCCTGCTGGGAAGGCTGGTGTTGCTCTGAACAAAGGGACAACTACTGTACGTCATCATAGGGATATATCTTATTATTTTACGGTGGTTGAAGGAAGGGGGAATATGGAAAGCACTTTGAAGGATGTTGTGGAGATGAAGATTCCTACTTGGACAGTGTTTGTGCTTTATCAGCATGAGTTTCTTCTCCTAGGATAAGGCAGTGAACAAAATCTATGGCAAGTAGCGGCCTTTCTCAGCGGGGGCGCTTTTCCCATGTTGTCTTTATCAGTTTACCATGAGTGGAAAGTTGTGTTCATTTAAGGATTTAATTTGAGGATCATGTTTTTTTAAAAAAAAAATCCACATGCTCAGCACTTTTTCTCCACGTAACTTAGAGGTGCAGAGTTCTGCACTGATGCGATGGCAGAAAAATAGATGGGCCAACTGCAGCTTGGAAATAAAAAGGTTAAATGGGTGATTTCTGTAAAAGAAGACAGGCAGTGCTAGATAACATAATAATTCATGTGTGTGTTATATCCGTATCCTTTCTGCTTTCCTTAAGCGCTGTTACAGTCAGCTAGAGCCAAAAGCCTGATTTGCAAATCAGCCGGAAGCGAAAGAAAGAAACTCCAGCAGAAACAGACCGCTGGAGTCCGTAAGGAAATCCAGAATCCCGAGGTCTCGGGGCAGTGAAAAGCACTGGCTGACCTGAACGTCCTTCCTTTAACTCTCCTGCCTTTGGCAAAGGTCGGCTTTAAAGCCCTTATCTGCCAGCCCGTGGAGTTACATTCCATTAACGTGCTCTGCCGCTCTGCGTCTCTGGCGTAGCTCGGAGAAGCTTTCCTTTAAAAAGTAAAAACAACCCACGCTCCCGCTTTATAAATAAATCATTATTTTATCTTGGGTTTGGCCGGAAGGTGCCGCAGATAGAGCACGGGCTCCAAGCAGCGTGGTGAGCTGTGGGGAGAGTGCCCAGGGACCAGGTGGCCGCGCCGGCTCCGGCTCTCGGGCTACTGGAATAGTTTCCGTAAAGTGGATGGTGTCAAGGGCACCTCCACGACCGGCAGGAGTCTAGTGGCGGGGGGGGGGGCTTCTTCTGGCGGATAAGCCAGATCCTGCTGGCTCTTGGTGTAAGAAGTCACCATCAGCTGATTTAGCTGCTTCTTTTTTTCCATGGAATTTATGAATGCAAACTCAAATTGAATTCATTGACTAATTGGAAGAAGATCACGGAATCACGGAATTGTCAGAGTTGGAAGGGACCTCTAGAGATCACCTAGTCCAGCTCCCCTGCTTAAAGCAGGATTGCCTAGAGCACATCACTCAGGACTGCAGACTCAAAGGGAGCATTTTGCTAAGTTCACTCTTTTCCAGCATGTGTCGGTGTATACTTGTGCGTTGCATAGTTCAGTGTGTGTATATATGTGGTACACACACTTTCTCTCTATATATATGTATAGTGTACACACATATATATTCATGGCTGTAGCCACCGTGTCTAAAAATTTCCTGAAAGACCATAACTTTATTCTTGAAGTTCCTATGCTTGACATCACTTTGAAACTCACTTTTTCTCATGATCCGTGGCGAGGTTTGGTCCTTTAAGAATGTAGAAGAGTGTATCTGAACCTCAGGTCTCTCCGGTTGCTACAGAGATGGAAATCAGAAAGGGCTGAGGTCAGAGCACAGCAGATTCCCGCAGATGAGAGAATTTAATATAACAATAGAGGTACTTTGGCCTGGAAAATGATCGCGTGCCCAATCTTTTCCATTATTATTGTCCTTTTTTTCTCATTCTGTATTGTTTCCACTACCTGGAGCGATGGCCCCTGTGCTTGCCCTCAACTTCACCCGCTCCAGGAGAAATCCTGGCGCAAGGCACTGAAATTCAAGGAGGTGGAGCAAACTTGCACTCTGTTCAAGAACTTCCACAAGAGCCCCAGTGGGAAAGAAAATAAAAATGCTTTTTTTACCTTTTTATATATGGTCCAGTCTAAAAGCGAGCTAGACAAACCCTTCTGGAGTGTGGTCCAGTGGGAAGAGTTCAGGAAAATGCTCTGTATCTTCATAGAATCATAGAATGGTTCGGGTTGGAAGGGACCTTAAAGGTCATCGAGTTCCAACCCCCTGCCCTGGGCAGGGACACCTCCCACTCCGACATCTTCTGTATCAGAGATGTACAAAACCAATTTATTGTGTTATGAGCACGTTTCAAAAAGGCTTAACCCGCAGGTGAGATATTTCACTCAACAACGCAGACTTTTGACTTTGTTACAGTGGAGACATCGGACGAACGGCATGGACGGCACCTCTTGGAAGCGTTCTTTATGTTCGCAAGACGTGGTGTTTTTGGGTTTTAGAGGAGAAAAATGTCTAACTCATCAATATTGCTGCTCTTGGGTGTGCAGTGGCTACTGCGCGTCAGAGGGACAATGGAGTGAATGTAGATCAGGCAGGACGTGTATGCCACGGACTGGCACCTCCTGAGTACAGTTTATACAGTCCTTGTGTCAGGATTGCTCTTGAACAGTCCTTTTGTTCTCAACGGAGCCTTTTCTATATATATAACCCAAATATGGTATTGTTTTGTTCTTTATTTAACCACTGGGAATGAGGAGAGGAGAGGAGGAAAAGAGGAAAGGAGAGGGCTGTAATTTTAAAGGGCATTTGATTCATAAAATCAAATGGGGTTTGTGATTCCCAGAAATAGCTTGCAAGGCTTGTGAAACCACAAGCCCCACAGGATTCTCCCATCCTCTTTTTCAGTGATTAAGATTTTTTTTTTTTTTTAAAGTTAAACACATCTGGGTTTTTTAGTAAAACAGATCTTTTATACAGTGGCTCTGTGTGGCTGGATGTCAGCGTGGTTCCTTCAACAAGAAAACGCGTAACCACTGGCCAGCGTCCAGGTGAGACTTGGCCAACTGTGTATTTGATGGTGGATTTCATGGAGTAACAAGGAGACTTTCCCCTTTTGGCCCTAGAAGGTAAATTTTATAGAAGAAAAAATGCCAATAAAGAGGCAAGAGTAGATTCACGGGAGAGCAGCATCCTGAGACCCAGCTCCCTGCTGGTTCCCACCGCCCGCCCACAGCACCCCGGGGCTCCTGCATCTGTGCTGAGCACCATCCTGGACCTCCAGGGTCTCAATGAAGGAAGACTTACTTGATTTCCAGTCCTGTAACGTGTTTTGTGGCCATCACAGAAACTACCTCAGTGGAAATTTTGAACGAGGAATGCAAGTCCCGGGAGCTTTGGCGCGGGGTCTTTTATAGCCCCGCTGCATGTTGGTGGAACAGCTTGTATGTTCGGCGTAGAGGAGCTGAGACGCAAACCCGAAGTGGGATATTCTATGTGGAGGCCAATATAAATATATTTGTGCAAAAAAATCACGCGGTATGAAGATGGAGTCTGAGTGGCTGATGCTGACAGAAACCATGTTACGTTCTGTTGCATTACTTCATTCGAGTGAAAATAATACTCCCTTAGTTTTGCCAGGGCCTGAGGGTCAGATTATCTGCCGAGAGCATGCCAGTCGTGGAAATGAAGTGTTTCCTGGGAGGGCAGGACTTGGTCCTCCTCACTGGGGCTTTGATCTGGTGCTCACTTATCTGCTGTGCCACCGTCTCACCTTTTCCCTTGTTCTGATTATTCTGCTGCGGTTTTCTTTGCGACGTTCCTGTAGCGTCGCGGGCAGTGAGGTGACCGCTGAGGCACCAGGGTGTATGGTTTAGGAGGGGACATGCTCTTGGGGCCTTCCCAAGCAAGCAAAAATAAATGAAAACCCCTGGATAAACGTAGTATAGAATTTAGGAAGCCATATTTGTGTCTTGCATTAAATGAATTGGCTACAGACAATATTCTAGTGCGTTTTATCTACCTCGGGGTACTTCTGTAGCTAAATATACACATTATCTGAGAATCCCAGGATCCTTTGCCTCTTTACCTCCTCTTATCTCCCAGACCACATATGGGAAATTGAGCCAGAGTGAGATTAAAGGTGTGTTTCAGTTGCCTTAACGGCAGTTATTTGTGCCATGCTGGTCACCTTCTCTGGGTTTGACACCTCTGGGGGGATGTGACCAAGCTATGGAATGTGCAGCCTATAATGAAGTAGAGAATTGAGCTCTGTCTCTGGAGGAACAGGCCAAATCCTGAGCCACGGGGTTATTGTTCTTGTCTGCTGCAGCCCTGCAACGTCCACGGGTTTTCGTGTGAGCAATGCTGCAAAAATCCCAGTTCTTTGCCACAGAGCTCTTACCCCAGCTCTTACTAATGAAGTGGGTTAAACTGTATTTTGTTATACTGGGGTAAGTCTACAGAGAAGAAGCTGGCCTGTAGTTTGGAGAAAGGTTGACCTCAGAAAGTGCTTTTCGCTTTTGAAAGGGTATCTGATAAATATTATTGCGAATTTTAACTGAGGTGTTCCGCTCTTATCTGCCTGCAGTGCAAACAGAAAGCCCTTCTGTCTTCATGCGGCACAAAGGAAAGGTATGACACAACATGGAGACATAGCTGTATTATCTAAAAGCAAATTAATTAGGCTGATGTCAATATTTTTTTAACTGGGGAGGGAAAAATGAGTGAAGTACATTATGACTTTGGAGCCAGAGCTCCCTAATGCATTTTTGTAATGTGAGGGAAAAACAATGTGCTGTTAAGAGCTGGATTTGTTTTCATTCTGCACAGGATCACCCATAGCAACTACATATGCAAATAAATGTTTGGTATAGAAATGGCCTTTGTGGAATGCTACAGCCAGTAGTTGAAAAGTATTTGTACTTCGATTTCTACGAGGCTTTAATATGGCCTGGTGGTATAGTCAGTAATGCCAGACACTGCAGAAAGGTTTTGTAGCAGGACAGTCCTACCCCCTGCCCTGGGCAGGGACACTTCCCACCAGACCAGGTTGCTCCAAGCCCCCTCCAACTTGGCCTTGAACCCCTCCAGGGATGGGGCAGCCACAGCTTCTCTGGGCAACCTGGGCCAGGCTCTCACCACCCTCACAGCAAAGAAGTTGTTCCCCACGTCTCATCTCCATCTCCCCTCTTTCAGTGTCAAACCCTTCCCCCTCCTCCTATGGCTCCCCTCCCTGATCCAGAGTCCCTCCCCAGCTTTCCTGGAGCCCCTTGAGGGACTGGAAGGGGCTCGAAGGTCTCCCCGGAGCCTTCTCTTCTCCAGGCTGAACCCCCCCAACTCTCGCAGCAGAGGGCCTCCAGCCCTTGGACCATCTTCAAGGCTTCCTCTGGACCTGTTCCAACAGGTCCATGTCCTTCCTGTGCTGTTCCCAGCACAATTCCCACTGCACATCCAAAATGAGGAAAAAGAGAGTATGTACGATGCATTTTATACAGTGAGAGAGTTTCTCAACGTGCCCGCAGAGGAGAGAAGGAGGCAGGCAGGGTGGGTTGTGTGTGTGTTACAACCCACAGTGGAAGTGAAGATGAAAATGTCAAATTGCTTTTACTTGCTTAGGAAGTGCTCAGCTTTCAGCATCTTGGAAATACTGGATCTGGTTTTTGTGCCTTTTTATATTCTGCTGCTTTTTAGGATGTTAACGTAGCCTTGCTGCAGGAGTCCTGTTGCACTGAGCTTGTTTGACCACGTTGGCTAAATGCTGAGGATAACACTGAAAGTTGAATTTATTCAGTCTTTAAAAGATACCTTATTGGCATTTTTTAACACTGTGGATCTAGGGGTATTTCAAATTCCACACGGGAATCTGGAGGGGGCTGAGACATAAAGTGCAAGTAGAGGATAGATTTTCCTTTCTCTAATTGGTTGTCTCAATTGTCAGTGTTTGTACAAACACTTAAAGAAATCCTGTAATTATATAATTTTGCCCTGAGTTACAGATTGTGTGCATATTTTCTGGATTTATTTAAAAAGGAGCAAAATGAAGATCATTTTGAAATTTCTTCTGTTTGGCAACAGAAAGGGAAAAAAAAAGTCAGGAAAGGCTGAAAAGTTGCATGACTGACCCTGATCATCTCCTGCAGCCCTGGGGGTATTGTGTTTATGGAGATATTCTTTAGTTGCTGCAAAAAAAAAAGAAAAAAAAGATCATTACTCACAGTCGGCAATCTGTGTCGTCTAAGTCTGATAATAAACTGAGTCTTGTGAGTTAAACCAAATAGTCAGACCTGCCAAGTGTTGTTCCTATTAATGCTGTATATCCTTAATGTCACACAGAGGCCTTTTTCCCACTGAACTCCTGGCAGAAGCTGTCTGGGTAGGAGTTCAATCCACCCCAGGACAGAGGACCGGAGCTACTAAGCTCCACGTTAAGGCTGCAGCTAAGACTGTTTGGGAAAAAAGTATTGGATTTGATTAAAAATATTGAGCCATCAGTATTTGGTTTTATTCCATGTTGAAATGAAGCTGACGCCATCAAGAGTTTTTCTCAGAAAACAAACGCTGTGTCGCCCCTAGCCCGGGATATGCTCACTTGAGAGGAGGAAGATGCTGGCGCTGCCTTACAGCAGAGATATAACCTGGTTTTCCCATATTTCATGTGGTCATTCCAGATAACAGCTACTTTGAGGCCAACCCAAAAGCTCCTTCTGGAACTGCTGAAAGATTGCAGCAGCAACTTCATCCAAACCACTGTGTTTCTGTGAAACGTTCCAGTTTTCAGAAGACGATGTTTTCTCTCCAAGATCATTTTCATCAAAAAAAATTTTCTCATTTAGCTCTAATCGTAAGGGCAATTTAAATGACTTACAAGGAATTCTTTGAGCCCGAAGGCTGTGAGGCAAGAGCTGACAATATTACAATTAATTTCACCCTTCCTGGACCGGGTCAGGTTACAGCACTGGCTAAACAGAGCCTGTCTTTGTGCTGCTTTATTTTGGATAGGACTTGCCCTGAATGTATGTCTTGTCCTCAAAGAGGGCAAATAAAAAAATATGGTTTAGAGTGTCTCTGATTCGCCTGGGATTAGACCTGATTTGGGTTAGGCTCGGACAACACGGTATCTTGAAGTTTCTGGCAGAGATTATTGGTCTGTTGTTTTATTTGTGTGTATTTACAGCACAGGACCTTCTTCCTTGATTCTTCGTCTAAGAATTGCTAAAATAGAGATGGGTGCTGTCGTGTTGGGGAGGAACAGTGTGTTTTACAATGTAGCCCAAGTGCCGGAGCCACCTCCTTCCCAATCCTAGGCTTTTGGAGCTGTCTATTCTATTTTGGGGGTTTGCTGGTCTATCTTGGAAAAAAAAAAAACAAAACACCAAAAAACTAAAAAACTGGAAACCAACCTCCTTGATTTCCCTTCCCACCAGCCAGCGGTGGGATTGCGGGAGAATACATTACTGGAGTCTCTCTTGTCTGGCTGCTGGCTCCTCAGCACTATTGCCCAATGGGTAGAGGTGTTACTTCTGGGGAGGTGGGTGTGAAGGGCTTTAGATGTAGGAGGAAAGGAGGGAGATACTTGTATGTGTGTATAAAATGATTTCTAGCTGTCATGGAATGAGTTAAATTTAACTAAGTCAGCAAATTAACCAATGAAATTGTGAGTCGATCATCTTTATTACGATTTTCTGGTCTTGGACAGTCTGGTTTTACTTAAAAACCTGCAACTTCTGGTGGCTCAGTATCCTTACAGCACTTTCCTGGGTTTCGGACCGTTTGCACAGCCGTGGGAGTTGGTCAGGTGTAAGGGGTGGAATAAGGAAATAGTCAAACATTTCAGAAACCAGTTAATGTCTGAGATCATCTCCAAGGTACGGTGAGATTCCCCTGTGCCGTTAAGGCCTTTAATTATAAGGAAAACCCTATTTAAAGGCCTATAATGTTTCTGTGGTTGTAATAAAATATCCTGCATAACCAGGTAGTAAAACCTCAGTGGGCAAATCTCAATCTCTTTCTCATTTTGTTCTTCTGTGGTGCCCAGCTGTTGTTGATATTCCTTAAACGAATCCTCTTCTGCTGTTTTCGGTTTGTGTCGATGGGGAACCAAGAAAAGGAGGAGCAATGAGGGCTCTGGCGGAGGTTCGTCAGATCGTTACGGCGTGCGATGGCTCGAATCCGGGCAAAACTTCAAGCGGGTTTTTTGTTTTATCTGCTGAGCTGCCAGCCTCGCCGGCAGCGGGCTGAAAAGTGAATTAAGATGAAACATTTGAAACATTAAGAGTAGTGAAAGCTCCGGTGGCTTGTGGTAGCAATTATTCAAGAGAATAAAAAATAGTAATAATAATAATAATAATTATGGTGTGGCAAACAAAGCATGGGTAGTGGGAGGGGGAGAGGCGGTGTCTGTGGCCTGCGCCTGATGGATTTGTTTCCTGTCCTGGGCTCTCTTTCACCCACGTGAAAAGTCGTCTCTGTCCATACGGAGCCCCCTTCTTCCTGCCCCTCCTCCCACAGGCACTTTATGCTTCTCCTCCCCCTTCAGATGGACTCGGCACCAAACCTTTGCTTTTTCCCTAATGAGACCCTAATGAAACCCTAATGAGGGTTGTAATTAATGGAGCAGGGTCAAGTTGGAGGCCTGTAACCAGCGGTGTCCCCCAGGTGTCGGTACTCGGCCCAGTCCTGTTCAACATATTCATCAGTGACCTGGATGAGGGGACAGAGTGTATCCTCAGCAAGTTCACTGCTGATACCAAACTGGGAGGGCTGGCCGACGCTCCAGAGGGCTGCGCTGCCATCCAGCGTGACCTGAACAGGCTGGAGAGCTGGGCAGAGAAGAACCTAATGACGTTCAACAAGGGCAAATACAGGGTCCTGCACCTGGGGAGGAAGAACCCCAGGCACGAATATAGGTTAGGGATGGATCTTCTGGAAAACACTACTGAGGAGAAGGATCTGGGAGTCCTGGTGGATGACAAACTTTCCATGAGCCAGCAATGTGCCCTTGTTGCCAAGAGGGCCAATGGGATCCTGGGCTGCACAGGGAAGAGTGTGGCCAGTAGGTCAAGGGAGGTCATTCTTCCCCTCTGCTCTGCACTGGTGAGGCCACAACTAGAATACTGCGTCCAGTTCTGGGCTCCCCAGTTCAAGAGAGACAGGGAAGTACTGGAGAGAGTCCAGCGAAGGGCAGCTAAGATGATTGAGGGATTGGAGCATCTCCCTTGTGAGGAAAGGCTCAAAGAGCTGGGGCTCTTTAGCCTGGAGAAGAGAAGGCTGAGGGGAGACCTTATCTATGTTTACAAGTACCTAAAGGGTGGGTTGAAGGAGGATGGAGCCGAACTCTTTTCAGTGGTTCCCAGTGACAGGACGAGGGGCAACGGGCACAAGCTGGAACATAGGAAGTTCCATTTAAATACGAGGCGAAACTTCTTTTTGATGAGGGTGCCAGCAATTTAAAAGGGCCACCCAACGCCATTGGGAGCCAACATCAGGAGCGAGGTGAGCAAGAGCCCCATAACAAAGGGGCTGCAAAAGCCCAGGTGAAGTTGGAGGGAACAGTCCTCATCCCAAACTAACAGTGGGGCTCCCTGTTGTGAGGACATGTCAGTCTTGCTGAGCTCAACTCAAGAGTTGACACCGGGCTTCCACAGCCTTTAGGAGAAGCAGTGGTTTCAGGCTTGGGCCAAGTGTTTATTGAATCTAGTAGAAACATGAAAAATGGGAATAAATCTGTATTGACCCAGGGTGCTTTCACTGTGCAATATGGTGTAAAACCTTCAGAATGAGTTTTTCCTATAAAGATAACATCGTTGAGCTGCCCGCCTGTACGTAGTTACCTACTCAGTTGCAATTTGTGTGACTTCATCACAAAATCATTAAGTGCGAGGAAGAAGATCATAAGGTGTTAACATTATTTATCCTGATAATTGCAAACACGCCTGATGCTCTAGCTTTGGCCGTGCAAAGCAATAACCCTGAGCGACTTCAGATACTGTAAAAGGAGTTGATCATCAATTTCAGAATGCGTCAAGTTTATTGATCTCGTTAACAGGAAAATCTGTGTGGTTACCTCGATGGGGAAAGGAAGCAGTTATCATCTGACCTGTTACTAGTTGGATGCTATTATTGATGCCTGAGCCAACAAAGATCCGTGTTAAGCAAAAATTAATCGCAAACGTTACCCTGCCATAGTTTTCCAGGCAAATTTCTCCTGTCAGTAAATTTACTTTAAATAAATAAATACATTTTCTCTCACTCCTGATTTTGCCCGAGATGAATGGGCACATTCTTTTGCCACAGTTCTGCCTGGCAATTAGCACTGAGAACACTTAGCAAGTTGATCCCCTTTCAAGGTTCACAGCTAGTTCAGAGATTTGGAGGGCTTAGAGGTGAGAATAGATCTTTGCAGTCCTCCATGGAGCCATCCCGGGGACTACACAGGCTGTCGTACTTCTCTCGGGTACGTTATGTTCCAAATCCGGTGGTTTTGAATTAACGAGGGCACATCCTTGGGGGAAGAAAAAAAAAAAAAAAAGAAGCGTCATGTTGATTTTATCTGTCTTTAACTTCTGAACAAGCTTGTGCCATGTCACGTCAAATGTCTTTATAAGATTCTAAATATACAAACATTGTTATCTTTATAACCCAACTCCGGACTTTGCCAAAGCGCATCTGAGAGGTCTCTTTTCCGTAAGCTCATGGGAATCACCACCAGCTCTGTTACTGCCTCAAATCCGGCGTTGTTTGGCCTTCCTTTCAGCCGTCGCACTGTTTTGTCTTGGACGGTGTAAGGCCGGCAGACGTGGAGTCACTTGGGTCTTTCCACGGTGCGTGTGAGGGCTCTCGGGCGGTTGGATGGGTCAACAGATCATGGGAACGTTGTCTTGTACAGTTCTCGGGTGCAAGACCACGACACTGTCTTGACCCACCTGTCTTTAAAAGATCTGGTTTTAGTAGGTCCTGCCTAATGTCTTCTTTAGTTACTTTTGGAATAGAAACTATTTTGCTGTATTTATACGATAGGTAAATAAGTGCATTTTCTCTGCCTTATTTCCGCCATTTCCATCGTGTGAGAAACAACTATGAATTATAGCTGAATCTCCTAATCTTGGACCTAAAAGCATAGTGAAAGCCTCTTCTGTACCGTTTGCAGCTATGCTGCTTCCAGAAATCTCCTTGTCTGACTTTTGGTAATTTTTTAGCATCTATTTAAAATTTGGTGGTGCCAGTTTTTCCTCCTCAACAGATGCAAATTAGCCCAGGCACAAGGAGCAGGGGAGGATTTGACCTTCCATGAGTGCACCGTCTTTTGTGGATTTGAAAGGAATAGAAGATAACGAGAGAAAATACTATTTTAGCAGTGATAGATGTGAAGGAATGATCTGGAGAGTGTTTGCCTTGCGTTGGGAGCCGTGTTTGGGGCAATAATTGGCATCAGGAGCTGCGACTGTTTCAGAGTCTGATCTCAGCTGTTCGGGGATGAACCCAAATCCATGGGTTTCTGCAGAGCTGCTCCGTATTTTTCCTCCGTGAGAATAACCCGGGAATGTTACTCCATCCTTGGCATCTAAGGCGTTTTTGTGAGACAAAATCGGCAGTCGTGGTCGTGCCAAAATAAAGTTCCTTGGCTGGATAAAAGGAGCAAGGGTATATAAATACCAGCGTTTCCTTTGATTTTTGCTTCACACGGACTGTGCGTAAATCGCGTTGCTGCATGGATGGTATGTGTGCATGCCTTTTTACATGGTGGTTGGCTTAATCCTTACTTAATTTTTATACAGTTGTAAAATATGTGTTTTATATTACCAGACCACGATAAGAGTTAGTGTTGATACGAACCAGCCTTTCACCTACTCAAAGATAAAAAGCCAGCTTTTAGATGTGATAAAGTACAACTGCAGAAGTACGTACTGGACAGACTTTATTAAAACAAGGTTCTAGAAACAGTTCTGTTATCTTAACTAATATTTTTCCAATGACGGAATGCCTGTATATCATACATAACGTGCATATAGCCTTATCAATACCAATTAATTTCAGAATTACAGCTGAAATCTTGGTGTTGCAGAGCTCAGCCCACCACGCCGTGCGGAGACAGGTAGGAGGTCTGGCAGACACGGCTGTGCTTTCTTACCGAGCATTACCCAGGTGGCCGAGAAAGCCAACGGCATCCTGGCTTGTATTAGAAATAGCGTGACCAGCAGAAGTCAGGAGGTGATTGTGCCCCTGTACTCAGCACTGGTGAGGCCACACCTGGAGTATTGTGTCCAGTTTTGGGCGCCTCAATACAAGAGAGATATGGAGGTGCTGGAGCGAGTGCAGAGGAGGGCAACGAAGCTGGTGAAGGGCCTGGAGAATAAATCTTATGAAGAGAGATTGAAGGAGCTGGGACTGTTTAGTTTGAGGAAGAGGAGGCTGAGGGGAGACCTCATCACTCTCTATAACTACTTGAAAGGACACTGTAGAGAGGTTGGTGCTGGTCTCTTCTCACAGGTAATTAGCGATAGAACAAGAGGGAATGGCTTCAAGCTCCAACAGGGTAGGTTTAGACTGGACATTAGGAAACAATTCTTTACAGAAAGAGTGGTCAGATGCTGGAACAGGCTGCCCAGGGAGGTGGTTGAGTCACCATCCCTGGATGTGTTTAAGAGTCGCTCAGATGTGGTGTTGGGGGATATGGTATAGGGGAGAATTTTGTAGAGTAGGGTTGATGGTTGGACTCGATGATCCCAAGGGTCTTTTCCAACCTGAAGGATTCTATGATTGGTACAGCTGATATTCTAAGTACCCCAAATATAATTTGCATCAAAGTATACTAGTAATCATGTAAAATGTCTTAGAAATTTGTGATCCACTCCCAGCAGCAAGTTAGCACAATTACTTCTAATGCAGAATTCTGTGGAATTACTATTCTTGATTGCTGACACGCTGGAATAGTCAAATAAAACTGAATAAAGCAATTAGGGGAGTTTTATTTGTTAGTAAATATCAATAAATTGCATCTACTGCAAACATGGGCAAGCCCAGAAAAATATGTGGCTTTTTCCTTCTCCCGCTATTTGAATCATAAAAAACATGGAGCTGGCTAAGGGGGGAGGAAAGCCGTTTTTTCACCTGGAATACCAGTTATTGGCTGTAAATGAGCTGCAAAGTGGCTTTATCTTACATGTTTTCTACAAACACCTTCCACCTTCCTGCAGGCTGGGCTTTTCTTTGAGTTGTTCAAAGGCTTTAAGCTTGTAGTGTTTTGAGCTGGTTGGCCTTGCAAAATGAGATGTTTCCACCTTTATTTACCACAATAAAAAATACTAAAAACAAGAGGTCAGAATTTACTTAATAATTCTTTTAATGCCAGTGCCGGAAAACAGGCAGGGAGGTGTGTTTCAACGGCTTCACTCTTTTGGGGTAGCAGGAGGAAAAAGCAGTCCCTACCTCTTTTTCTAAGAACAGAAGTTTTAGAAGGGATTTGGCCGATTTCTCTGTAGAAAGCTCCCATTTTTAAATAGTTCTTCCATCAAATCAGGATGTTGAGAATTTAGGGCTAGGTGTCCCTCTCAAAGCTAATCAAAAGATGAATATTTTGGTCCCAAGACGGTTACTGAAGTGTGGCTGCTTCACGCTGCTCTGGGCAGCCTACGTAGGGGGGCAAAATGCTTTTAAACAAAACAAACAAGTTCTCTCTTGCCTTATCCGATTACCGTTAGGGAATGGATGGACAGACCTTAATTTTCACCGAAGCATATTTTCACTCCTGTTTGTTGTCTTAAGAATGAGTTTCTTATCTCGAAAGCAATCTTTTTCGCAAGACATTCTCAGTTTAATATAACTCATGATACCCTTTAAAGCAGACTGGCTATTCCCAGCTGAGGAGCCTCTATTTATGTCTCTGTCAGGAGGAGAATTTATGATAGACCCGCCAGTTATGTGAACTTTGAATGTTTTTACAGTTGTTAAACTCGACCAACTATTTCAATAAGACTAACTGCTTAAAACTCTTCTGGACTCACCGGCTGCCCCCAGCTGAAGTATGAGTATGATGCTCATAAACCCAGCAACCCCTGGACTGCTCGTCAGCGGAGAAAAACGCTTGACATAATTCCTAGGAAGGCCATTTAGAAAAATATCTTTTCCACTAGATTATTTTAAAGGAGTCTGGAATTTGAAATCATAGTTTCCCATGTAGTTGCTCTCCATCCCCTGTCGTTACTTTGCAGTGAGGTCTGGCCTCTCTCCCATCAGGGCAGGAGTTGCCACATGGAGAGGAACAAGGTTCCATGTCTGTAAAATCAGTTATCGGCAATTAGTTTTTGGTATTTGGCTTAATATTGGGGCATCTAACAGCAATGCAAAAGGCTGAGCAGATCCAGGGCTCGTGTTCGGGTACCGGCGTGCCCCTACCCGTGCCCCTGTGTTAAACAAAAGGAGAACTAACAGCTAATTTTTGCAGTAAGATTGAACTTATTACTGTTATTTTTGTAGCAATTGTGGACTACAGTAGTTACTGATGGGTGCAAATTTTGGTCAGATAATAGTTTAAACATGCTAACATTATATGTATTATTTTTAATTAACTTGTGCTGAGGCATGTGTTTCACTTTTAATTCAAGTGTCAGATTTGTGAAGTCTGTTTTTCATCATGCTTAAGGTTAAAATATTAGGTCACCAGAAGAAAGACCTATTTGAGTCACATAAGACAAATTAAATGTTAGAAGGAAGGAGAGGGGAGGGAGGAGCAGAACTAAAGCTGCGACTTCAGAAAATAAGGTAAAGCAGGAAAGAGTGAGTGAGAGAGAAAATGGGCTGCAGAAGTTCTGAAACTCATTTTTGTAGTGTTCAATATTGGCTCCTGGTGCTTACGAGTTTTTGTATCAGTCAGGAATAGTTCAAGGCTCTGTCCTGAGGCCCAGGAAGGAAGAAGTCCATCCTGGGCAAAGAACAATTCTCAATAGTTTTATCAGGGAGTAAACCGGGTCTTTAAAACACGTTTCTGCAGAACGGGAAGTTTGGATGACCTTCCATAGAAGAGAATTAAAAAAAATGCATAGGATGCAAAAATAGCTTGAAAATGAAGATACTTTCCCATGTTGTTTAAATAGTATATGTGTTAATGCCCTAAGAAACTGTATTTTCCTTTAGATTAAATGTTTTCATTTTTGATGTTGTCATTTATGAACATTGTGTTGCTTCCTGTGTATTCCATGCAACTTGACTATCCTGTTGCAAAGGAAGGTGTGTATCATACAGTACCGAGCAAAATCTGTTTTGTTGGACGCTTGAGCAGTTTCGGTCGTCAGCAATGAATAAGCAGTAGTGAGAGACGGGAATCATTAGCAATGCTAACTGGAAAATTGAAAATGTTAATTTTTTTTTTCCTTAAAAAAAGGACATCTGACAAAAGAGATTTAATGTAAGGCAAACAGAAAGGTGTTACTTAAAACCTTGTTATTATTCTCACCCTCTCCTGATCGCAGGGGTTCAAAGTAGCCTTGTCCCTGCTGTTCTCTCAACCCAGTGCTCCTCGGAGGACCCAGCTCCTCACGCATTCCAGCCCCACTGGTTGTGCCCCACTTTTGGTGTAAAGAGACTTTCTCATGCGTTATCAGTTGCATGAACACTCACTCTGAGGCCCCGTTATACCTGTGAAATATTTGGGAATAAAGCCCTTCATGTCCAAATCAAGCCATTTGAAAGGTGACCCAACCTTGACTGTATTTCTCCTATATTTAAAATTTCATTCTTTAATATATCACGGAGGTGCACTTTTCTGTATATGATGAGGGGAGAAAAATCAAATTTGTGGGGGAGGTGCACAGTGTAATCTGCAATTTATTTTATCGCTCGACAAAATCTGAACAACCTGCGTAACTTCTTGTGACTAAATAACAAATAAATTTCTTAGTATTGGGGATTTTTTATCTGACTAGAGACTGAATACAATCCCAGTATGTCCTTTGTGATATGACCCATTTGTAGTCCTGTGTATACCCTCCTGGCAGACCCCGAGAGGCAGAAATGGGTGTTATTCTCCCGTTCCGATGTGGAAAAGTGGTGCAAACCTGTAATAACTCTCCCAGATGGCAATGATGGAGAACAGTCTCCGGGGAATATCAGCTTCCTGGTCAAATAGGTCGCTTAAATACTTTTCCTGCATATGAAAGCAATGAGATGTTTGATGAAGGAGCTCCATCGGATCTGGTGGCTTGATGCCACTTTTACAGGTGGAGCTGCACCAAGCCGTGATGGTTGGGCATGGGGGGAGCTGATGGAGTGATTTGTTGGGCATGGAGGGAGCTGATGGTGTGATTTTTGGGCATGGGGGGAGCTGATGGAGTGATGGTTGGGCACAGAAGGCTCATGGAGATGTGGCAGTCAGACTGTAGTACACTTTGAGGCTCCTCATAAAACATGCATTCAAAAGGGTCCCAGTTATCAGGGATTTGGGCAAAAATCTGAGGGATGGGACCTTAAATAGAGAAAGTCTCTTCCCTTTGCTCGTCTTGTATCCAGCTTCACAACACAGAACCCAAGGGTTGCTGTCTCACTGTGTAGGAGATGGATGTGGATGTGGTGTGGTCCAGCCTTCTCCATCCTCTCCCGAGGGCTGGAGCCCCAGCAGGGCGGAGGGGGAGTCTGGTATCGCTCCGAGCAGAGTGGCTGCAGCCGATTTATGGGGTGAAGCTGATGATCGTTCCATCAAAAACTCCTTATCTAAAGGTTAATGCCTGATGAGAGGTGGATAGGGAACGTGTGTGTGAGATCATTGCGGCTCCGTGAGGGAATCCAGGAGGAGGGAGTGTGTTTTTCTGTGCAGTACAAAGGTTTGATAGAAGAGGCAACGTTTAGCACTTGTAATCTTATCCTGCTTGACTGCTCTTCAAAAACATTTTCCTTTTTTTTTCCCCTCTGCATCTAGAAACTTGGACAAACCGACCTTCCAAATGTAACCTTAAAATAGCTTTGTCAAACAGAAAACATAAGCGCAAGAAGTTTCCTGCCATTTCCATAACTACGAGCATATGATTTGCAGTTCATCTTGAATAATGATGTAAGAAATCTGCCAGGAAAGATCCAAACGCTGTTACCGGGGTCGTTTCCTAACCATCTGCAGCTGCCGAGCCGGCTCGCACCCTGGCTCGCAGGAACGCCTACCGACTGCGGGAGGAGTTTTGGTAGGGAAGGGTTTGTTATAAAGTGTTTAAGAGGAGAAAAAGAGTGAATCTCAGAGGCTAACATCCCAGCTAATTTATTTATTTTTGGTCAATGTTTAGCTGAAATTGATGGCCACCGTTATTGGTGGCTTTTGCTTCCCCCAAATGAGTCATTTTGATGGAGACACTGTAAAACTTCCTTACGATGACAAAGAAAAACACGCAGTAATTGCTTCGGTGCGTCCCTGCCAAGGGATTAATTGCATGAGAGATGTATTTTATTAAGCTTCCAGAGCCATGGATGCTGCCGCGCTGCCCAGCTGAGGTTAGTAGAAAACACATGTCAGCTCTCACCAGTGATGTTTATGTCTCTGCACAAACCTGCCTCCTTTCAGCACCCAGAGCCTCTAACCAGAAGTGACTGGGGGAAGGGAACGCAGCGATATGCAGCCCTGAGAAACGCTCGGACCAATCTGTTTGGGTAACTGTAAGATTTTTTTGGGGTGGGAGGGGGTGTCAGGGAATTTTATCTGTCCCGGTTTCAGTGGAGAACAGCCATAATGTGGCCCGGGCCACTCGGTGCCATCCCGCGAGCTAAGCCATGCAGAACAGCAGCCCAAACTCACTTTCTTTTTGGATTATTTATCCATCTCTGGATCAGAGAAATAACCATTCTATGATTCTATGATTCTATTTTAAACCAGCTGGAATGGGAGCTAACGACTAACTAACTAGTTACTTAGGCAGATCATATTTGCTTATTGAATTTTATTCTTATTATTTTTAGGAACCAGGTGTATCAGTGGTGCTGTGGGACTCCGTAAATTTAATGGTGTCAAAGGACAGCATTATGAATTTTTTATTTTATGCCTATGCTTTTGGAGTGAACCATTTAAACCCTCGCTGCCCTGCGACTTTAAAGGGGTGTCAAAGCAGCAATAGCTTATATTACACAGAACTTTTCCTTAAATTACAGAGTGACATGCGAGTCTGGGCAATTCTCTTCTTTTTGCAAAGTAAAATGCAGCCCTCACATTTCTGAAATATTGTTATGAAACAGAGCCAATATGTTCCCGTTTTCAGAGCGAGGCACAAGCAACTGGGTTTCGCTCTTTGGAAAGTATGACAGAATATTATTCATCTGTTTGCTTTAAGGGATATCTGCCAAGTAAAAACTCCTTTCCTTTTATTCCGTGTGAAGCTGGAACACGAGTACAGAACAAAATACAATTTATTTAACAATGTACAAATAATTTATACAGCATTAATGCATGTAGAGAGGGTGTATTGGATATATGTAATAGTAAATATAATTCATTGATACACCTTTTACTTAACTGCAAAGTTTTCTAGAGCATGTTTCTCCCCTTTGTGCTGTCACCTGTCAGCACTCATAGCATCATAGAATGGTTCATGGTGGAAGGGACCTTAAAGCCCATCCAGTTCCACCCCCTGCCCTGGGCAGGGACACCTCCCACCAGAGCAGGTTGCTCCAAGCCCCCTCCAACCCAGCCTTGAACCCCTCCAGGGATGGGGCAGCCACAGCTTCTCTGGGCAACCTGGGCCAGGCTCTCACCACCCTCACACCAAAGAAGTTCTTCCCCACATCTCATCTCCATCTCCCCTCTTTCAGTGTCAAACCCTTCCCCCTCCTCCTATGGCTCCCCTCCCTCATCCAGAGTCCCTCCCCAGCTTTCCTGGAGCCCCTTGAGGGACTGGAAGGGGCTCTAAGGTCTCCCCAGAGCCTTCTCTTCTCCAGGCTGAACCCCCCCAAGTTTCTCAGCCTGTCCTCACAGCAGAGGGGCTCCAGCCCTTGTGCCGTCTTTGTGGCCTCCTCTGGACCTGCTCCAACAGGTCCATGTCCTTCCTGTGCTGAGGACTCCAGAGCTGGACACAGTATTCCAGGTGGGGTCTCCCCAGAGCAGAGGGGCAGAATTCCCCCCTCATCCTGCTGACCGTGCTTCTTTTGATGCAGCCCAGGATGTGGGGGGGGGTTTCTGGGCTGCCAGCGCATATATTCATTATTAACCCACCTCCCCTAAAGCAACCCCCCCCATAATCCCAGTTTTAGGTTGCAGATCTGTGGGTGCATGACTCAAGCGTTAAGCAGAACCCTTTCGGTGCCACCCTTGAGAGGGCAGAGGAGTCTCCCCAGGCGCTGTGTGGATCCCGGCTGTGCCGGGCAACTTTCCTGTGCTGGGATAACAGGAGCGGAGCCATCCGCTTGCACCTCTGTTGTCCCTCTGCAGCAAGCAGCGGTTTTCCTTGGGAGAGAAGGGTAGAAAGCACTTGGTTGTCTGAACTCGGCAACGTTGGCTGCCTTTTCCCATCAGTACTCTGCTGATGGATATAAATTATTTCGATAAACAGCTCTGAGTAGTTTAGTGCTACGGTAGAACATTTATTATTTTTTTTAAGCAAGACAAAACGCCTTTCACTTCGTAAGTGATAAAAATGTCTGGATGGTCTTCACACAGAGCCAAAGCTACTCCGTCTCCACTTGGTAGATGTCGGAGATAATACAGCATTTATTTGCTTTCGCTCTTCAGATGGGCAGATCTCCATAAATCAGCCTGGCTTTGCTCACACACCTTAATCCCCTGCTGGCTTCACAGCGCCGTCTTCCAGTGTCACGCACGTCATGATGTCCTTTCCCCTGCTGCTTTTATTAATCCTCACTGTCTCTGTGTACGCTCCCCTATTTACATTGCTGCCAGTTAGAGATTTGGTTACCAAAATAATGGTAATCCAGTGATCCCAGCTAACCAACCAACAGACCTAAGCGTAAGTGTATATATCGGAGCGGGCCGGGGCTGGAACAGGCATCGGGAGGGAGAGCGATGCTCCTACTTCTTGTCTTGGGACACCCACAGCATCTGGGACTTTGTCCTGCCTTGTCCTGCGCCCCTCCTTATGCCCGTTTTGGCTCAAGTGTCAAAATTACTCCTGTATTTGTGATTCGTGGGCACTCGTGCAAATCCTTCTTAAAGCAAAAGGGAAAAAAAGAAAGGAAGAAATGCATGGGGTGTGGTAGAAATGACCACACCATTACACCATCTTTGGAATATGTATTTTTAATACACTGGGTATTGTAAAAATAAATACAACATGATCTCACAAAGTTCAGTTTTTCTATTAATTTATTAGATACTTCTAAGTGAACTCATGTTAAAGCCTGGTTACAAAGCTTTTGCTAAACTAAGTCCCTGGACCCGTTGTTGACATTTGCTGGGAATGTTGTTTAGATTCAGGCAATTTCTGGTAATTTAGAACAAGACTGGGAAAGAAAAGGCAGTATGTTGGGAAGCGGACTTTGATGGAGAATCTTCCAGCAATGGTTTGTATTGAGGAGGTGGGCTGCAGGGATGCGCTGGGTAGATTCCCTGCAGCCCCTCCAGGTTTAGGGCGAGGCGGTAAGAAACAAACTGTGAACTGATTATTGCTGGTTTTTTGGCTGCCGTGAGCTACTTTGCCTGGTTTGCTTTGGGAATGCCTAAAAAGCTGCTGCTGTTTCAAGTCAGAGGCAACTAGAAATTCTTCCCGGTTTCAGACCGCAACAGAAAGGACAGATCAACCTTTCCATTCCCTGGAGCCGTGAGCAGATGAGATAAAGAGATCCCTCCTGATGCGACCCACCGTAACTACCTCCTCTGGGATCCCAGGGCAAAGTCAGAGATTTTAGTCCTCCCTTCCTTTCCTTTCACATTTTTAGACATTACTGTATCTCCCACAAGAAACAGCCCCCCGGGGAGCTTCTATTAACGAGTGACTGTCTCGGCAGCACCTGCGACGCTCGGTCCTGCTGCCTCTGCTGATCCTGCGTTTGGCCTGGAATAGGGCCAGGGAGTTTGTGGGGTGCGGGAAGTTGTAGACATCAGTAACGGGGTAACCTTTACCAAGAGGAACACCTCCATCGCAGGTACGACAGCACCGGGATGCGGCAGTGCCGCAGACCCAGCCATGGGTGGTGTTGGATGGATGGATGGATGGATGGATGGATGGATGGATGGATGGATGGATGGATAGATGGACCCGGTCTCAAACCACCCAGCCTTTTCTGAATGTGCTTTTTCATTCACCTTGAGACCTTTCTGCATGGAGCCATCAGCACCCTTTTGCTTTAATGTTTACATCTTCAGTGTGCAAAATTCAGATGAGGTGAAGGAGATGTCTCAGGCCAAAGAGCAGGATCTCGCTGTGCAGTGAGGTACCACCAAAAAGCCATTGGGCGAGTCTGAGCGAGGCGCAAAGGGCAGGAGGAGAAGGAGGAACTTGCACCGGCCGTTCTCTGGTTTAGGGTTGGTTTATTATTTTCTTACCATTTCAATATGTGAAAAGCTGCTGGTGACCCAAGGTTGACAGATGTAAATATTGCTAGCACAAAACAAAAGGGAATTAAAGAGGGGGAAATGAACCCAGGCGGTGACAGTGAATTCTTTGTCAGTTGTTTGCAAATTTTTTTGTGTGCTGTGACTTGGTCTCTCCTTCTGGCTCCGTCTTGGTGACCCTCGTTGAGACCTTTGCCGTCTTAAACTATACGTGAAACAGGGTCTTTTTACTCATACAGGCACTTTCTCATATTCAGATGTACCCAGAAAGGCATGAAATACCGTATTGTGGTGCTGATCTTTCTATGCAGCCCTTGTAGAAAGAAAGATGCTGGTCAAGCCTGGGCTGCCTGAAGATCCAGTGCATCCCATGTTGATGCAGGCTCTAGGTTAGGTCAGATTATGTTAGTGAATTGGTGTGGACACCCTTCAAAGCTCTTAGTCTTCTGTAAACTTTGTGCAATCGGATACTTAAAGACACCTGAGTATAGTGTAAATTTAATCCGTGGTACTATTATTACCTGAAGCCAGAAGTATTGTTGCTTTCAATAGGGGAAACCTCAGCGGGATCTGAAAGCGATGGGCAAGCTCCAAGGTAAACATCAAGGCTCAAAGTATTTAAAGGCCCAAACAGAAAACAGAGTGGAAACCAAATATGAAAAGAAATAATCCTAAAACGCTGCAGTGCTGTATCATCTGTCGGTCATTAAAATCCAGCACTTTTCCTTTTTTATTGTGTAGTCTTTACGGAACGATGGCCGGAGCTTTGCGGGCTGCAGGGAGGGGAAGAAGCAGGACTCGGGGTGGGGGTCAGAACCCAGACCATAATTTGCACAAGTGATTAAGTCCATCCCCAATCAGCAGTGCCTGGGGCTTAGACTGACTTCCATTTCATTAGGATTTAAGATTGTCTGTAAATTTTAACACATTAATTACTGAATCAGGCCTAGTTTACCTCCTGTTTGAGCCAAAGGGACGCATCCTTTTGCTGTGGGTACATTTGGGGAGCGATGCTGTGATTCGCTTACAAAAAGCACATGGGGTATATGCAAAACATAAAAGGAACGGGCGATCTCAGCCTCGATCCCAAGAAAGTGATGGCTGCGTTTTAAAGCCAACACTGGGAGGTGGGGAACGTGTTCAAGCCGTGTAGGAGCTCTGCGTGCTGTGGTGGGCTCCATGTCAGGCTACGGCTCCTCTTGCGGGTGAAGGGTCTGGAGAGCAGAAGGTGTTCAGCCTCGGCAGCGATCTGTTCAGTGGGAAATGGTCTTAGGTGGAGAGCTGGCAGCTGCATCCCCCCCAAAACACTGGATTGTGGGGAGCAATGGCTCAGGGAATGCCCATCTGGCCCAGCTGCAGTGTTGTCTCCAAGGGCTGCCCTGGATATGGCTGGACACAGCTTTGGTTGCCCATCAAGGATCAAAGGGACGCCCAGGGAGGCCCTAGGTACTGAAAGGGTTGTCAAGCCTTGGAACAGGCTGTCCAGGGAAGTGGTTGAGTCTCCGTCCCTGAAGGTATTTAGAAGACGGGTAGACATAGTGCTTAGAGACATGGTTTAGTGATGGTTTTTGTCAGTGTTAGGTTGATGGTTGGACTAGATGATCTGAAAGGTTCCTTCCAACCCAGACAGTTCTATGATTGTATTATTCTATATAAACATTTCCATCCTGAGCTGCAGGAGTGAGGGAGGGGAGGAGACATCCCAAAGAGATGCAGAGGCAAGAATGGATTCCGAGTGACCTGAACAGCTGACAAGGAGCGATACAGAAACAGAGCCAGGGAGTGAGACGTGGCCACTTGTTCGTTGATGAGCACGTGCCAATAAATAACTTCACCACAATGATGTGTTACCAGCCTATGATCAGGACTTCTATCATGGGAGCTGCTATTTGGAGATCCTCATAGGTGTCAGGAGCAAAGAGGAACCTCACAGCTTGGTACTTCCCTTTGTCGTCACCATGGCCCAGCAGAGCAGATCTGGGAGCAGAGACAGGGGACCACCTCGTCTCCTGTCCCAGGGGTCCTTCTGTCATACTCTGATGCTCCTGTTCCTTCCATTTGATTTATCCTTCTGCCCCATTATGGAGGTGATTTCCAAAACAATTCAAAGTAGTGCCTGCTCCATTTGAGCTACTAAATCTCCTGTTTTCCCTCTGTGGATTCAAGGCTGGCATGAAGCCCCAGGGGCAGAGGTGGTGGGGTCCAGGCTCTCCTCTTTACTCTAATCATCACCTTCTGAGATTATCTCCCAAATCCTGCTCCTCAGGGCATTTCCATCCAGGTAAACTGGTGTCCCTGCTCATTCACAACCCTTGCTTTGTGCAGCTCTTGCAGTTAAATCTTCTTTAGTTCAAAGCTGAGCCCCAGAGTGAGGTGAGTTTGCTTTGTTGGTATGTTAATCGCATTCCTCCTGGTATTGTCTTCTCTAGCGAGTTGTGTGCTTAAATTGCAATGCTTAATTGCCTTCAAGAGCAGTCGCTGTTAGGTCTAGTCCCGGAGTTACATGCCATAATAAATTATAATAAATAATAGATGAATGATAAATTATCATAGAATCATAGAATGGTTAGAATTGGAAGTGACCTTCAAGATGACACAGTTCCAACCCCCTGCCCTGGGCAGGGACACCTCCCACCAGACCAGGTTGCTCCAAGCCCCCTCCAACCTGGCCTTGAACCCCTCCAGGGATGGGGCAGCCACAGCTTCTCTGGGCGACCTGGGCCAGGCTCTCACTAATATTTCTGATCCCTCTTGGGGGATCTATTGATTAGGAAATGGAGAATTGACCTCCAGAGCCTGCAGTAGCTGTTGTGGGTTTTCTGCTCAGGTTTCAGCTGTTTTGTCTTCTCTTCAAGAACCAACAGAGTAAAAATATTTTTGCCAGTGCTGACTCCATGCAGAAACACATGGATGTGGTTGTGTGTCTCTGTTTACATCTCAGAGCATCTTTTGGCTGAATACTATCCATTATCTGAGACATCTGAGCTTACTATCGCTCTAGTTAATTAAGAGTTTAATTGGCAGTTTAAGGGTTGCGCTTTTGCAATCCAATTTTCAGTGTACTCGGGAACATCTTGGGACCATCATCCAATGAAGCCTGGAGCCCTTCCCGTTGATTTCTCAACTGATGTGAGATGTCTGTGGAAGGAGGTTTCCATCTCGACCATCCCTCTTTCCCACCCCCCTTGTCTTCACAGTCATAAATTACCGCCCTTAATCCATGGCGTCTAGCTTCTCCCCGTGAGCTGGAAAACAACGCCGCGTGAATACGGCGCTCCGGAGCTGGTAGTGGAGGAGTGCCGGGAGATGTTTGAGGTGTCCTGGAAGGCGACCCTGGCACTTCTTCCCGCTAATCCCATTAGCTGGCCCTGGCCGCTGTGACAGGGCGCTGGGGAGCCCGGCCGGCCGCTCGCTCTAAGCCGTGCACACAATGGGTGGGTGACTTCAAAGAAGCTAAACGTGATTTGCATTTCCAAGCTCTCACAGCCAAGGTCTTCGGGAGGGGATGAAAGTGTCTTTTGTTAAACTTAATGGCAGAGTTGATTAAAAAAGCTCTGATTTTTTTTTTTCCCTATTAAGGCATAGTCTGATGCCACTGTTTGGCTTTGGGCGTCTGGGGGAGGATGAATTCTGAAAAAAAAAAAAAAAGCACACAAAGAAAGCAAGGTGTCCCCTCCCCAGCTGTGATGGTACTCAGGGATATTCTGATATCATACATAGTAGCTGTCTTGGGTGAGTACCGGCAAGAATAACAAATTATCCGCAAATTGTCATTAAGCATCTCCCTTTAGGCAGAGCCGAGGTGTCTGTATTTCCAGAAAAATGTGTCCCAAATATCTCCAAGTGGCTTCTCGAAGCAAGAAAGTAAAAGAGCTGATTCATGGAGTTGGGTGCATGTTTCAGCGCTCACGTATGCAAACCCCTCCTCAAAACATCCATAAAACTATCTGCTGTGTGCCAGCACTCGGCTGTTGGTTATCTGTTCAAAATAAGCAGCGACTGCTCTGCTCTTCAGAGGTTTAGCAATTTCCTCTCTTTGCTTTGTTTGAAGAATATTGGCAAATAATTTCACATCTGGATTTATGTATTAAATGTCTCCTATATTGCATAAAACAAAGCACCTAATGAAAGAAATCTGTCTGTTTAACTCCCGTCTTAGCTTTGGTTCTGTTTTAGCAATAACTGTTACCACACTCGGGGAAGATTGAAGAAACATTTCCTATTTCAAGGGTATCAGTGCTGGGAGTGGTTTGATTTTCTATATAGGCTTTAAATTCTGCCTCTGCTGGCATGACTCTTCCTGCTATGTTTATCAATACAAAGGACAAGTTTGGTTCAAGAAGAGAAAACAGCATGTTGGCTGCTTTAAATAAACATAAATGTTTTTTTATCAGGCAGTTTGTCTTTTTTCTTGTAATCAAGGCTGGGTATATTCCTAAATGTAGCCTTTCCCCTCATGCAGAAATCATTAATTTCATATAACGTTGATGCGTTTTCTGTCTAACCTGAAATGCCACCAGCTATTTTTACCAGGCAGCTGAAGTTTGTTTTAAAAAATAAATAAATATTCAAGATCTTATTGAATGTAGGGATATAATCCTTGTATTCCTGAGATACTGAAAACTACCTGCAGCGGTGCGGGAACCCCTTAGGGTTAGAATCACCCGGGGCACAAAGCCCCTGCCGTCCCCCCTGCGCTGCCTAAAGACCATATAATCCCTTATCACAGGCTCTTACCGGAGGGGACAGCGGCACACAGGGGGTGTCTTGCGCTGGGTGAGCCCCCCCCCAGAACGAATCGCCCAGCGCAGGACAAACCCAGCGAGCCCCTCGCTTCGGCCTGGGATAATACAAGCGCCAGCTCCCCGGAGGGACGTTTTGTTGCGAAGTCGCATGTGGAATGTTTCACCCTTTTGTGCTTATGATTGATTTCAGGGACGAGTATGAAGAGGACGGGTTCTGCCAGCCCTACCGGGGGATCGCCTGCGCGCGATTTATTGGGAATCGAACCATTTACATGGAGTCTTTGCATATGCAAGGTGAAATAGAAAATCAGATTACAGGTGGGTAAAAAAATGCTCCTGCTTCTTTCCCAGGAAGCTGTCTTTTTCCCAAAAAGCTGTGAGAGTTTTATAAACTGCAATATTCTTTTTATTTCCTCTTTATCCTCTCCTGCTTCCCAGCACAAAGCTCTCCCAGGACTCCTGCCTCGTGCAGTGTCTGTGGAGAGGGTCCTCCGAAGAGTGATGGTCTGAGCAGCTCCTGTGTCTCTGCTGATCCAGCTCCCCCAAAGAAAACTAAAATATGATTTTCCAAGGAAAAGGGGTTGCGTATCTCCAGCTTCTGGGAACAGCTCAAAGCCAGGCTACTTTGAGCTGCTTTGCCCAAGCAGATTTGAAAAGTGAAGGGATACCAGACTTAGTTGATTATTAGGTGGTTGAGATCGTTTAGTAGAACCAGAAGTGCCGGAAGAGGCTGCACCTCTTCCAGCATAAGATAACGTATGCGTAAATAATTCAGCAGGTCAAGTTTTCCCTTTAGATTTAGTAAAGAACAATTTTTCATTGGTTTTGTAAGAGATGCTGTGCTGCTGGGGGGGCTGAATTCAAGCTGAGGCCTCATAAGTACCACGATGCTTCTCTGGGTTTTTATATTCATTAATCTCAGCCAAGTCCTACCCAGAAATCGTCTTGCCTGTATTCAGGATTTCTCTTGCCGTCAGAATATCCCAAATTTCTCTTCCCCCAAGAGTGTTCTTGCTTCAATTTGTAAACGCTGTCAGCATTGGGAGAAAGAGTTCCGCGTTGCTCACAGGAGAGGCCGATGGTTTCTGTACATCAACAGTTCATAATCTCATGTCATTTATTTTGCTTGAAAAGTCACTTGGAATATTCTCAAAGCTGTCACCTTCCACGAAGGTGCTGGTACTGTCATCCTGCAGCCTGCAGGGACTTGGGTTTTCCCCTGCTGGGTAAAAGACATCCAAATATGAAACGACTTTGCAAACCGTTATAAATTATTTGGGGGGGGGGAAAAGTGTAATTAGGTTTGGGGTTTTGGTAGCACACTTAACATTAATCCCATGGTGAAAACCAGATGTGTTTTCTCTGTCAGCAAAATCAGCATCGTTAATAACTTTTAATGTAATTAGCGCACTGTGCTTCTGCGAGGCCCGTTCGTCACCTGAACATCTGAAAATAATAGTGGCTTTGGGAAGTGCGGGTTATGCTGGGGAGGCGAGAGCGCCGGGATAAAATTCCCGCCGGGTTGAGTAAAATCCTTTCGTATATTTTCCAGCTGCCTTCACCATGATTGGCACTTCCAGCCATTTGTCGGATAAATGCTCCCAGTTCGCTATTCCTTCGCTGTGCCATTACGCCTTCCCCTACTGCGATGAGACTTCCTCGGCTCCCAAGCCCCGAGACTTGTGCCGCGACGAATGCGAAATTCTGGAAAATGTCCTCTGTCAGACGGAGTATATTTTTGCAAGGTCTAATCCCATGATTCTGATGAGATTAAAGCTGCCCAACTGCGAAGACCTTCCCCAGCCAGATAGCCCCGAAGCTGTCAATTGTATCCGCATTGGCATCCCAATGGCAGATCCCATAAATAAAAGTGAGTGAAAACCGCCTGTTTCTCCGTATAAAAAAGTACCGCTGTGAAAAGGTTGGCTGTAAGGGCTTGTGCATCCGAGCTGGGGCTGGGCTTTGAGAGCTCGCAGACACCGTGCTCTTGAGTCACCCCTCTCCTGCGCTTCTCCCCTACTCCTGACCACGGAGAAACTCAGAAATATTATTTTCAGTTATTTCTTCAGCTGCCTATGGGCTCACGCTAAATGCTGTTTATTGGTTCCAGCTCTTTTCTGATTGATATGACGTAGGAAACCACGACAGCGTAAGCATTTGAGTACTGAGGATCGTCGGTAGCTTCAGCCCCCCCCCGTCCTCCCGCAGGAGCCCCCTGTGGGTGCAGCGTAGGGAGGGAGGAACATCTACAGGGGCCGGGTCCGTGGCTGTCCCTGCCTAATAAAGCCTAATTTTAGGCATGGGCTGAGCTCGCTCTTTGATCAGGCTGGGCTGCAGCCCTGTTCACAGCCCTTCTACATCTGAATAGTCAAATATAAAACGTGGCTCCCACAAATTCTCCACCTTCATATGAAAATAATGGCTGCAATTCAGGTTCCCACTGTAGTTTTTACTTCTTTTGTGTATCTTATATTAAAAACGCTTGGCATAAGCTGTTTTCATTACAGAAGCATAAGCTTTAAATCCTCCCAGGAATGTGAATGCAAAGCAGGCCCTGCCTTACAGCCGCAGCAAATTGGGAGCCCGTGCTCCCAAACTGGGTTTCCCGGCCCCGGGCCAGCAGCGCTGCGCTGGGGCTGGGGGATGCCGGCGGCGCAGGCTCCCGGGGTGTGTTGGCCGTCTGCCTTGCCCTCACCAACTGTTGCTTTGGCGTTTTTATTTTATTATTTTATTATATTATATTTTATTTTATTTTATTAATTTTTATTTTATTATTTCAGTTTTTGGGTTTTTTTTTTAAATTTAATTTTCTTTTTTTTCAGACCACAAATGCTACAACAGCACGGGAGTGGATTACCGGGGGACGGTGAGCGTGACCCGGTCGGGGCGGCAGTGCCAGCCCTGGAATTCGCAGTACCCCCACACTCACACCTTCACCGCCATCAGGTACCCCGAGCTCAACGGGGGCCACTCCTACTGCCGCAACCCCGGGAACCAGAAGGATGCCCCGTGGTGCTTCACCTTAGATGAGAACTTTAAGTCTGAGCTTTGTGACGTCCCGGCATGTGGTAATTACCGGCCTTTTTTATGTTTCATTGTGTTATGTCCGTACCACAACCTTGCAAAAGTAGGGGGGAGCTGTGCACAAAGTGCTGGTGTCGTGGTTTCGGCCGAATTTACCAAAACCGGACCGACAGATGGCCCTTTCCCTCGCTTCTGCCCCCCCCCACAAAAGAGGAGAGAGGAGGAGAAAGAGATAACGAGATTCAGAAGTTTAGAATGAACTAAACTATTTTAATGAAGAATTAATATTAAAATAAAAATAAAGAAGAAAATAATGAAATAGATACAATATATATACAAAACCGTATCAAGCTCCCAGGATGACAGTCACGTCACCGGCAGGCACTGGGGAAGTCCCAGACTGGACTCGGTGACGAATGGGAACTGGATTCCAGCTCTGGAGTCAGGAACACACGGATCGGGATCAAAGGCAGGTGGACAGACAGAGTCCTCTCTGGACGTCGGCCATCGCAGGAAGGGGCTGACCCTTTGATCCCTCAGCCTTTATACTGAGCGTGGGGCAGATGGGATGGAATACCCCAGTTGGTCAGGTTTGGGTCACCTCTCCTGTCCCTTCCTCCCCACCGATGTGACCTCTTTACGTTTTTTCCGTTTCCGACCCTCTAAGGGGGCAAATAACGAAATGGGCTGCCCTTGGTTGTTATGGCAATAAGGATAAGCAAGGGCCTCTCTGCTCACCGTCCCTTGGCCTGGAGCACAAACATTGGGCTGATCATTCTGAGAAGGAGCAGTTTTCTCCACAATGTGCCGTTAATTTCAGAGAGTTAGAGGAGGCCTGGCTGGGATGTAAAGTTACAGAACAGAAAATTGGTTCGGTTTTACTTCAAACTGGGACAGCTGGCATGAAGATATTTAACTGGGGCCAGGAGGTGGAGAAGCAGCAGCCCGTTGCCAGCCCAAGCGTCCCAGGCTTTCCAGGATCAATAGGATCAATACGACCCCTTAGTCCCAAATTAAATCGGATCCCAGAAGCCGCACTCTTTGACGCTGATCCACAAAGTGGTTGTAAAACATTCTCCATTTCGCTTGGTTTATTAAGAGCCGTTTCAATAAATGCAAACCTCACTTAAACGAGGCTCGGGCCTTGTTGAAAAAATAGAGATGATCTTGCCAGAACCTCTTAGCCGTATCTTAAGTTTGTGTTTACACGACTGCCCTGGCTGCGTTTTGGTTTTGCAAAATGAACAAAAATGGAGATTCAGCTCTCATTTTATTCCCCTTTTCTGAGACCCGGGGGGAGTGGATGGAAGACCTGAACGAATGGTTCCTAATGGTTTTATCTGCATTTAGAAATAACAATATTGACAGCGTGCCAAGAAAAAAATACAGTTATTCGCATGGACATGCCAGAAATGTACCCAGAAATGGGCTGGAAATTCACGGTACAAAGTTTCACACAAAATTGTATGTTGCCTACAAGTTGTCACGGTAACGTTACCTTTCCCCTCGGAAAGGAGATACCTTTTGATGTTACTGTTCGATAGCCAGAACCAAATTAAATTATTTCTGGTTATGGTTATGAACATTCCTGCAGGGAGACATGTTCTGAGCCTGCTCCAAAGTCTTTTTCAATTAATGGAAAGATGGGAGTCGGTGCCAAAATGGGATCTAAATTATGTTCTTACTGAAAGAGTAGATGAGGGGAAAGGCAGACAGTCTGGGCTCTGTCATGTGCATCTCAAACCCTCTCTAACATTCACACACACTGTTTAGAGTCCTGTATCTCTTTTGCTATTATTTCAGTGCATTTAACTGCAGTTATTTTTCTTGTTAATTAGGCATGGTAATAGACTGACTACACAGAATCACAGAATGGTAGGGGTTGGAAGGGACCTCTGGAGATCACCTCGTTCAACCCCTTGCTAGAGCAGGGTCACCCAGAGCAGTTGGACAGGAACGTGTCTAGGTGTGTTTTGAATATCTCTGGAGAAGGAGACCCCACACCCTCTCTGGGCAGCCTGTTCCAGGGCTCTGCCACCCTCACAGGAAAGAAGTTCCTCCTCATGTTGAGATGGAATTTCCTGGGTTCCAGCTTGTGTCCGTTGCCCCTTGTCCTGTCCCCGGGCACCACTGAGAAGAGTCTGGCCCCATCCTCTTGCCACCTGCCCTTTAGCTATTGCTCAGCATCGATGAGATCCCCTCTCAGTCTGCTCTTCTCCAGCTGAACAGCCCCAGGTCTCTCAGCCTTTCCTCAGCAGAGAGATGCTCCAGTCCCTTGATCACCTCTGTAGCCTCCGCTGGACTCTCTCCAGCAGTTCCCTGTCCTTCTGGAAGTGGGGGGCCCAGAATTGGCCACAGTGCACAAGAATAGTTCAATCTATAAAACTGTTCCAAGGATCTTTTTCAGCCCTTCAGTACAAAAATGGGGATCTAAGTAGCAGGACTCCACGTATGTCGGCTCTTGGCTCCCCACCCCAGGAGCTGCAGGTGCTTGGGCCGCTCCGGGTGAGGAGAAGTGGCTCAGACCCCGGGCGTTTGGGCAAACTCAGGGGTCTCTGTGTGTCCACCAGCTCCAGCGATGCTGCTGAGCTTTCTGTACTCACTGCACTGTTGCTGCACAACCATTCGGCCCTGTACATTTTGTGTTTTCCACAACTTTGGGATAATTGGATAATTAAGAGTTGATGGGGGGGCTGCTTGCCAGGGACCCTCTGGATGGGCTCCGAGATCCCAGGACTGGCTCCGTCTTTTGATCTGAAACAGCTGAAAGCGGGACGCTTTTGGACGTGTTGCAAAAGTCTCTGATTTGAACGTTTTGCTAGATAATAGATGAGAGAGTTTGGCTGGCTTGAAGAATTCCCGACAAGGGTTTTAATTACCTCTCACCACTACCTTAAATGGTACTCGCTGTGCAGCTGGCATTATTATTCTAAATACAGACAAATAGAGCTATATCAGGTGAGTAGTAATTTAAGTGTTAAATGCTAATCTGCATATTAAAACCAAAATACCATGTGGGATTGGCATTCTGCTGGTTCTGCACTGGCTGAAAGAGCCATTTCAGGCACATTTTAATAAGTATTGTGCATTCTGCCTCACCAGGACATGCCTAGATGGAAAATGGACTTAATTAGGGTGGCTCCCAAGAAACCTGTTAACCTACTGAGGCTTCACGGCAGGGGCTGCTGCTTAATAGGAATAATAATTCCCTTTGACTGGAATAGCTCAGGTGATGAACTGGTGCCCAGGTCCCCGTCTGCCTCGTGCTGGTGCTTTCTTTTTCTTCCTTCAACTGTATCTTTCAGTTGTCTCACAAGCTGCAATAGATTTGTTTCATAAAAGTTTGTCAACCTGAATATAGGAAGATGTTAAACATGGAGTAATTGGAGCAGGAGGCTTAGCAAAGACAAACCTAAGAAGGTTTTGAAGGGGAAGGAAAAAGGGCACTGATTGTGTGTCCATGCTAGAGGGCAGCAACTCCTGAAGGAAACCCAGAGCTGGACATTCTCTGAAGACAGGGTGAGAGCACACACTGGCCTTCTGCTGGGCACAGGGAGACTGTTCGGGGGTGCTTTAGTCCTCTCTTGTTTCCCAAAACCCATAGAAATATTTGCACTACCTCTCCTCTCAATTAAAAACCAGATGGCACAACTTAATCTAAAAAGAATGGCCAAAAAGGAGCGTGGGGGGAGCAGAAGGACGGTGTGAGCCTGTAAGAGGAGAGGGGTTATGCAAAGGGACATCCAGAACCATTTGAACTTTGCCTCTGTCACAATTTGAGTCCAACCCAAGCTTCAGATCAAGTTCATGTTTAATTAAGTGCATAAAAGATATCTGTGTGGGCTGCTAAGCATTTGTACAAATCCAGCCTGGAAAACACAGACAAACAAACTGCAATGACCCTGTAGAAATAATAAAACATTCCCCGTTCTGCCAGAATCCTCTCAGCCTGATGCTGCCGTGGACTTTCACCATCTCCCTTGGAAACAACCAGTCCTGCAGCCCAAGGTGATCTTTAAAGTTCCTCTCAGTGAGGTGCCCTGTGAAACCAGAGCCAGCTGGAGGGAGGCGAGCGTCTGGTGTCCCGGCTGTCCCTCGCTGGCCACTGGTAGAAGAGGGTTTCATCTTTCCAAAATTAATCACTCGCTCCCTGGCTGTGTGCGGAGGGAGCAAACGTTGCAGCTATCACTCGCACGATGTTAAATAAACCAGCTTCCCAACCTCTTCCGGATCCTTCTTTTTTTATCCACACTCTACCTTTCCTTTCAACTAACGTTGCTGTGTCCTTTGGGCCAGCATTTGCCACCCTGCAAATGACACACTCGTAGCGTATAGTTGTGTCCTGATTTGAGAGGGATGGGCTTTCCCATTACCCCGTTAATCCTATTAAAACCAAGTCCTCAGGATATAAGTTTTTTTTAAGATAATGCTACAGCTTTTCTCTGTGTTCAGACTTTCTGAAGCCCTTTCCTGACTTCCAGGGATAAAAACCAGGATGGTTCTCACTCTTTCTTGCCATTTCCCAGGTGTTCTCCATTTCTTCTGCTCTAGTGTCCCTAATTGTCCTGCTCCTGCACCTAAAACTAACTAGAACATATGTTTTCTGTTGCATGTGTTGTTTGTTCCAGTGCCCTGGGTGGCCACACAAATGCTTTGGCCAGTGCTAGGAGATGTTGAGAACACGAGGCTGGAAATAAATAAGGGAATAAAACCATCCTTTTTAATGGCTTCCCACTTTTCTGTTGAATTAAGGAAACTATGGCACCAAAACCTAATGTACATATTAAAAAATGGAGTCCCTAATCCCACCAGAGCCTTTCTTCCGTAAGCTATTTTAGAAATTAACTTTTCTGTGGACCCACGTTTGACCATTACTTCATTTCACCCCAAGCAAGAGCCACCTCTCAGTCCAGCTATTTCATGACCAGAACTTGTTTTGGACTGACGTGATGCAGGGAAATGGTTCCTGGCCATTCTGTGTTCTTATAGAAATGTTACTCAACAAAATTAATTGCTCTGTTTTTCTTAAGGTAATAAAAGAGTGTTCAAGGTGCATTGCAATAGTATTACCTGGATATTTTACTCAACGCTATAATTGACCCAGGGATGTATTTGACTCTGTGGGATACTTCATTCATTGTTGTTTGTTTGTTGTTTTTTTTAACCCAGATTATAAAGATTCCAAGGAAAAGAATAAAATGGAAATCCTGTATATCCTGGTGCCAAGTGTTACCATTCCCCTGGCCATAGCCTTGCTCTTCTTCTTCATCTGCATCTGCCGCAACAATCAGAAGTCTTCCTCCCCTCCCGTTCAAAGGCAGCCCAAGCACGTGAGAGGACAAAATGTGGAGATGTCGATGCTCAACGCCTACAAACCAAAGGTAACCCTTCGTTTCTGCTTCCACACTTGCTCTCTGTAACAGCAGGGAGTGAAATGCTTTGATCAGCTCAGCGCTGAAATATTGAGGTGATTTGAAATCGCAGTTTCTGCTGGTGCCTTTAGCTGGAATTTTTGTAAGGACTTTTTTTGTCAGCAGCATAGCAAGTGTGCCGGACCTGTGGAGGTAATTCCTGTGTGTGTCCGTGTATCTGGATAAATAGGAGCTGGAGGTTTCTCGTAATAAAGCAAGCAACCCGTTACTGAAGCATCTCTAAATTGCCTCATTTCAGTTAGAAAGTAGTGCAGATAAAGACGTGATTCAGCATTTTCTCGAGAGAGGTTTTTCTCATGGGTCTGCTGTAGTCGTATGTCACCTTTCACTCAGCTGAAAGCACTTTGGAAAGATTTGTTCCCTGTTTTTTCAGGCTTACCCGTTCTCTCCCTTAAAAAGAGAAATTACCAAACCAGAATCTTAAAAACCTGCCTGCGGTTCTGGCCGGCACAGCTGATGCACAGCGGCTCTTGCTGCTGGTATTGTTTGCCTTCACCGTGGTCCCAGGTTCATGAAGTGTTTTTTAAAACCATTTTTAGATTTAAGTATGATTAACCCTGAGCTCCTTGTTTATTGGCTCGGCAGCCACTTTGCAAACCTGTGTGGATCACCCCCTCCAGGGCTGTAACTGCCTCCTGCCACCTACGGGCAGAATAAGGCCCTGGAAATGAGTTTCTGCCTGGTTTTTCATGCCAGTTCTCTTCCACAACTTGCTGGAGATAGTTCTTCTGAAGCATTTCAGAGGGAAAACTAATATCTACCAGCAATTAGAATAGAAACTGCGTAGACTGTGGTTTCGTGCCTTTGGGTAAGCTGTTATTTTTGTTAGAGAATGACATAGCAAAATGAATCCAAATTCTGATTGTATTGAGTTGCAGCAATGCCAACTCCAACCCTCCAATATCGCTGGTGTAGGTAGACTTTCAGCAGAGCTCATCGCTCGGCGTCAGGAAAGCTTGCACTTGTACTTCAGGAGCTGTGTTCTCCGTCTCTGAATAAATTCTGGAGCAGTTTTCCTCTTAAGTTCAATAAAGTAGCTAAGGGTTACTGCTGTTGCTTGATCTTAAACGTCGAGTTGATAGAATTGGGTTATGAGGAGTTAATTGTGGCAGCCTAGAGAAAATGACTGAAGTAGCTGTATCCCGGTGACTGCAGGGATGGATGGAGCTGTCTCACCAGTCCCTCTTTCGGGGGCGCTGCCCCCCGTCTGTGGAGCCGCAGTCAGACACAGACACAGTAAGAGGAAAATTCCAGCGCACCCCGAAAGAGCAGGAGACTCGCTTTTAAGTCGGCGATAAAAGCAAACCCACCGTGTGGCTCTGCCGGAAAATGCAGCGCTGCTCTTGCCTGTTAGTAATACAAACTGCACACAGGGCTGTTTTTATCTCTTAACACGAGAATTCCTGTTTTAAATGGTGTTGCGGGCACTGGGTGCTGGTGTCGAGGTGCCAACAGGGCTGTTGTGCGGGGTGTCTGCCCGGGGGGGTCAGTCAGAGTTTGGTCTGTTGTTATATTTTAACTCCTCGGTCCCACACACGCTGTCCCCAGTGAATTTACCTCCATTTTCCTTTGAAGTTCTTCATTTCGACTTTCACGTAGAGCTTAGAGTAGCCGTATATCAAAATGTTGGTAATAGCGCAAAAAGCATTTAATTAAGCGACAAAACCACATCTTGCATCCAATCTCCATGGAATATTTTGTTAAATTTGGATTTGCTTCTTGGTCCCCGTTGCACTAGATATTTTGGGGGTACTAACCCTGGCTAAATTTAAGATAATGGGAACGGCAGCATCATTTTAATAAGGTGGGGGTTTCCACCCAGACTGCTGATACCTCATGGGCTCAGCACGGGAGAGCAACTCGCCCAGGAACGTTCGCAAATACGGACCCCGCTGTTTCCTTTTAATGTTCAAAGTCATCTGTTGCAAAAAAAAAAAAAAAAAGCTTTCCATCTTATTTATGCTAATTCTGTATTTTCCCACTTGGAAACCCGGCTCTCCCTGTCTCAAATGTTTTGATTGCCTTTCAAACAAAGCGGTAAAAGAAAGGAAGTAGAATCCTATTTTTAAATACTGTATCCAGTATTAATGTCAGCTTTGGGTAAAAACACGCTCCGGCTTCAAGCTCCGGCTGAGGTGGATGTGCGTTTGCTCGTGCAAATGAAAACGTTAGCGTTTCATCCAAAAGCCTGTTTCGGTTTTAAGGGATTTTAATTGCCTTCCAAAAAAATATAATAAACTAAGCTCATCGTGTCATTCACCTAATGGAAGGAGCCGATAAAGAGATAGAGGCGCTGGGCTTCGCTCTTGCTGCTCTCCCTTTGTACTCGGTTTACTTTGGCCTGCTGCCTCCTCTGTATTTTACACTTCTTTACATTTTGTACACCGATGTATGACAAATACTTGTCAAACAAAAACTAAGCAGATTTATAACCGCTTAACTTGAAATGAGCCCTTCCTGCCAAAACTTTATGACTTCATTTTCTTTCATAGTTTTCCACTATGTTGGTTCAAACAGACGAACCCAGCCTCAGGTCAGACAGAGGTCATTTCACTTTCATTACTAAAATATAATTTACAATATGCCAGACCTAAACAAGTTTTAGCCTAAAGGATTTGTATAATATAAACCATCTGTTCCTCAACAATATAGCTAATTTCCTGCCATCACCGTACAGTCTACTGGCTGCCTGCTTAAATGGCATCATCATCATCGTCGTCGTCGTCATTATTATTATTACTATTACTATTATTATTATTATTGTTATTATTATTATTACTACTGTGGTATTTCTCTAAAGGTTGTACGTGGTCAATGCGATTAGAATTCATTCATTCTAAAATGTCATTTTCTAAAATGATTTTCTAAAATGTCAAATTTTTTCCTGTATTGCCACTGTAAAGCTGCCGTTACATTATTTCAGGAATGTAAAATGCTAACGTTTACACTAATTCACAAAACATAGATCCCACGCTCGTTAACCTTAAATTACTACCTGTGGCTATGCTGAGGACCCTGAATGAGTGGGTTTGGGCGTAGGTGTTAAAAGCACATGTGAAAGTTAAGTTGTATTATTTTCAGACATTCTTTATGGCCTACGAGTGGATATGAGCACACAGAATAACAAGAGTTTTTTAAAAAGTTTGCCTTTCTTCTTTGACCACTGTCTCATTTTTTCTGGCTGACTCTTTCCTACACGTTTCAGGACTGAACGTTGAGTCAAGTGTGAGCAGAAATAGTCTCTACTGCACATTGAAGGGTTAATAGCAAAGTCGAGGAAAAACTGGCTACAAGGACATAGTTTTAAAGAAAGAGTTTTCTGGCCCAAAAAACACTTCAGCATGTACTTACTTAAAGTATGTGAATTGCCTCAATTCCTGAAATTATTTGGTTTTAAGTGTGTAAATGCGCAAGCCCAAATATATAAATGCCCTTGCTGAAATGCTGAGGGTTCCTGCCTATATTTAGATCCAGTGTTTACTATTTCTACTGATCTTGTGTAGAGGGTAAAGAGTAATTCTAAATTTAGTTTTGGAGCAGGGTGCACGGAGATTAGGGTGCACTCAGCCCTGAGTCGCCGATGTCGGGGTGCTGGTGTCCCTCAGGCTGTCCCTGGCCTGGTCACAGCAGTGCCCGCCTCTCGCAGGGCTGAGCAGGATCGTTGCCAAAAGCTCCGTGGTCCAGGAGCTCCCGTGTCCATCTGCTTGGCTGATGTCCTGCGCGAAAAAGATCTTTTTCTTAAAAATACGTTTTCAGGCCTATTTTGCTGACGTGTTTTTGGTGTCCTTTCTTTGACAGAGTAAGGCTAAGGAATTACCCCTGTCTGCCGTTCGTTTCATGGAAGAACTGGGGGAATGTGCTTTCGGCAAGATCTACAAGGGACACCTCTACCTTCCGGGCATGGACCACGCTCAGCTCGTTGCTATCAAGACGCTAAAAGACTTTAACAACCCTCAGCAGTGGGCAGAGTTCCAGCAAGAAGCCTCTCTCATGGCCGAGCTCCACCACCCCAACATCGTTTGCCTCTTAGGCGTCGTGACTCAGGAGCAACCCGTCTGCATGCTCTTCGAGTACATGAACCAAGGAGACCTCCACGAGTTCCTCATCATGCGCTCGCCGCATTCGGATGTCGGGTGCAGCAGCGATGAGGATGGGACTGTAAAATCCAGCCTGGACCACGGGGATTTCCTGCATATTGCGGTCCAGATCGCAGCGGGGATGGAGTACTTGTCCAGTCATTTTTTTGTCCACAAAGATCTTGCCGCTCGCAACATTTTAATTGGAGAACAGCTTCATGTGAAAATTTCAGACCTTGGACTCTCGAGAGAAATCTACTCGGCAGATTATTACAGAGTTCAAAACAAGTCTCTCTTGCCGATCCGCTGGATGCCACCGGAGGCAATTATGTACGGCAAGTTCTCTTCCGATTCAGATATTTGGTCATTTGGAGTTGTTTTATGGGAAATATTCAGCTTCGGACTTCAGCCGTATTACGGATTTAGCAATCAAGAAGTCATAGAGATGATCAGGAAAAGACAACTGCTGCCGTGCTCTGAAGACTGTCCTCCCAGAATGTATAGCCTGATGACTGAGTGCTGGCACGACCTGCCCTCCCGCAGGCCACGATTTAAAGAAATCCACGCCCGGCTGCGCTCCTGGGAGGGTCTGTCAAGTCACACGAGTTCTACTACCCCCTCCGGTGGGAATGCCACCACTCAAACGACTTCCCTCAGCGCCAGTCCGGTTAGTAATCTCAGTAATCCCAGGTACCCCAACTACATGTTTCCGGCACAAGGTATACCCCAAGGCCAAATCGCCGGCTTCATCGGGCCACCAATACCTCAAAACCAGCGATACATCCCCATAAACGGGTACCCGATTCCACCGGGATATGCCGCTTTCCCAGCCGCTCACTACCAACCGCAAGGTCCACCCAGGGTGATCCAGCACTGTCCTCCACCAAAGAGTCGTTCTCCCAGCAGCGCCAGCGGATCCACGAGCACGGGCCATGTCACGAGTTTGCCGTCTTCGGGATCCAACCAGGAAGCGAATATTCCTTTGCTATCCCACATGTCGATTCCTAATCATCCGGGGGGGATCGGTATTACAGTTTTTGGAAATAAAACTCAAAAACCCTACAAAATTGACTCAAAGCAGTCTTCCCTATTAGGAGACGCCAGCATCCATGGACAAAATGAATCTATGATTTCAGCTGAATTGTAAATAAGCGAGGCCGTTGTAAATATAACTATTTACGATACAAACTAGAAAAGTCGTAGCAAAGATTTATATTCAAATATTTTATTAAAGATTCTCCTGGTTGCTTAACAGACGTTGCAGCAAGTATCTTCTGTGAAGTGTAACTGCTTAACAGGATGGGCAGAACTCAACCAGACAAAGGTCATTGTGGTATGAACAACTCAGCTTTGTCAATGGACGCCTTGTTTCTTTTCAGTGCCACCGACAATTCAAAAAAGGGGAAAAAGGGGAAGTGGGATTTTTTTTTTTTTTTTTTTTTTTTCAAAGAAAAACATCTTCTCGTAGGCTTTTTCACAGCTTTTTAAACCTCTGATGTGGTTTAAATCACGGAAACTTTTTTTATACTGAAAGCATATTTTAATATTTGTCTCTTTTTTTAGGAGATGCAAATATTCGGAGATCTACTGGTTGTGCAATTTCGGTTCCAATAGCTAGTTAAAATATTTGTAAATTTTGCAGTCAAGGATTATGTTTCAAATATGTGATCTGAGAGCTGAATAAATTACTTCAGGTAGGATTTTGGTTTTTTGTTAAGTTGGGAGTCTGAGTTTAGACCAAAAAAAGTCATTTATATGACAGCACAATAGCTTGAGTTACCAACTCGCAGTCTATAAACATCATCTGCTATTGGCTGCTAAAGGTGGCTGGAGTTCCAAGAAATTGCCTTAAAGGAAATGAAATTAAAGGGTTTTAATTTCAGAACCTTGAATCGACTTACTCAAAGATAACATTTCATAATCTAGTAGTTAAAGCAGAAATTCTATATCCTTTTGTTGCTATGCAACTGTTTAGTGGAAAGGCTCCAAACCACAATTTTATATATGACAATCAATTTTCCCAGGAATATTTATTGTTTCAGATCAGTGTGTGATTTCAGTGACTATGACTCCAGAAGCCCTGAAAAAAGGGAAGTTCATGTTCGATCAGGCAGCAAATCCATTGATAGCAGTTTTTGCCTATCAAGTCTAATAATGTGAATTAGTGTTAACTTTCGACTTAGAACTAAGACATTTGTATAATTACTAAAAATTCATTCAGGTATAAGCAATCTAGATTATTCATTTGAAACCACTTTAATGAGTTACAGAAGTGCTGTGTACATGACAGTTTTTCACAGACTCTCTTTTGTACTGAATAGTATTTTTTATTGTACACGGAACGAAAACAATCTTTTGCTCAGTTGACAATGTTGTATAATATGACTTTATTTTTTATCTTTTTGCACAAAAGTGTGATGATGTTTTGTACAGCAGAAGTGAAAATACATCTCTGCATTTTATATCTTGGGCTGTTCCTTTTTTATTTTTAACCTGATGTAGATGTTCTTGAAATATATTATGGTGATACTCAGCCACTACCTTATACAAATACTTTTCTTTGTTTTCACTGCATGCGTTTAATCACTGTATTACTTGATGATTGATTTATTAATTATGGGCATTTCAATTAGGCAAGCATGAAAATGTAATAACAAAGGCTATTTTATAATTAAGATATGTGCATTTTTGTATTTCACGTGCCAGAGATGATATTAAACACTGATTATTTTATGCTGCTGTTTATTAAAACATTGTTTTAACATAAACATACCGGCATTTCCTCCATCTTGGCGTAAGATATTTGAAAAGTTTCGGGTTTAAGAGAGCTGAAATCTGCTCAATCGGAGTAGGGATCCTGCTGAAATGCCCGCTCGAATGGGAGATGAGAGTTTTGCAAATCATATTTGCAGACAGACTGCTGAGGGGTAGCTTACGGAGGCTTAAATGAATATTTGACTGTGCAAATATTTGCAGGGCACACCAAAGAAGCGGGATGCCATAACCGCCCCGGGAAAACGATGGTGCAGTCCTGGCTGTGATCCTCGTGGATGCTGCTCAGCTCCGCACCGAGGGCCGGCATCGCCCTTTCCGCCCCTCGCTTAAGTTCTATATCCTGCTGCATCGCCTGCGCTTTCATGGTACCTTCTGTTGCTGCAGCATCCGGAGCTGCAGGCCTGAAACTCTACTTGCCAATTAAGAACGGTCAGTAATTATATAGTAAGAACTTTTGTGACTTCTGAGATACTTTATGAGCCTGAGATGTCAGCTTCCATCTGGCTTGAATTTGCATCTGGGTCAGTAATGAAAATATGTTACATTAGCTAAAATTTAGTTTTGGCTAAAGATGCAGAAAATAATTACATCTTATTAACTTCTATGTTTGCGTCAGGTTACCAGACCCACATGCTAAAAAATTACTTTTGAGCAGAGGTGTTTTACAGGACTGGATGAGATGTTTTTCTCTGAGCCATGGCTATTCCCATAACCAGAGGCGAGGGAATTGCTCTTTCTCCCTTACGTACACACACAGGGCTTTGCAGCGCTCGCTGGGCATCTTGTTCAACAGACAGTAACTCTGTTGTCATCCTTGATCCGTCTTTTTTTCTCTCATCTACCCCTGCCTACTTTTTCAAGTGGTCGCATCGGCGCAAACAATCCTTTTGCATCTTGAGCATCAAATGCGCTGAGGAGGAAGAAGGCTTTTTTTTTCCACCCTTTTTTCCTATGGGATTTCTTCGCTTGTGTCACTAAGGGCTTGAAATTTCAACGGTGCCAGTTTAAAGACAGTCTGCCTCTTCATAGGTGTCTGGTTTCAGAAGCAGAGGAAACTCTATGCAGGCAAACAAGTCTTAGGTTATGCTGTTATGGCAAAATCTTTAGTAAAGAACATGCTGTAAATGAAATTAATGGAGAAATAAGAATCTTTGCGCCATAGTTGACACACAGACTTTTATGCAAAAAGATGAGTGAAAAAGATACTGAGATATGATCAATATATGAGATATGGTCAATGAGTTCAAAGTATTTGCTCATCGCTGTTAAGCAACAGCCTCCACTGAGCGAACGTGTGAAGCAAATGGAAGTATCTCCAGGAGGCTTTTCGTCGGCACAGGCTGGAAAAGACAGGACTGGAACCAGCTCATGAGACGTCTGGAACGATGGGCTCTGCCAGTTGGGGATGGCAAGCGATGTGTGTCCCCTCGGGTCAAGTTGGAACATGTTGGGCATCGTGCCATAGTTCAGTTCAGTTCTGTAAAGATAAGCATGAGCCACACATCGGCACCCTGCACACCGGCTCCCACGGCGCTGCCGCCGCTCGCAGGTAAGCTTAGCTGTGAATTTGCATTCTTGGCTTTAATCACCCTGATGGGAAAGCAGTAACTTAATACTTCATGGAGCACCAGTGGGAGTCATGAAATAGTCCCTCACACACTTTGTGGGTTTATGTTAAAAAACCAGGAGCTGCAGTGCAAGCCCACTCACAGCTCAGTTTGGGGTTTTTCCTTTATTTCAGAGAAAGCCGGATTCTTACAGTTAAAATATTTTTAGACTCACAGATGTAAACCAGCACTGAACAATGCACCTGAAGACTCCTGCAAAGAACCTCTTCCTGCCCTTCTCTCCCTCTCACAGCGGGTGAAGTTTGTGAACTGTGAGGCTGAAATCACAGTCTGGCTCACAACCGATGCGTGGGGAGCAAACGCTAACGCAGAGAGGCAGGAATTCATCAGAGAGAGATTAGAGGGGGAAGAAAAAAATCTTCTAAAACCCAATTAGATAATGTGGAAAATAAATGTTGCCAGAAATTAAGGAATTACTCCTCAGGTGGGACAGCAGACATACAGATGAAAGCCATTTTCGTGGCAAACGAAGGAAGAGGGAATTCTCCAGATTCCTAATGCTACATGCTAGAATCATCATCCCTTCTTCCTTCAAAGAGACAGGACAGCCAAGGCTGTGGAAATGCAGTAATGGATTGAGAAGCTCTAGAGGTTTGGAAATAAGAATAAACACTGTTTAGTAAGCCCTCAATCTGGAGAATCTCATTCCCTCCAGGTTAGCTTATATTTCTGTAAGAGAAAATAAATATTTGCTGATTAAAAGACCAAAATGCAGAGTCTGCAATGGAGATTTGTATCCTTTGTTCCCACAGAGGAGTGATTATAGTGGGTTTCGGCATTCTCTGGATTGAAAGCAGAAGGTAAAGCAGAGAACTACTTGTGCAGAAATTTGGGCTGGAAAACTCAGAAATACCAGAATATGTTTATCCAGAGCATGAGAAATGGTCAAAAAGGAATCTATGGTTTGCTTTGCATGAATAAGGATATCCAAGAAGGTCGCAGGCTTGGAAATACTCTGTTACTTTTGCTTGTTGTTCTGTTCTGTAACCTACAATCACCAGGAGAACTTTAAAATGTCCACTTAACTCAAAACACTCCTGACGATAAGGCAGGCGATACGAAAACTCTCTCAAGTACAAACACATGCGGTTCCCTGTGGACCCAATTCTATGGAATAAGTACCTTCAGCATCTACTGGCTCTAGTTACTGTGTTTATCAGGATGTCTTTGCCTCGTTGGCAGGATTCACTCTTCTCAGTATGGCCGAGCGTTGTCTCCTTTGAGCAAGTAGGGAGATACATATTTTTTTTGTGTGAAAAAAAGTCTTCTCATTGTTCTTCATGGCTTCCAATAAAACACACCAAACTCCGCAGGAGTCTTTGCGCTGATTTCAACGGTGTCTGAATCAGGCTTTCTACCTTCTGGAGAGTTCTTAGGAGTTTTAATGAGCTTGATAAAACCCTGGACCTGCAGCCTGTACCTGTGAGGAATTTGATCTTGCAGCACAAGTTCACAACAGGTTCTGGTGCCTGCACAGCGTGTGTTACGAAGTCCCAAGCCAGCAAAAAGAGACATGTTAACACATTGGTTCTTTTGTTCCATAGTACTACAATAAACCAAAAAAAGGTCAGTTTTTTATTTGCTGGAAAAAATACAGCATCTTTACTGTATGTCACAATATTTTAACCAGTATTTCTTTAGAATATCAATAATTCATTCTGTGGTCAGGGAATGGAATGAGCAGCCACGCTAAGCTGATTTTCACCACCTCTTGTTCTGCTGGAGAACCTCAGTGGAAAAAGGAGGAAACTGGGTGAAACTGGTGGTGAACAAACCTCTTGTGGAGAGGAAGGTCTAGCTGCGTTTCGAATGAGCACCTCCTTTGTGTCCGTAAGATCTGCGTACCGATTCCTCAGTTCCCCTCCCCAGGTATCACCGTGTCTTCATGGTATGTGACCTTGCACCTTTGCACCAGACATTTATTTTGCTTGAGACAGAGCCAGCACATTTATTCCAGTGAAAAGACAGTAGCCAAACGCTTCTGGGCTGTTAAGACTTGCAAAGCGTGGCTAAACCCAGGAGGTCTGAGGGTGCTGGGACCAATCTTAAAGCATGTAGTCACCCAAACCACATCCTCGAGTTCTGGGAGAGTGTGCTTTCTTTTGGCTGCATCTTCAATGGCAATGGGTTTTTGTTTTTTTGTGGCCCCACGTCTGCTCTCTCCGTGGGCCCGAAAGCCTCTCTCAAAGATGTGACGTTCATGGAATCCGAGAAGCAGTTTTTATCTTGCTGTGGGCTATCTTTTATAGGAGGAGAGAATATTGCCCCCAAGTCAGTCACTCTCTAGCCCATCATATTTCTTCCTGTTTGATCTCTCAGAGATTAAAGTTCAGTATATTTCAGGACAGTTATATTGCTGAGGTAATATAAAATTATTAAAAACAGAGAGAGAGAGAATATTGTGACTACACATCAAAAGCTCTTTAAGACAAAGGAGGGAAAATTGACTTGAAACTGGAATTATTAGAAGCATCTGTGGTGTCCTCTATTTTCCATTTAACAGTGCAACACATTTTGGAATGGTGTCTGACTGTTTCACACTGGGAACCTGGTACTGCCTTAATTTTCTGGTTTGTACCCTAAACCCCGTGGTTTATCTGCTTCTGCAGAGGGGAGCAGCAACTGGTGGTTAATGAGTTTTGAGTTTAAGACACACAGGAACATTTTCCAAAGCTGCAACCTGTAGCCTGGATGGAGAAGAGGTTGGGTTGCTTTTTTGCTCATCCAAGGAATTTAAAACAAACCAGAAATATCTACGAGATTCATAAGAAGCACATGCGTTTTGAAACCACAACTGGTGCTCGGAGTGCAATGTGCAGATGTTTGTTTAGATTTGTGGGTACATGTATCTATACACACCCAAATGTTTTCGGTAGGTGTTTCCATAGCTTTAAAAAAAAATCCAATAATATTTTGAAATGGTACCTAGCAGGAAGTAGGATAACCTTTATTTCCAGTCATCTTCAGTGTAAACACAAATGAGCTTATTTGGGTCGATCCTGGGCTGTGGAAGGCACGGTGGGGTCTGTAATGGCCAGGACCCTAGAGAAGGAGCAGTGCCAGGTTGTTGTGGTTTGAGGAACCCACAACAGCTAATTGTCGTTTAGACAATTATTCTCTCACCCAATGACCCTGCCCTGCCCAGGGAGGGGAATCAGGAAAAAACAAGGAAACCCAAGGTCTGAAATATAAACAGGTTTAATAGAATAAGAGTAGATAATTAACATTAATAACAGTAAAGAACCAGCATTGATCCCAATACTGATATAAAACACCCCAGGACCATCCCCAGCCCATTCCCCAGCAGAAGCCGTGCGCTCCCCGCAGGGACAGCCAACGTGGGACCCTGCGAGCTCTGCGGCTCCGGGAGGAAGGGAAGGGCTCAGGGCTCTGGCACCGGGGCAAGGAGTTCTCTGGATCCCAGCCATCCAGGGGGAGAGAGAGAGAGAAAGAATTCCTCAGCAAACTTTCTAATTTCTATTGTATGTGCCATTCATGGTATGAAATAACCCTGTTGGCAGCTTGGGGCGAGTGCCCGGGTCTCGCTTCTCCTCGTCCCCACACTTGAAAAGCTCAAAAACACTGAGATCTTGAAACCCACACCCCAGAGCTGGCTGTAAAGTAAATATTTTCACAAATTCAGATACTAGAGTCTTCCAAAGGTGCAGTTTTCCCAGGCATTAGAAGAGCAATGAGTCTCTCATCTCAACGCAGCTGTGCTGTGGGGAGTTCAGCCACCGGCCAGATGAGGAGCCAGGTGGCCAGAGCCATCGTTAGGATAACGAGCAAAACATTGCACGCTGGGAAAAAACACCCATTAGTGTGAGCTCACCTGCCTTCACACACGTTTTAAGGGCAGAAGAGGCAGAAAAGGGCAAGTGATTTCCTAAGGCCGGGTTGAGGCAGGGAATCTCCTGAACTAGGGCTGTACAGGACATGGCTGGTGGGGCCCGGGTGGCCAGAGATGTGCTTCGTTTGTCTCTGATGAGGCGTGCATTATCTTGCAGGTGAGGTGGACGGGAGGAGATGGGATGGAGGACTGTTGGGGGTTGGAAATGAAGGTGGGGAACCACCACAACCAGGGCAGGGAGTGAGGGCTCCTCAGGCTGGAGAGAGGGACCCTGCTGGGCCTAGGCACAGGGAACATGGCGGCCACGGCCCTCTGAGGCCCCTTCAGCAGTTACCTCAGGGAGGCTGCCCCGCAAGGAGGCTGCCGTGGGGACATCGACTGATTTACCCCACACAGCCCTCATACAGGGCTTCTCCTCTCCAGTGCCATCCCCCCAGCCCTTTCCTGAGCTCTCCATAACCCATCTCCTGAGAGGATAGTGCAGTACTTCCCAGCCAAGGCCTGCATTTCCTCCCCGTTCTGCTTAAATTCACCTTCTCGCACCCAGCTTTCCGGCAAACGAACAAAATCATGGCCTGTGAAGGCTGCGGCTTGTTTTCTTAAAAGACTTTCTTGAAGCTGTCTCTGTTTTGCATTGGTATTACCTAAAATCATTATGCTGAGCCAGCGTTGTTTAAACAAACTCCGCTGCGTGCAGTTCCTCCCCGATTAGGCCTGGCATATTTTCTTGATTCTGAAGTACTTTTATGCACCAAAGAACTTGAACGCTTTAGAGATTTTTAATTTTTTTTTTTTTTTAAAGGTAATTTAGGCAGTACAAAGGCTTTGTAAAAGCTCTGCTGAGTATCCCATGCCGAGCTCCAGGTTTTTGCTGGTATGACCGTCCCATAAGTTTGCATCCAAACCTTTGCTGTTTCACCTCGGCCGCTCCGCTGCACGTTTTCAGGCCAAACATGCAGTGTCCAGAAAAGAAATCCTCCCTTTCCTCCCAGGATCCACCCGGACTATCCAGTTTCTGGGCACTGGCTCAACCCAGCACATTGCTGTAATTCCTCCTGCGTCATACTGGGATGCATTTGGGCTTCTATGGAAGAGATATGGGAGGACAACTGCTGAGCAGCGTGAACCTAACTGTTGTTTACTCAGAATATGTTTTTCTGAACATTTGGGCAGCTACTTCATTGGATGGCCATGGTGGCTTTGAAAAATATCTGTGCCAATGCAACAAGAATATTGCTAGACAAGCAGAAGGAAGAAACTGGATAATTAGGTTTTTAACATGACTTCACACAGTGCAGTGATGCTGACTCCTGGAAGAAGGAGGGGGACACAGAACTGCGAGGACCGCAGTCAGAAGTCCATCTGTGGCTGTGGAAGGTCATGATCTTAGAGATCTGTACAGAGTCCACTGGTGAGCAGGAGCAACGTGAGCACCGGCTCCTCCCTGAGAAACGGGTGCTCTTCTTCCTCTGGAAGGTCATTGCCTCTCCTCCTTTGGCACTCTGAGAGCTGCTTGCAGAGCCTGCTAATTCCAGTAACTCCTCTTAGGAGTTCAGGCTGCTCAGAGGGCAGCAGGTCCCAGTGGGAACAGCAAAAAAATCCTGTGACTGAGCTGCCGGGCCGTGGGTGGGTGGGTGGGATGCCGAGTGTGTAAAACCACCATTAGTCCCAGCTGTAAAGCGGTGTGTCTCCTGTGCTAGCATTTCAAAGAGGTCAAATCCAGGCAAACTAACTTAGGAGCATTAGAGAAGACACAAATGAACAGGCAGTCTGGACACTTTATTATGGCAATAGCGGGAAACAATGCCAGAAATGGAATAAATTACTCCCAAGTAGACTCACATAAGCCATGTCCAAAGATAGTTGGCATCAAATGGATTAGACATTTGATAAAAAAAGTTAAAAATACTTTTGTATGTGGGTACAAGTTTGTTTATGCTGAAAATATCTCTGGTCCTAAGGAAGCTAGCCTTCCTAAGCAGCCAAACCATGAAGATTGCACAAGAAGCCATAAATCTGGCGTTTCCTAATTTCTGAGTGCTCAGCACTGCAGCATAAATAATACTCCTTTCAAACATCGCTTTGTAGACAACTTCATTGCAATATAATTTATGTATTTATTTTCTTATCTGGTAGTTAGTCTCAGTCCTGAAAATATGCAGACCACTTAAGAGAGCAGGATCAAGACTTGACGCTCTTACTGGTTTGTATCGTACAGAAGCCGCTGCTGTGCACGGCCCAATGGCTGTCGATGGTGCAAATGCCAGATTGTCCCATGCTGGTGCAGAAAGGGTTGTGTGCTGGCTCTCCCAAATTCTGCTCTTGCAGCAACTAGCAGGGATATGGGGACAACCTAGTTGTCATGGTGTTCTTTCTCATCTTGCTGACTGTAAGGCCGTTGTGTTTATTCACTGCTGGCTGCTTTGTGAGAGTTTCTTCGGCTCCTCAAAATGACGCTGTTCCGAGTGACTTGTGGAGGGTGGCAGGAGCCCAGGTAATGGTTCGGTCTTGTCCAGTTCTTGGTTTGATTCTGCAGGGGTTCAAAATATTTGGGCTGTCTTTAACATGAGGTGGATGCTGTCAACCTAACAGCTCTTCACCATGGAGGAGAGGACAGACCCACAAAATTGTTATGGCAATGACCATATAGACACACTGTTAACCACAACCTTGGAGAGGAATGTGTGAATTCCTGGAAAATCAGAACAGAGGAGAATGGGGAAGATAACAACCATGGGTCACCTGGGTAGTGTTGCCATATCTCTCTCCAGGATAAGAAGCAGGGACATGTTCCAGGTAGGACTCGCTGCGTACTGCTGCGCATTTTATCAGTGCATTTGTCATCAAAATAAGCAGGGCTGAAACACAACAGGCTGGTTGGAACTCTTGAGCTGTTGTTCTAGCCTGGCCATTAAATGTCCAAAAAGTCTTGGATAAATATAGAAGTTTTAACAGTTTTTCCCTGGACTGATTTTCTTCTGGGTAGAAAAATGGGAACATATGTGGGGAACCATGCAAATAGTCCCTTAGATAGGAAGTCTGTAGATGGGTTTTTGAGTCGTTTAAAAATACAAGATATACAGGGCAAACAATAATGATCTCTAGTTCCTTTAGTGCTTAGCAACAAAGCTGTCCTATCTTAAAGTTATGCAGCATCTGAATGTTTTCCTTTTGTGGGGAACACTCTGGGAGGACTTCCCTGACAACCCTGAGTAATGGGAATAAAAGTAATATTTTACTTGCTCTCCAGTTAAGGAAAAAGATAGAGATTTACATGTCTTTGTCAGAAAAATATTAAAATATATTTTCTGTAATGGTTGTGAATTTTAAAATGCAAACTCCAGGATGACTTCCGAGCTGGGGTAAATGGGATCTGTTGGCCGTTCCTCTTCTTTGCAAACACAAATAATTTCTTTTCACTTCTGCACTTCTTCACCAGTGGCTCTTTTTGGCAGCTTCTTAACTCTGATGAAAACAGATGATGAAATGAAAGACTACGACTGGAGTTGTTACCAATGCTAATTTTTTAGATAGACCAGGCTAACTGGTTCCTTTGATCTTTAGGATTTACACACTTTTATCTTGTGTAAGTCAACTCCTCAAGAGGCATGTACCCACCCAGCTCTCTGCACTTCGGACAAATGCTTTAAAGAAGCTGATAATTTTACTTTTAAGTTTTCTGGGCTATCATATTGTCAGTCTTGATCAAGAGTGTTGGGATGAGTCTTAAGATCAGTGATAAAGTGTTGTTTCATTTTGCCACCATGTTTCAGATTTACTGCCCTCCCTGTTTTTGTTGGTTTTTTGTTTTGTTTTGTTTTTTTTTTTTAAAGACAAATTAAACCAGATTTTTTCTTGGAGCACTCTTTTCCCTTCTTTCTGTCCTCATTTACAGCCTCACTGCCTGCCATCACTTTAAATGATTCTGTACTCTCCTCTCATAACTAAATATGTCCCCCAGGTGTATGCATGATTTTTCCAGACAACTTTGTATTGATTATGAGTAAAACAAACAGTAAAGTCATGTATCATTTACAGCTGTCTGCTGGGATTTATAAAAGAATAAAGGGGAAAATTGAAAGGAGCAAGAAGATTATGTCCTTTTTTTTCAAAATATCTAAATTAAAGGGCTACTGCGATTATTCTGGCCACAAAGCAATCAGTTTAACAGAACAGAGTTCTGTAATTTTACTAAGTGTGAAATCAGGGTTTTGATAGCTTATGCTTCACAGACTCGTGTGTGTTCATGTTTCTTTAGGTGATGCTTTCAAATCCAGTAACAGAAAATGCAGCAAACAGGGATGCAGCAGAAGTGGAAAAACTAGTGTATCTTTATACAGGCAAATGGCTTCGCAGTGTGTTAGAAAGAGCCTGCCCCCAGAAGGTAACACCATCTCTTTTGTTTTTGTTATTCATAAATAGATGTTAAGAATTTTAAAAACTTTCTAAACAACTCTAAAACCCGCTTAACAAGTAAATTTGAATGCTCATTTAATTTTCATGAACAAGAAGTTGAGTTTTGAAAGCTAATAGGTGGCCTGGTCTTACAAGTGGTGCAGCGGTGAATGAGACCCAGGGCAATTCATGCGTTCTGGTGAACACAGCTGAGATAAAACAGGGGGACGGGAAGTGCTGATATTTTCTCTCCGACACACCAGCTGGTTTCTCTACCCTCCAGTCTAAGCACAGCACAGCCACTCAACAAATATTGGCTTTATTTCAAGGAAACAAACAGAAAACAAAGCTCTGTCCATTCAAGCCATGCAGCAAAAGCAGCCAGAAACCCTCATTCATTTCTCTTTCTCCTCCCCTGCTCAGATATTTCTGGAATAGAGGAAAAAACCTTCTTTCCCAAAGGAAGTTCCCTAAAACTCCTCCGCCTCCAGAGAAGCCCATTTCTGCCCTTCCTTCCTGGCTGGCCCGTAAATAAGTCCTTTAGCAAGGAATGCTGCTCCTCAGTGATTCCCAGCAGTGCAACACTGGTTCTCAGCAGTGGGGCAACCTCTTCCCCAGGCTTTTCAAAAGATGCCTGTGTCGTACTTGCTGATTAAGCCTGATCCTTCTGTTTTACAATGATCCACTGCCAGAACAGATTGCCTGAGGGGTGAAACTTGTGGCAGAACTTCTCTCAGTTTGCTCAGTAAGTGCCAACACAGGGAAGGTGCAGGTATGGATCCTGTGAATTTTTTTCTACTCACCATATGAGATGCTTTAGCCCATTGCAGTGGCAGAAAGTGTCCAGAGTCTGGTGATCGTAAAGAAATTCCCATTAGCCGGTAGGCAGGAAAGCTGTGCTTTCAGAGGGCTATAAGAATCGTGGTTCAGCTGCCCCTCCGTGTTCCTCCATTTCCCTTGTTATTTTATTTCACTGCTGGGACGAGATACACCACATGCAAACAAGAATTGAGCCCAATCTCCATGCAAATGCATCCACAGCCAGTTCTTGCCTACATGGCTATTAAAGACAGGGAAGAACGGTAAGTTCCTCCTCTGGGACAAAGTCAGCATAGCTTTGGTTTATACCAGCAGGATCTAGATGAGAAATGTTTTAAAAGACCCTGCCTTCCATTGTGGAACTTCCTGATATTGAGAAGGCCTGTGTTTCTTCTCTGAAGTTTTACCAGCCAGCTGAAGGGTCTTCTCTGGGCTTTGCCAGGTAACAAATTACACTGAATGTTCTGCTTTCACTGCCACTATTTCAGAAAAAGCAACATAAGTGCAGGATGGTTGGGCCTGTGTACTAAAGAGAGCAATTATTTTCTTTTTCCTGTTAGTGAATATTCTCAATTATTTAATTTCCTATGGAGACATTTGGCAAGCAGTTTCCTTCCCAGCTACTGCCAGCAACTCTTGTTCCTAAATGAAACAAGTTCTTGGCCTACAGGAGCATAGCCAGGAAATTTGTCATTGTTGGGCCAAGTGATATTTTTATTTGACCTAATCAATGACATTTATTTCAGGCAATACATATTTTAAGGTCATTTATTATATTAATAAATAGCCTAGGGAAACCAGTGAATTCACTCTAAAGAAAAAAAAAAAAAGCCAGGATAATTTTTATGATGTATTTCTTTTTGTACTGCTAGGGTTGTACATGGCATCACTGTTGAAATATTTCTGAAGCTAACTTTCAAACTAGCAGATGGAGCCAGGTTCTTTTTCTCAGTTGAGTTGCCTTTGCTTCCCTCCAGAATTTGGCAGTACTTGGCTGCTGACAGTTTTCTTAAGGACAGCAAGTTCTCAGCCCCGGTAACACTAGTGCGGTGGATTCCTAACTCATTCTATTTCTAGACCCTAGCAATGGGGATGTGTCTGGGACATTAAGGATAAAATCTTGGCCCTGCTGAAGTTAAATTCTAATTCACACTGGTGGAAACAGGATTTTGTTGTAGAATTTTTGCTCAGGTGCAGAACCAGATTGATTGCAAACCCTAAACAAACATCTTCAGTTTGTCTTCAAAGTAGGGTTCATCTAGTTGTGCCTTTGATACTCAGGTACAACTTCCACTGGTTTCATCACAAACTCCAAGTGTGGAATGGAAGGAAATTGAGATCTGTAATGGAATTATTTCCTTTTATGGACACAGCTTTAAATATTGCTAAAAGCAAAAGGCCTCTGGCAAGCAGCTTTTGACATTTTACAGGACTACAATGGCAAGGGAGGTTGGAAGGATATCAAAGAGACAAAAATAATGTTGATCACTGAGCTCAAGAGTCCATGTTTTTTTCATAACTGGTGTCTTCCTCTCACTTTCATTGTTACTTCCTGAAAGATAATAGACAGTAGTGGGATCACAGGGGATTTGATAATTCAGACAGTGGGTCATTCAGTGTTTTGTTATGTATAAAATTGCATTGGCCCAATATGTTTTGTTTACAATTTAATCTGCCCCCCCAATCAATTATTTTTATAGAAGCAGGAGTAATAAGAATGAGATAATGCAGAGCTTTAGGAGGGCGCCAAGTCAGACAATGCTGGCTAGCCCCGAGTAGACAAGAGTCTCGTGTGGGTTTGCCAGGTTTCTGGTGGGGGCCAGTAAAGGGGATGCAATTTTTAATTTTCCTCCTTCCCATAAAAACATCTTGCTAAAGAAATGTTTGGTATTCTGAGTTGTTTCAGAAGAAGCAAAGTGGTCAGTGCTGGCTTCCAGCACTCTTGACAGCTATTAGTTTTATGGTGATGGAGCCACGGTCTCTAACCAGACTCAATGCTGTAGGAGTCCTCCGAGCAGCGTAGGAGGAAAAGTTCTTCCTGTGCTCTCCTGGGCATGGTGAGCCTCAGGAATTTCTTTCTTGCCTTACTCTAGAAGAGACATGCACCTCATAAAAAATCTTATCTCACGAAGTCAATGGTAAAACTGACATAATCCACGCAGGGCTGGGGTGGCGGCAAGGAGGGTTATTCCAGATGAGATGACCCAATGTGAATTCCGTGAATAAGGAGAAGGCTCCTTTCCCTTCCTATTCCCAGATCTGCAGCCCCGCTCTGTGCCCGTCCCAGCTCTCCTGCAGGTTGCACCCTCCCACCAATCATATCCACTTGCTGACCAGTCCATCCCTGATCCTGGAGAAAGAAGTGGCTCATTCCCTACTTTCCCTGTGGACCAAAGGAGGTGACAGAAAGATTCTGTGGATGCAAGAACTGGCCGTGAGGGGAATGGGAGCATGCTGCCGGAGACTTTCTGGTTAAAGATGACTTTCCATGGGAGTTCAAACCCCCCTAAAGCAGCTGTGGTCCTGCCCCATCCCCAACCCCAGCGCTGGTGCCTGCCTGACCCTGTGGTGTCCCAGCTCAGGAAGCCAAACTAGGAGAAAATGATCCTTTTTTTATTTTATTCTATTGGTTTTCTGATGGCTTCCCTCTCGGTTCACAGCAGGATCAGATGAACCCTGGGGAGGGATAGGAATGTGTGGACAAAAGCACAAGAGATGGTGGGGTCATGGGAGAACCAGCTTGGGCTCTTTTAAGCTGTCACGAAACTGAAAATCGCTTTACCTTACTTAGGTTGTGATTTCTCTCACTTGGTTTAGTAACAGATAACGTAGGTATAGATTATATCTCAGGCAGTAACAAGGCCTACAGTGTGAATAGCCCACGCAGCAATGTGATGAACCAGAAAGGAACCACATTTAAATAGGCACTTTGCTTCATTTATTTCCAATGTTTGTGTAGTAACTTTGAAACTAAGGCAGAAAACTCCCCCAAAAATTCCAAATGGATTTTACAAAATGCTACCTAATGGCAAAACTATTTCTTCCCTTGGTAAGATTTGCTTTATAAACAATTTTGGACAATGTTTTATTTTTCTTGGAGTAGAAGGAAAGTTCAGAATATTAAAATAGTCTTTGCTTTTACCGGCAGTAGTGAACAGACATACTGGTATCTTGTGGAAGTCGTTCCTCTTGGGTTTGTTGGAGCTTTGTGCACCTATTTCTGTCTGTCATTTGTCAACCATTAATACTGTAAGGGTTTTAAATCCACTTAATTGATTATGTTCTTTTGTGAAAGTTATACATGAGTGCCTGCATTAACTAACAAATTCTGTAATTGCCAAAACCTCCTCCCGTCTTCTGTATTTATGTTTTCAGAGGGATTAGAAGCATTTTATTTGAAGATTACCACAGGACATGGTATAGAATAGCTATATGAAAAGCAAGAGAGTGTTTCAAAGATTCGTGTAAGATAATACACCTGGTTTAGCAAAATTGAACATAATGGATTTGATGCTGTCCTTGTGCCAGATTTATCCCAGTGTAACTAGGATGGTGTCTGTAGTCAGGCTGTTTTAGCTGGGTGTCCGAAACTTGTGGTCAAGATGATGTGTTGACATGGGCTCATGTATCTCAGGATGGCCATGTCAGCTAACACCTACTGGAGTTCCAGCCCACAGCATCTGGTTCAGAGTCAGGAGATGTGCTGGCATTGTACAAACCCAGCACAAGGGATGGACGGACAGATGTGGTGCTGAGGAACATGGTTTAGTGGTGGTTTGGGCAGTGTTGGATTGATGGTTGGACTTGATGATCTTAAAGGTCCCTTCTAATTCTATGATCCTTGCCACGAAGGCCTTCCAGTCAGAGAATGTCCTTGTTGGCTGGGGACTCTCTTGGAAGTTTGAATTTGAATTGGGCACCGTCGTGCTGAGAAATTGTTGATTGCAAGTGTTAAAGCATTGAGAGGTGATAAGGAAAGTGTATGTCTCAGCTATGGCCCTTGTGAAGGCCAACACCCTACTGCTGGATTTTGCCGTACCTAAATTACTACCCAAACTGGGTAACTGGTAATGTTTTACCACAAATATCAGGATGACTTAGGTAGTCACCAGCTTTGGATGATTTAATGGCTGATGTGTAATTCTCTCTCAATGCAATTCTTGGTAATTATGCCATTTTAGTTTCTGAAGACCCAGAATTCACAGGGAACTACCATGATTGGGAGGCATGTGAGGAGAACAGAACACTGGGATGAGGATACATAAGTTTAAATTGCTGAGCATTTACGCCTTGGGGTCTTTACCAATGCAGTGGCAATCTTTGGGTATCATGATATTTTTAGATTCTGGATGTTTGTCCCTGTGTGTCCTTAAGTTACAGCAGTTCTCAACTTACCTTAATTTTCCATTCCTAAGACAAATGTTGCCTCGTACAGTGCACCTATGGGGGGACAGGTTGGGGAGGGAAGGACACTCGGTAGCTGGGAGGAGACCTGTCCAAACCAGCAGCTTCACTCCTCAGAAAGGAGGCTTTCTCAACCAAACACAGCTCTGACTTACTGGAACAAATTCCTTGTTGGAACTGTGAAGTTACACACCCTTAAGGTCAGCTGAAGATGTGATCAAGGTCCTTAAATTTTGCTCTTGAATTCTCCTGTGGCTTAGTTAGTGGAAAAAACGTAGGGAAGTTGCAAAGCCAGGATGCTGCTTTGTGTCTCAGAGGTGACTGGAGTTTTCTTCTGTCTTATTTCTTATGTGATAACTATACAACAGTTAAAAAACCCCACCTTTTCCCCTTTGAATCCCATTTGTTTTCGACATCAATTAGCACGGAGAGGACTGCTTCATTGAATTTGAAGGACAGCAAGCCCTGAATTCAAATTAAGAGTATTTTTTTCTTTCACAAGAAGCCCCTAGAATATAGGGTTAATATTCCTTTGACATAGCTTCCTTGTTTTTATGTCCTTTAACAGAACTCCTTTGTTTTGTATGTTTGATAATTGTTTCATTATGCAGCGGCACACCATCCTGCGAGACTGTACAAAATGCGGTGAATGTCCCTTTTTGTGCATGCAGCTCAGGCAACCTGGAGTTCTTTCAAGGGTGGTGTCTTCATCTCCCATTGCAGTGACTTTTTTTTTTTTTTTTTTTTTTTCCTCCCCCATTAAATTCATAAGATCTAGAGAGGAAATTGCAAAGGTGAACTTTCTGATTTGGGGGCGGGGGGAGCGGGTGAGGGCCAGACGCCTGGTGATGGGGAATGGGGACATCTCGGTGCCACCTGGTGGCAGCAGATAATGGGCTTTTAACAGATTTCTTCTTGCCTTTGAACTGCTGGGGCTGATAGATCAAAGACAGGTCCAAGCATTCAGCTGCAGGTTCAAACACAGGGTTGCCTCTCATTTTGAATTTTTTTTTTTTTTTTCCCCCATCAATTGCAAACAGCTCGCAAAACATGCTTGTTTTTTAGAAGCTTGCAGTCTGTTCTTAACTCCTGGCATGGGATTAGAGAGGAAAGAGGCCAAAAATTTGCTGACATAAGTGCAGCAGCAGCAATCTTAATTTCAGTTATATAATAAGGCAAACATTCATACTTATATGTGTTTTCTTCATAAAATTGGATCTCTAAATTCAATTACTTCTATAAAAGAGGTTTGAAATCCAGCTTGTTTTTGTATAATATGCTGTTCACATTACTGTGAGCAGTTTGCCCCTGTTGAGTTTTTACATGTTCGCTAATTACGGTGGCACTGAGTCAATTTTTACATCGTTAAATCAGTGTAAGCCTTCAGGGACTGGTGATTTGTCCTGGTGTAATGAGCAGTTTGTTGCACATAATCCTTAGGAAGAACTGAATATTGTCAAAGAGAAGATGGTGAAACACAGGGAAATGGGGAGGTGCAAGGCATGAAAATGTGATTGTTTCCAGGTAGTAGGACTATTTCTGCAGCATCTGTGCCTACAGCCACGGGGCAGGCGTTCTAGGGACCAAGAAAGGAACGCAAGCAAGAGCTTCCAGTTCCCAGCTAAGCACTGACACTGCAGGCCTATGTTTTCCTCCTCACTCATGACCACCTCTGGAATCCACAAAATAAAGATGTGTGTGGTAGAAGGGTACTTAAATCTTTTTCATTTCCCTCTCCCAGATAACAAGCATTGTCACCATATGGATTGACCACCCTGTCCTCTCTAAACCCACGGCTGCTGAGGGAAGATTGCAAAGAATATACACTTAGAATTTGTGCATGTGGTTTGCCAAGCCCCTGAAAAACCAGAGGGGCTGTGATTTTACTGCATGTTAAAAGCTAGTTTGCCATCTTGTGGCTGGAAAGAGAAGGCAGTGGCCAGATGCTCTGATTTGATGACTCTTTGGTTTCGTTTCGTGAGAGATAAATGAAACATCTGATTAACAGCAGTGTATTTAGGAACCGTTTTCCCCCCACTATAATAATAAATGTTCCAGGAAGCATGAACATAAAATATACTCTCTAAAAGCCAAGGCAGAGTGACAGGTATTAGACAGGTTACTGGGTTGGCTCATATATTAAAGGATATTATTCTCTGACTCTTTTTTTCTTTACATCAGTTTTCTCTCCAGTTCCAGTTATATTTTGACACAGCAGAGAAGAAGTGATGAGAAGTCAAACTGAAGAGTAATACTTGACTCCAGGAGAATGGAAGTGGAAGACGTGAGTGATTTTTAAGAATTTTATTTAATCTGTCTTTTATACTATTTCACCCCTAGTACAACACTGCTTTTCAGAATTGTGGGGTTTTAAAAACAAACTTAAAATAGAAAGAAGGGTTATTTTATTTGCTGAAACTGAAAGGGATGTGGCAAACCTAAGAACCATATCATGATAGGACACAGTTGTGTGTACATATGTTATAAGTATCACCTCTTTTTTTAAAAAAAAAAGAAACGTTAGGATACAAGCAACATAGCACTTTTTTGTGTATGTGTGTGTTTTCTCATGGTTATATTTTACATTTCTCATCTTTTGGACAATGCAAGTTGTTTCAGCCCATTTCATATGCTTCTGAGACTCAGTCCTGAAAGGTGTTCAGCAATCGAGTCATGAGCCAGCAAAGCTCTTACCACATAATTATCTTCAAAATTGAGAAGTTGGCAATTAACTCCAAGCTATTCATTTCAGAGTGCCTTGATAGTGCTGGTACAGTTAGTTGTGTGATTAGTGCTTTATGGAGTCTGGGTCAAAGCTCTCAGCGCTTTACAGGGTAAAGCCTCTCTAGCCTGTGTGGTTTTCAGCTCTTTATATGCTACAGCTGCTCAGGCAAGTGGCTTTTGCATCTTCCAGAGGTTTTTCATTTAAAATATGTTCTTAGGAAGAGATCAGAGGAAAAGACCTGTATACATCCTATATTGCTGGCCTAGGATATAGGATTTGATAGTCTAATTCTCTGCTTTGACTCAAGCATAAACTATTTTACTTTGAACTCCAAGGCCAAAGGGTGGGGAGAAAGCCGGGCACAGAAGGGGAAGGAAGGTTTTTTCAGTTTAGATAGATCAAGACACAGGAATGACATCCTGGTCAAAACAAGTGTGTGTCCGTCCCTTCGAGTTCGGTTCATGAATAAAGAGCAAACCCAAAAATCAAATAAATTTCTTCAGAAAACTTGTGCTCACCTGTGCCTCAACACTTTTTATAAGCACTTGTTTGAAGTGAACAACAGCTGAAGGAGTCATGTCTATTACATAAATTTGTCTTATAGAAATGTATGCTAAATTGATTTTTATCCATCAAGTTATATTTTTGTTTACAGATGCAATGCTACTGTCTCTCTGCTCATCAGAAAACAAAGGAAACAAACAGCTACAGGACTGTATGAAACGAGCAAAATAGAGCCAGAAAACTACTCCTCTCCAGGTAAAGAGTCAGTACCACAAAAATTAATCTTTCCTATGAATACATATGACATGATTTTCCTTTCTTTCACCAGTGTAACTTGGCCACAACTTCATTGTCATTTAATGCTACTGTAAGTCTTGAATCAAGTGTTTTAATGTTGTCATTTGTGGATTTAAATGTGCTTCTACCGAGGGGAAAAAAAAATCACATTGGAAATTATGGACAGAACCTGATTCTAGGGAAGAAAAATCAATGTCATTATAAATACATGTGCAGGTCTCCAGCATATTAGTAATGGTCACAGGTTACTTTTTGACCTATTCAGAAGTGTCAGTGTTAACAATATATGACCATTTCTTCAGTAAGAATTGAGTAAGTGCCTGCTTAAAACCATGCAGTGGATCATGTTTTGGCTGGAGTTTGTAGGTTTGATTTTTCCCTGCTAACCAAAGGAAATTGGGATCAGCTCAACTCAAATATGTAGAAGCTTTACCGAAATAGAAGTTACATAAATGAAAGAAGAATTGGGTTCTACATATCTGAAGTCAGGAGGTGGGTTACACACTTTTATTAGCATAAGGTTTCATTTTTAATTTTTTAAATTTTTTTTTTTCCAAAAGAGAAGAAGGAACAGATGTAAAGTTGTTATGTAGAGGTACTGTTGGAATACAGATGTTACACACTGGTTTAAAATATTTATTACTTCATGGGAGCTCTCCAAATTTTATCATCCTCTGCTGACAAGGGAATCTTCCCAGTATTTCTAATATCGTTTACTTTGACCCAATTGGCACTTCCTAAGATTGCTAAAATATCTGACCATCAGGGGTCCAAATAATATTGCATTAGATTTGTTTGTTTCAAATGATTCAATGTCTAAATGCAGGGGAAACAAATTTTTAAAAGGGAATATTTGGACCAGATTTTCTTATTGAGAGTTAGACCTAGAGGAGAGCTTGAACCTCTATACAGTAAAAGGAAAATCTTCCTTTTTTTTTTTTTTTTTTTTGGCCAAATCCAAGCAGCTGGCAGGCAAGTGGGATGTGTGTGTTGCTGAGCAAGATCCCTGCCCCTAGCAGAGCTGTGATAGAACTGGTGTAACTGGAGGATTCCAGTAGCTGCCACAGAGCTGCTGACTCCACCCGACGCCCGGCTTGCTTTAGCTTCAGGGAGCTGCGGCCAGTTGTCACATGAACACCTCCCGAAATGTCATTTTTTTGACAAAAGAGACTGAAAACTCTAAAATCCTGCACAATAAATCACTGCAGCTTGAATCTTCCATAGCAAGAGAAGGAGCAGGACTTAAAGTTGTCAGTCCAAGAAAGAGGGGAAGCTGTTCATTGAGAACACACGACTGAGCAGTGAAGTCTGCGGCTTGATTTCTTTTTTTCCTTATAAGCTTGTTTTTGTTACCAAGCCTGTGCTTGGAAAGAAAATAGGTGACACATTGAAAATGATGTTTTTGTGAGGACCTTAAAGGGAAAATGCCGTCCGTACATGTTCTTTGTAAGTCTATGGGCTCTTGTTTCATAACCTGAAACGTTTTAGCCACATGTTTTGCATGTGAAAAATATAAGTTTCCTTAGGTTTTTTTTTTTTCTCAGAATAGTATACAAAGCAAGAGTTTAGTGGTTTGGAGCATTGTGATTTTTCTAACATTCAAAGTAGATGACATCACTAACTGGCTGCAAATTAGTCAGAAAAAACGTTTAAAAATAGCACCCTCTTCTCAATAAATCTGTTCCTTGTTTGTATTAGAGACATATGGGCTTACTTAACTGACAAAAACAAATTATAATACTGTTAACACAGCAGAGTCCTAGAGCTATAAAAGAGCAAATGGGAACCCTGCTGACAGAATTGTTAATATTGATAATGCTGGGAGTGATGGAGAGGATATTTCACTCATTCAGAACACAACATCATCATTCAGAGCCTCAGAGAGAAACTTTAGTTTTGACAGGTTAAAAAGCAGTTGTCCAGAATGGTTTGGAAGAATCTATAAAGTTCGAGTTTAAATGGATTAGATTTCAGGCAGAGCTGTCAGACAGATGAAAAATGTAGTTTATTACATTATTCTGCAACTTGTTATACAAATACTTCCCTATTTATAGAGCATGTGAATCTGCATGTTTCCTGCGCATTCCCAGCAGATGCAGTTCCATGTATTATGACAAATTCGGGCCTGCATTTAAAATGAAAAATATGTTTTGGCTTGTTTTAGAAGCATCCTTTCTACCCTTTCCTGCTGTACTTGCTTTCCTTCAGTTGTTATTGATCTTCTTCCTTGTTCCAAACCACAGATGTGCCTGAGCTCCTACCAGAAAGGCAAATAGCTGATGAAGACAGACATGACAACCAAGAAGAGCTCTGGGGGAAGGAAGTGGACAATCCAGTAGCTTGGACTGACTCTCTACTGAAAAATTACAGGATTAAATCAGAGAGACTGCACGTACAGATAAGCAAGTACTTTATTATCTTTTAACAGTCTAAGAGTTTTTGTACCATTCCTACCAGGCAACTCTTCAAGTTGCTACTTGGTTGGGTTTTGGTTGGTGGTTTTGTTGGCATGGTGCTATCAGCTTCAGTTAGAGGTTGAGTAGGAATGGAGTAAGAATCTGGTTTGTGCGTGCAAGCTTGGCTTTTCACCAGGACTTGTGCTTTCCTCTTACCCTTGGTGGTTTATTGCTGTGTAATTTTTTGGATCTTGCTGTCTAAATAGCTCGGTATTTTTAAGTCTTCTAACCTCTGCTGGGCCTAGAGCAATGACAAGATACAAGAAGTACTAGGAAGGAACAGGTAGTTTTGTATGCACAGGACAACATATCTATTGAGATGCCGTTGCTTATATTAAAATCGGGCTATGGTAGTGTTCAGAATTGAAAATCCAACAATGCTGATTTTACACTCCAAACTTCCTATGTTCTTCTGGTCTTTGCAATGGATATGAAATGCCTGAATGTGGTGTATTGTAGTTTTCTTAAAAGAACCGTACATCTCTCTGATCTATGACGAGCTTATCAGCTGTAACCATCACCAAATAGTCCACACAGCTCTGTTGAGACCTAGAAAAAGGGCAAATGACACATAGGTAGACAGGACAGTGAAGATTCATACAGCCTGGATCCAGGCTCAGGTTTCAAGAGCCAGCCAGGTCCTGTCATTAAGTAAACAAGAGCCACAGTGTTAACAAAGTCTGCAGAATCACATTCACAGAAGATCTCTGAGATTACAAAAGAAATGTATTTTTTCAGTCTTCAAGTCGCTGGCCTCTTAACATCTCTGTACACTGCCTAAAGAGAGATCTAAGTGTCTTTTATACTTGCACACTGTGTCCTGCAAAAAAACCAACCCATGACAGTGGAGAACAACGGTGAAAGGCACAAGCACGTTGCTGTAGGAATCCTTTAGAAATGTCAGTTGTGTAATAAAACTTCAGAAATACTTATTATCTGAATACCTAGAGATAAAATGGGTGTGAGTGTCCCACCTCTGAAACCTGTTCCCTAAGCGACAGCAGGCAAAGAGTGTGGCTGTCATAAAGTAACCTACTCCACGGCTTGCTCTGCGTGTGTGTGTAACACACATGGCATTTCTTCTCAGGAACAGGTATCTTCTGATTTAGTCCTGGAAGACTGAAAACACGGAAGACTGTGAGACACACGTGTGTAACAGTGCTTGCAGGCATCAGCCTTTAAGAAAAGAGCACGTCTGGAGCAGGGATAATCTGTAACCTCTCCGTGGCTGGGCCACTATGGTGTGACCATGGTGAAGTTATTTCGCATTTCTGAGACACTTTTCTCATTTTGACCTGTCTCTTATCTCTGAGGGGAGTAAAGTTTGGACCAGAATTTGTTTCTGTGACGTGCTTGAATGTTCATAGCTAGTCCCGTCATGCTCTGAAAATATTGTACTATTTCTGAAGCAAAGCAGGACCCTCAAAATTTATCAATAAGGCCACTTTTCTAAGAAAATTCTCATGTTAGCCTTGCAATACATAAGGAATTATTATATCTTCTGTGTATTATAATCTCTGTTGAGTCTGACATCTGCTTAAACTGGGCAAGGAACATAACTAGGGTAAACAGGGGACAATGCTGGATTTTTTATAGACCTATACATGTACATCTAGAAAAAACTAATAAGCATTCTTGGTCTAAAAGAGGTATTCCTAAGCAGCCGGCACAGAACACGGACCAGCTCTGACCAGGCATTGGCTCTGTAAGACAGGCATCGGGAGGGATGGATGGTATCTTTGATGGTGCCTTTCTAGAAACGGTTCACAGCCAGGAATGCAAACAATATATAACTGAGAGATGCTGCAGTTTGTACTTCAGTCGGGATGCAGATGATATCACTTTAATCCTATTGACCATCTGTGGAAAATTATCTCCAGCTACAAATGCCTCGCATCTTTTCTATTGAAAATCCAGCTCCACATTTTCCTGTGTACAGGGTAATAGGCTGCTGAACTGCAGTCCTTTAAATTTCACACTTCTTTATGAGCTCTTATCGGTGACCTTTGCTTTGTGAAACATATTATAGGCAGGGTGTAGCTCGCGCTGTCTGCCTGCTATGAGAAAAAGCAGTGTATTTCCCACGGTGGTTTCATCAACAGAGAAGGTTGTTCACTCGCTTTTTATTAAATACCTGTAGAAAAACTAATCAACGACAGCTTCTCTCTGGACCTGTCTGGTTTGAGACTCCCAGGTGTGAGCCTGCCCTCGCTGAAACCACCAGAGATGCTCGCCAAAGCTGCCCAAGGCTGTTGTGGCGCTGGAGCTCCTTCTCCTCTAGATGGCCCCGTGGCCCTGCCTGGAACACGCTGGGGCAGGGAAAGGGCTGCTGCTTGCCTTCAGCAGCTGCTTCTTTGAGAGCCAGCTGCCACGAGGTAGAGTTCTGCTTGTAATAGTCCAGGAAAGCTCCTCGGCTTTTCCATAGGATGAGGGAGAAACTCCTTCAAAATACTATCTTTGAAATGTCACAGCCGCTGCTGAAAGAATCGGCTCCGTGCACATCCCGGTGGGTTTGGTGTAGGTGCTTTGCTTGTTCAGGGAGATTTCAGTCTGCGATCACTGGCAGAAGAGTTACTGAGCTCTACCATCCCATATAAGTGTTAAATGTATATAAATCTTATAAATGTATATAAATCCAAAATTATCGTGCCTGAAGAAACTGGGTACTGCACTGCTGAGTGCTGTAACGAGACAGCGAGGTAAAGTACATCAGTCCCTGCAGCTGCCTGAAGGGGACATAAATGGGGCAGTGGGAGACAGGATCTCTTATTTTTGCATGTGGATGTCTATGTTGTTACACAGCTTCAAGTATGTGTTTGTGAATAAGCACAGAAGTATAGCAAAGACCATATGCTGTCTTCAGTCTATAATATAGATCATTGATGAGAATAGATGTGCTCAGGTGGAGCTCAGTGTGCTTTGTCTCCTGTCTGCTGTACTTTCTGTGGACTACATCGTGCTATTCTCATTTTCAATAATACTCTCTAAATAATCCTGAGAAAAGCAGCAGGGTTACTTGCAGAGGACAGTACTCCTTGCTCTGTACCACTGTATCACAATGACATTTCACGTTAAGGACAGGCTGAAAAATAGTTTAGAAAGGGTGAGTACAGTACAGAAGACCTTGTTTATAGTGTGACCAGTCTTGGAGTCAAAGATAATAAATGGTTTGTTACCCCTGGTAGCAACTTCCCCTGCTAGAGTATTTGTAACCATATGTATTACACTGCCTATTTAGGTCCATAAGATATTTATAACAAACATGTACTCCTTTTTATAATTACGCTTTTCTTAACATTAAGGATGACCTCTCTCAGAGCCTGGCCGTAAGCTTGGGTGACTTCAAAGTGCTGCCCTAGCTCAGCAGAAAATTCTGATGGCAAGGGATTGCTGAAAGGCTTCCTCCTGATTCCTTTCTCACTAGGGGTGTCCTGTGGTTTAACATCCGACAAGCAGGTTGATCAAAGGTATCCAGTGAGAAACAACATGACTGGCTCAACCAAGGGGTGAGAGAATGAAAGTTGAAAGATCTCTTTTATCTTGAGCACACTGTAAAATATGTTAATAATTTAGAGCATCCAAGGACAAAAAGATAGCACTTGAAAGGGAGGTGAGAGAATGGCAGAAGTTTATAAGGGTTGTTTGCAAAGCAGCTAAATCAAACAAATCTTTCTTTTGACTTTAAGCATAAGAAAGAGGTGTGAACAAATTCTTAATTAGATTGATGCCCAAGGCAAAGCACTTGATGCTTAAGTTAGGCAGCCTGGTTCTTTTGTGGCTTTTTTTTTTTTAAATAAAAAATAAAACTAGGAACGATCTTGAGGTTTCAAGGCCAGATCCCCTGTTTTGTTGGCTGATGGTGTGAATAGCCCTAAAGGTTGCAAGATTCGCCTTGAAGTGAAGCCCAGCCTGTGGGCAACCTCTGCCAGCACCCCAGTTCCTACCTTGCCCACTCTCCCAGCTGCTCTGAAGAGCATCCAGCAGGGCAGAAGGCAGCCGGAGTGTGTTGCTTTGAAGGTGGAATAGCCATCCTTGCATGCTGCTTTTTGGAGACTCTTGGTATAGCTCTGAGACAGCAAGGTAGCATCTACAAAAGCCACAGGGCCTTCTTAGAGAGCCCCATGTTTTGTGACATGAAGAGCAAGGTAGTCATTATGTTTTATGTTGTTTTCCTGAGACGAGCATTCCCTTTTCTCCTGGTAGTAACACCCTACAAATGACCCATATGGCATCCTGAATTTGGGTTTTAACGCACACCCCCCATGTTAAAATACCTTCCACAGGTCTGTCACTTCTACAAGAGATGGCTCTGAACCTTTTAATCTGACCAGTTTAACAGCTCCACATACTTTCCTCTTCAGTGCTTGAAAAAAACCTAGTCTTTCGGTGTGATGGGTGAGTTAAGAACAACTTTACAACTTCTCTAGCTTTTGTCTGTATTTAATCATCCCCTGGATATAGCTAATGCTGCTGCTTCAATGTATTTGAGTATAATAGTTTAAACAACCCTAAAGCACATGTTTCTTGTGGTTAATGAAAAAGTAGTTAGTATCAGCAAATATGTGCTCAGCCTTCCTTGGGTGCAGGCAAAGTTGTTCTACGCTGAAGACAGCAATAGTCCTGAGTAGATTGGGGAGAGGGTGGGGGACAAAACCAAAACGCTCGTAGAGGCAGATGAGTCTTCCAGAACCCAAGTCTTTGAAAGCTTTCCAACTATTATCCCATCTCTGTTGGATGTTGCGGCTCTGATGATTTCCGTGTGTCTGCAGAGCAAGGACAGCTGCAATTTAAAATGATGGCACATTAATTGTTAAATTAGATCGGAGAGCCCAGGAAATGCATGTTAGTGCCACATTAAAGCTGCATTAATTTATCATGATTAATTGCACAAGGAATATCAAATGAATTATTGATTGGTCTCTTATTACCGCAACAGCTGTCTGTCATTACTGTGCGTGGTGGTTTGTGATAACTATTACCCTTGTCATTTTCTGGACTAAAACTCTGTGATGAATCATAATCTACATTCCCACAACTAACAGATGCCAATTTTCCTGCTTTCAGTGGTCAAATGAGTAGGTATTAAAGTTTAGTGGAGACATAGAGTAAATAATCTAGTAGTATTAAATATGTTGTTAAGGGTTGAAGAATCCAAATGTTGGAAATACAACCAAGACAGGGAGCAAACACCCCTAAATGTACCCATGACGGCAGCCTTCGAGGAAGAAAAGCGCTGGGTTCTGTGTGTTAAGGTCAGCTTTGATTTTAATAGTGTTTGCCTTGAGTTCAGTGTTATGCTGCGTGGATCGAGCCTGCACAGCAAGGCACGGCTGGGGATATACTGCTGTGGAATTAATTTATGCTTACACTAGTGCTTTTTCTCCGGCTGGAATGAGGTGCAAGAGCCTCTCTCACACTGTTTCTACTTGTTGACAGCTCATACCTTGTGCCCAGCTCGGAGCAGGCAGAGGAAGGTTTTGTCCTGCATTCACAAAAGACACCATCACGTTCTTAGTTTTTAGCTGTAGGTTAATGTTCGATCAAATTGGCTATTTCTGGAGCTTCTCGCCAAACACAGCGCCTGGCAGTCACTTCCTCTGGATACTTCTCTTTCGTGATGTTCGTGAGCGAGCTTTGTTCTAACACTATAGGAACGACTTGGCGAGATGTGATATGTGAGGATTATAATGCGCTGAGAGGGTATGACTAATTGCAATGACAGGGCAGAGCTGGTGGATTCATTGCAGAGAAATTAAATAGCACATTCCACACCACTGTCTGATCAGCTGTCGGCAAGAGAGGAAGGCACATACAATGGGAAAGAAAGGCCAGGCTCCAGAGACAACACCCAGATCCCCTCCTCAGCCAATCATCCATTCATACTGGGAATTATACCAGTGTACGTATGTCAGAAGCAGCCAAGCTGACATAATGGCCATTGGTGATTGATTAGTGAAATAAAAAGAAAAAATGCAAGAGTGAAGACAAGCAAAAGCATCTCCTCAGGGCAGGTATCCTTTGTGCTGTGCCGCATCCAGCATGGTTTTGTCCTTGCCCGCCGTTCTAAATTGATTTTTAGTAAAACTCTATTAATTCTTGCAAGTCTCAAACTGAAGTGAAAGCTGCCATTTCCAACAACAATACATAGAAAAACATCATACGCTTTACTAAGGAAAGCATCATCTCTAAAGCCGAAGCCAGAAGAGGTGAATTAACTTACAGTCACTGGAAGAAATAGAAACCATTACTTAAATCCTGCGGGGATGGATTGCAGCATGCACTGACAGTGCTGCTTCTAACAGCAGTGATGGTATCGTACCCCAGGCAAAACCCAAAGGAACCCCTCAGAGCAACAGAATTATTTCAAGTTTTTGTGTAACGGAATGTGGAGGGTAATAGCTGCCAGGCTGTTACTCTAAATATAAAACAAATAAGATGCTGGGTAAATCAAGAGTAGAGACCAGTTTGGCAGACATCTTCCCCTTTCTCTAAGCTATACGTGTCTGGCAGTCAAAAAAGAGTTCTGGGGAGAGTTGCCGCTGAGTGCTAACAGTGAGGGGATCAGTGTTCATGACAGAGCCTCACACGTAGTTTGAAAACATTTAAAATGTGAACGCTGTTACAGAAGATGGTTTTGCCTGCAGCGAAAAGAAAGGTGAAAGAAAATTCAAAGACAACTAATTTATTTGCTGAAAAAATGCAATTTAAGCTTAGCCCAAACTGTTAGTAAATCTGCATAAATTTCAGTGAATGCAGCCAGTTTTCTGTTATAATGTTGAGAGGTTGCCATACTCCAGAAGAACCATTCAGGTCCATCAGGGCTGTTAGTTGCAAACCATCTCCATCCCCTCTGTCGCTGTGTCTTTTTTCACCATGTTCTGCCTGTGCTCCTGGGAGGGTCTCTTGGCCCTTCTGGCACCAGAGACAGCTTGGCTTAGATTAAGTGTGAAGAAAAAATCCACTAAGCAAAGAAACAAAAATCATATCATCCCAAAGCTCTTGATATAAAACCTCCCAACAATATTCAACGCTACCTCCATGTCAAGGAGTGACGGGGGGGAGAAAGTGGGGAAAAAAAAAATATATTCCCTTCTATGTAAAGAAATGTTTTGGAGGCTGGAGTGTGGGGTTGAGAAAATAAAAGCTCTCTTCTTGCTTCTGCTGGAGGCCGGGAGTAGCACACAAGGTGCCCTGCTTCTCTGTACTGCATCTTCCCCAAATTTAAGAAGGGAGATAATAACTTTGACATCTCAGAAGTCTTTAAGAGCTATGGATGAAAATTGCGACTTAAGAGTTGTCTATTGCTCTCCATACTTAAACATCTCTGGTTTGGCTTGATAACACTCATGAAATCTTTTGCGAAGTCCCTTTCCTTATCCATTAATTTAGCTGCAGAAATGAAGCTGAGCAGGGTTAAAGGATGCAGGGAACTGTGAGTATTGCAGGAGACCATGGGAGAAGATCTCGGGGTGATGTGCTGAGTGGAAGGCAGGGGCCATCGACACATACCTGTTAGAAACTCTGTTAGTTCTGCAGCTGCTCAGAGAACAACTTGTTTTTATTAGGCATTTCTCTCCAAGACTTTTGAAATAACTGAATGAACTTGTTAAATTTTAAAAGTGAATTGATGTATATGTTTTTGATTTACCATGACAGCTTAATTTATTCAAGAAGAAAACCTCAATCTCACAATTACTTTTCCCTTCCCCTATAAGGCTAAAAAAAGGGGGCAATTAAAAATTTAAAGCTCCCTGTCTCCTTTGCTGTGCAATGATACTAACACATGCAAACCTAGACTCTACCTAATGGTATGATATTTTTAAAATGCATTGATGTATAGTGTTGCAGTAACCGGATCCTAATTGGTGTAAATGGATGTGTTTGCATTAGCTGGATGGAGCAGTGCCAGTTCTGGCCCTCTGCTTCAAAAGATGCACCTCTGTCTCTTAAGAAGAACAGAGTATCTTCTTGTGCTCAAAAATAAATGACAAAGCACAGACCTTTTCTTTTTGAAACCAGCAGATGAAGTTCGATCGAGTTAAATGAGAGCCAGATTGTGCCCAGATGTACATTGAGAACTGGGAATGGAGGGGGTCTCTTTAATCGTCCTCCCCATCGTTGTTGCGTGGCAGGGAGGAGAAGCGTCCTGTGAGCTGGATACCAGAGCTCTCAGGGGCTCATCGGGGTGGGGTGAGTTGTTCCTTCTTGCCCACCTGGAGCAGAATTCAGCAGGCAGCCCCTGGCTTGTTGGCCCCTGTGCCTAGCAGCAGTGGGATGCTGGCTCAGCACCCCCCTCGCTGCCATAGCTGGGTTCTGCTCCCCCACTGCCCTTGCCGGTTCCCACCAGGAAGAAGAGGCTCTTATTTTACTACGTTTAATTCAAAGTCATTTGTGCTGATAGGGCTCTAGGTCCAGACGATCTGTAGCCACCCAGATGGCTAGATGGCTGTAATTGCCATTATCAGAGGCAGCGTTAAAGCAGGAGGGAAAAACACACAAGGTGGAGATGAGAAAAGACACATAAACGAGACATTTCTGTCCCACTTTCTCAAAATAAGATTTAAGAAGTAATGAAGCCCAGCTGCTTTTTCTAGAGCACTGCAGCAAGGAGTGGGCTAGAGTGAAGTGGGAAGGAGAGCTGCAGGCGAAATAACAGCTCAGGTGAAGTCTGCCAAGGCTGTTGTTAAATGATTAACTTCTCCTGAGGGGAAGGATGGCTGTCTGCAGCAGCTCCAAGGGCTGCAGGAAGAGCTGACACGGAGCTGGGGAGGGAGAGCAGAGCTGGCCAGAGGCTCTTCAGATATTAGAAGTTGTTTCATTAAGCATAAATCTCAGTTCAGCCATCGATCCCAAGGATCTGGAGATCTGCCTGACTGCCGTGGCGATGGGGGCAGTCAGTCGCTCACCCAGGTGGGAACTATCTGATGGGTTCTGCCCCTACCTGTTGCAGATGAAGGATCCTATAAAAATGAAGGTTCCTGTGAAAAAATGAAGGATCCTATAAAAATGCATCCTTAGGTCTGCAAAGGCTTACCTCAAAGTCAGTGGGCCGAGTTCTTCATTAGGACAAATTATGCTAATGGCCACTGATTGGTTTTTGAGTAAAGACTTGAGGAAGCTGAGAAGGTTCGCTCAGCTGTCAGGGGGATGTGATAACACCCAACTGGCAGGCGGGTAGCAAACTCTGCTCCCACAAGCCCATATGCTCATCTCTGCATGCTAGGGAGAATAATTTAATTTTGAGTGTCTTCAGCTCTGCTTGCAGGTATTAGCAGATATAGGAGGGAAATTAGCAGGAAAATGAAGTGGGGAAAATATGCACGTGAGGCAGAGAGAACATTTCTGTTTAGTCTAATCAATTATGGCCCTTTTATGGGCTGACTGTTTTCTTAAGAGGCATCATAGAGACTTGAGTGTACCTTTCTGGCCCTGCTGTGGGACTGAGAAGGATGTTATTCAAGCCAGTGTCTAGACTCTTGTTCCTTATCTAAAACACCTTGCTTGGATTCAGCAAGGATTGCTGGATTCAGCAAGGTCTGTGGTGTTTGTACTGTGTGTGTTTGGTTCTCTTCTTTTGGTATGGAAAGCCTTAACGGTCTCCTCTGTGTTTGGTGGAACTATTAGGTTGAGCTGCTATTTCAAAGTACATCATATATAATGAGACAAAATACTAAGTGTTTGCAGCCAGATATTATAGGATATTAAAGAGTCTTTACAGAAAATCCCAACTAAACAGCTACAGCCTCAGCAAATTTGGAAATATCCCAAATCTCCACCGAGGACCTCTCTCTCTTCCTGAATAAAAAGGTATTTGGTCACAAAGAAGGGGCTGTGATTTCCTGGAATCATCTTTCGGGTGCCTGGTTTATAACACAGGGAGGAGAGAGAGGGGAATTGAAGGTTTGACCGTATCAGTGTGGCTGAGAATAGAGCAATTCACTGCAATTCTTGTGGCTGAGCTGTGCGATATTCCTATGTCAAGACAGATTTTAGCCTGGGTTAGTCTTTCCTCCACTAAACTTTCTTTCTCCTTCAATCCTTTCTTTCAACAATGGTTCCTCTTCCTTGCTATTCATTTTTCCACACCTGGTTTTTTTTTTCCTTACACTTTCTCCATTCTGTTTTTCACGCCCTGTGTTTATGGTGTCTGTTGGGTGATGAGAACCGCAGGGGAGAGGTGCCCCATCCTACGTTTGTAAAGCACTGCATGCGTGCCCGGAGCTGCCTAAATGGTTTGCTGTCATAACATCTCTCGTGGTTTGGGGTTTTTGTTTCCCACTCTTCCAATGTGATCCCTCCATCAAGAGCTTGCAGAGGAAAAGCTGAATCAGCCAGTCCACATTTTGCTGGCATTTTAATATTTGATTATTTGCTCCTTATCTTGTCTTCCATATATGTAAATGTAAAAATGCCGGTCCTGGGGATATAATAAGATGATGTTCGATCTCATCCCCTATATGTCACATTACTTTAAATTGTGCAAGAGAAAAATTTATCCTGAGAAGGCAAATCTGTGGTCTAGATTTCGTTGTATCTCCAGCACAGAAATCTGCATGGATCGGAGACATTTTACATGAGCAAGTCAGTGTGCAAAAGCTCAAGGATGCATTTCTCCCGTCTGCACTCCTCTATCCCTTCCCTGACAAATGCACGGCACCTTATTCCTATTCCTCTGGAAGATGGGAGTCATCACAGGGATCCTTATAGGGATCGTGTGGTGCTGGAGCTGAGCAGTCCTGAACACTTTGCTGGTGCTGTGAGTTCATGCTCTTTTTCGTCTCTTGTTTTTAACTTGTGGGAGGAACTGAGTCCATCAAGGCTCATTTTTTTTCAAATGAAAGCAACCCTTTCTGGCTTGAGCGATCGCTAAGACCTCATGGTATCTTTCCCATATATGAGATTTGTTCTCGTGTCGGTACATCACAGCTGCCACTTCGGCTGTCAGTTGTTCCGTATCAGCCGATGGTTGTGTTTCTGGCTGGAGATGAAGGTGTTTCCTTGCTGCTCTGCATGTGTGAGTGACAGGGTATGGTGTGCTGACTCAGCTAGGCGGGTGTAAGAGCTGGGTGCCATCACAAGGGCTGGTTCTGCTTTCCTTCTCCTCCAGGCTGCTTGCTCCGGTCTCCTCTCTTGTACCAACACAGATGCTTTTCTGACCTCTTACGTCATTAAATTGGCAGAAAATGAATCGCATCAACAGCAAAAAACCCCATCAAACCCAGACTGCTTTTCTTCTGAGAGCAAGGTTTTTGTCCCAGTAGTGAACTGAAGGGTCATTGTAGGGTTGGGGGAGCACAGAATCAGAGCGAGGACAATAGGAGGAAGGTAGATGGGGGGATCACCCTTTGAGATGAAGTGGGGAGTACATGGGGCAGTAAAGGAGAAACATCTGCAAATGACAGGAGAGAAAAGACTGAAAGAAGCGGGGGGAGTGCTTGGGAAAACTAGATCGGAGAGCTAGGCTTCTCTGCCAGGATGTGGATCCAGCTCTCACAAGAAAAAGTCTCATGACCAACTTTCAATAGCATGAAGCGCTTTGTTAGCATTTTAAAAAATGTAATATAATTTAATCTTGTTGCTTTCATTCCTTCAGTAATGAAGATAAGCTTGTCAGGACAAATTTTTAATATACTGATTCTGGTCACTTTGCTTCAAGTGCTTTTTGGACCTCTGTGATGTATTCAAGGGACATCGGTGTACATGGCTTTTACTCCTCTTCCTTGGAATGGGAGAAGTCACTTGAAAAGACACTTATTTTTCTGATGTATTGGGAATGTTCACTGACATGAAGCCTAACATTAAGACTGAATAGCTTGGATTGTATCTTTTTAAACCTGTTGAACTAGTAAATCTGTGATTCAATTAGAGGGATGAAGAAGGAGGAAGTTTGAAACCGTTGCATGAAAGCCTGATTGTCAGATGAGTTTAGAGGAACAAGCTTCCTTCCTGATCACTTGTAAAAGTTTACGTTTTCTGAAAAGTAGACAATGAAATATTGCAGTCTGCACTGCTACCAGAAATACCCTGCTTTTGTTGCCCGCTGGCTTTAGTAAGAACTTGCAAGACCTGCACCAGGGAAGGGAAACAAGCTGCTATATGGACTTCTCTACTGCAAATTGCACTGTGGCCGTGGGACACCCCTCTAAAGCCAATCTATTCATAGCACAATGCCGCTGAGCGCATCTGCCTCTGCTAAAATCATGTTTTACCACTGCAGTGACTCATGAACTGAGTTTTGCCATATGTTTTGCTGCTCTCTTATTTTTGGGAGAATTGGAGGAAAATGAATGGTTTTGAATGTAGAAGAGCTCTCCCTCTGTCCCAGCCTGGAAATGCTGCTGGCCAGGCTACCCACCCCTGCTGTGCCTGGGCTTTCTTCACAAACGCAATCTAGGTTCAGGCAAGCAAAATGTTCACTGGTGAGGATATCCCAGAACCGGTACATAGATATGTAAATCTCAAACCCTGAGGTACTGATTGCCAGACCCATGAAAGGAATTCTTAACACTTAAACCAATCAGAGGACAACAAGCTTCAAAAACACCAGCTTTTTAGCACTCAAACCACCTTTGCAAAGTAAAATATTAGTTTGGAAGCTGGAAACTTACATCAGCAGAAACCAGGAGCAATTCTGCTGGAGATGGTGGCGCAAACCTGAAGCCTCCTCTGTGCATTGCTGAGGTCTGGGTTCAATATCTACATGTTTTGATCAAATTTGCCATGGCCGCCTCAGTCTCTTGATTAAAACCGCATGTTGCCAGCAGTCCTCTGCTCCTCTCTCCCGAAACAGGAATTTGCAGAGCAATCAGAAGAATTTCCACTGGTTTCCATCTGTCTGGGACCTGAAGGCTTGAAAAGAAAAGCCTTTGTCGTGGTCTATCGCCCATCATTTCGAAGATCCTTTAGTTTTATCTAGCTATACCTTTCACTCGTAGATCTGAAAGCATTTCATATTTGGTTAAGAGATTTATAATCTACTGTGAAAACTGAGATGTGGGCTTTGTATTGTCATTAACGAAATGCATGGAAAGCCAGGGAGCTGAGAAATTCCCATTCACCTTGTACTAGCTACCAGTATTTAGGAATAGGTTTAAACTAGCTATTCAGACTAATTATAAGGCTACATATAGAGAAATCTGTATAGCATTTTATACATTTTTATGTACTCTATTTTAAAACATTTTAAAAAAGATATCATTATCAGTTATGATAGTGAAGTGGTTCTTTTGAAAGTGCATTTGCTAGTACACTGTATAATTAGTTACATCTATCTGCAGAGCAAACTGACTTCTATAGGTTTTCTATCACTTTTAAATCAAAATTTGGTTTGATAAGTATTCAAGTATGACAAAAATAATTTGCAAGCACCTAATGTAAAGGCACATTATGTCATGCCATAAGAGTTGGGCCAAGTCAGGTCTATCAATTTTATCTTACTGTTTCTAGCATTTAACCAAGGGTAGCTATCTTCTTTTTTTTTTTTTCTTTTTTTTTTTTTTTAAGTTTCTAGCTCTGAGTCATTGCATTTCCTGAACGTCTCTGTATGACAGAAACCCGAAGAGTGATTTTGCTTTTCCAAAAGAAGTATAGACAAACACACTTTAATGAAGACACTCCTTTGCTTCAGGGCTACTCTGCCCGTTCCGCTTGAAATATACAAACAGCATGGCTGTAACAGCAGAAAAATCATTGTTAGAGATGACTATTAACTGCAAAACTTCATCTTGCATTTTATTTCTGAATGCTCTCTCCTTCCAAAAATTAGGTAATGAAGGGTAACTAATGAATACAAGCTTACTCGGTATTTCTTAGCATGCCAGTGGCTTCCAAGCTGATCCCAGGTGTAATTGCGCACCTACTGCAGAAGTGATCTGGATGCTCTTTATAAATAATTCACACTTTGCCAGCAGATTGTCTTGGCTCCATCACAAAGTTCGGACAAAACACAAACCCTTCTGTAGCATTAAATGAAGCTGAGCGCCCTGGAGAAAGGGGGGACCACAACTGGTGGCATCGCCTGTTGTCATGGTCTCCCGCAGCAGCTGGAGGAACAGCTGCCCGTTTCGACAGGCTCAAACGAAGTGTGGGGCTTGAGCTTTTAACTCCGAATGTGGAGAGGGCAGGTGAGACATCTCTTCTGATGGCTGGCCCTGATGCCATCATCTCTGCTCCTTAGCACAGAAATACCACACTCCAGGGGATATCCCTCTGACTGTAAATCACAGCTTTTCTCTTCTACTGAGCACCCATGCATTTTTCTGCCCACGGAACACCTTTACTCTGAGCTCTGCTTTTATAAGATGAAAAAAAGTGGTAAGGATCAAGGAGAAATATCCCTGTTGGTTGTAGCAATCGTTTGCCTCAGTGTAACACACTGGCTGGTTTTGCAGCTGATCCCTTAGTTAGGGGCATATCTCACATCGTACTCGCTACTTCAGATCATATTCCATATATGCATAGATATCAAAATATAATCTGGTATATCTGAGGAAAGTCTGATACTACCGGAGCTCAAGCATTGTACGTGGATTACTGATGGCATTGTCTATTACTGACAGCCCTGTCTATATAAATGATATTAGGCACTAGCAGGGAAAAAATGTATGACATGAAAAACTATGATTATGCTCTTCATCTGTAAAGTAGTTTAAATAGTATCATTCCAGTCTGAATACGTAATTTGGCATTAAAATCTCATAACAGGATTAGCCCATCACTCATAGACCCTGCAAGAATAATTTTAAAGGAAGTTATTTATATGGAGAAGCCAAGACACTTGTGCTTTTTACGGGCAGATAATGGAGACTGGAGAATGATTTATGCCAAATGGAAACAATTCCTCATAATTGCATGAAGTACTTAATATTCCATCTCCGCCCCCATGAACAGGAAACTGTCTGGGTTTCAATTTATGGTTAATTTGTAATAATCATATATTAAATTTATCATGTGTTCGGTTGCACTCTGAAATACAATGAAGTCTTTTCCCCTGGGAGTCGTCTCACAAGCCCTCCCTAGCCCCTCGCTGTCAGTAGCATCGCTTCCTTTCCTTACATCATGCGCCTCTAATCAATTAGCCTGCAACCAGGAGTCGCACATTTAATTTGGCTAATATTTGGAAACAAAATCTGTGCCTTCCCATCTCGAGCAGAACAAGAATTTCTGAATATACTACTTGCATCCCAGGAGGGGAAAAGCCATTTTCTTTGTGATACAAGCTGGAAAGTAGCAACAGGTATAGAGTGGGGCAGCGTGAGCTGTTGTTCACAATATCCTCTGCCAGCAGGATTTCCTTATTATATCAGAGCAGGAGAGGCTGGATATGGAGCAGAAAGTGCTCGCGTGTGTCTCCGGGCTGCTGTGCAGTGTGACACCCACCGCCGGGCACAGCTGGGAGCTCCGGCTCTTTACAGGCACAACTTACTAGAAGATAAATTGGGATCTATTCTGTATCCAGCATCAGTGGCGGAGGAATTTGCCTGGAAATCCGTTTACATTACAGTGGCATGTTCATTTTCTGAAAGCTGAAGGATCTTGGCTTGAGCCCTGAATAAAAACCCACAAACTTTAATTTAGTGGGATGGCTTGAAATCGGTTCTCTGCCCTCCAGCAGACCTTGACATTAACCAGCTTCCCCACCATCTCTTCTTACCAGTATAATTACAACCTGAAATGCTGCCAGAGTATGTGCACCCAAGAGGGCGAGGAACTGATTTTGGAGGCTGTAGGAATGTAAATAGTCAGAAATATCAGAGCTGGAAACGCATGGGTTAGGTTCATCATTAGGAGACGAAAGCACAGGCTGGTGGTGAGATCTGTAAGCTTCTCCTCATAATTTTCACAAGAATTGGAGGAAGAAAACAAAAAGTAAAGATTCTTTCAATTAGATCTGAAAATTCAAAGCCCTGGAAGCTGCGCTGAAGGAAACAAGTCTGCACTGACCCCGGGCAGATGTAACAGGCTTCCTGCGCCCAGTGGAAATTCGTGCAGGCTCTAATATAATAATATAATAATACCCTGCGTGTTTATTCCAAGCAAAGAGATTATAAAAGCATGGAGCCAAGCCTGAAAAGATCCACCATGGATATTTTGTGAGAAACCAAATTCCTGCCAACCTACCTACGGAGCTGGGCTGACCTGCTGAACCCAGCACAAAATGACCACAGTCTTTCGACCCACTGCAAAGAGCAAATATGCCAAGTCTCTCCTACACTTTGATTTTTCTAGGTCAAAGAAATACAGCCTGAAATCTTAAAGGTTATTCTGGAACATTCATAGAAAAAGCTGGATATAGAGAATGCACTTGGTCACAGTCAGATTAGTGATTGGCTTTATCGCTGAATTCTCTGTGAGCCCAAAGATACCAAAAATGTCTGTATTATTTATAATCCTCCTGTGGAATCTAACTAGGCTGAGAAATATTTTTCCCTCATCTTTCAATTCTTCCCCAGAAAGACACTTCCCAGACATTTAAGCCATTTCTGAGGCTCACAGCTACCTGCCATCCAGGAGTCTCTGCTAATTTTGGACTTTGAATTTTAAACACTGCTTGTTTTCAGAAAATATCTGAAAGAACTGGCTGCTTAAAGCCCAGTAAATCTTCTTGCTTTGTCTTGGATTAACAAAATACCTGGAAAATGGCTTTGCAAGCATCATTGTGCTCGCAGGCACGCTCTGTCTGCAGAGCAGACCTCTGCCCCTCGCCTTCCCGAAGCTTTCTCCAGGCTGTTTTATCAGCAGAAAGTCTCCCGCAGGCCAGGACTGGGATGGGGCTTGGAGCAGAATGAGCATTTTATATTGACTTTGCACAGAAATAAGCGAGAGCAGGTATGTCAGTAAGAGTCTCGGGGAAAGAGCGTGAGAGTTGCAGCTGAATTAAAGAGCTCCATTACCGAGTACACACACGTTGCAATCATATTCGGCAGGAATTTGGGGAACGCTTCCCTCCAAGAACAGAAATATTGGAAGAGAATGACTCGCAACGAAAATCTGAGCATCAGGATTAAAATGCCGGTGTTTTCTGTGGAGAGGAGATTTGCCTCTTTCTTTTATTCCTTCAAGCAACTCCTCACCTCCTCAGAGACAAGCAAGTGATGCATTTGCAATATTGATTGCACGGGACATGGGGCATCCTTTGTAATGCCTGAATCCAGTCGGAATCCATCATTATTAGTAATAATGTGGTTCAGCACTACACCCATGGTCCTTTTCCCACCCGTCCCTTCACTGTTGCCCCAGTGACTTTTCCAGCCGTGGCTGATCCCGGCTACGTCCATCTGTTAACGCTGTTTCCAAAGGCAGTCTCTCAGCGATGGTTGCTCCTGGGAAGGGAAAAGCTGAACACGAGTCAGAAATACAGCTGTTGTCAGCAGGCAGTAGCCATGATGAATGAAAACTTAACTTTTCCCATATGTTCCCCCATTCTTTCCAGTTTCCTTGTCTCCTGTCCTTTGCGTTTGTCAACCCTTTCATCCTGCTGCTGCGTTTGAGACGGTGCCTATGGTCAGCAGAGCCCTGGTCTCTCCGAGTTTGCATAATGGATGTTGACAGTGAATTGAACACTAAAGGGAGAGATTCAGCCCACAGCCACAGCCTGAGCTGGGAGTTTAATGGTTCAAAGACATCAAGACGGTCTCCGCGCAAGGGGAGCATCTGGAAGAAATAATAATGGGAGGTTTATGCAGCTGGTTAGCACAGCAGCACTGCCTGGCACGCTCTGAGCAGGTTGGACAGTACACGTGCGGTAGCGTAATGTTAAAATTGCCCTCTAATTTTGGACTGCCCTTGTAGATGTTGAAGTCAAAGCTTACTTTTTACGTGCCTCCTAAGCTGCTCAGAAACCTGCTGTGGGGCTTTAGCTCCTGGGGAGGATTTAATAGGAAAGCTTGGAATCAGAGTCAATCCTATTATTTCGTTTATTTATGGGGTTTTTTTCAAAACATATGCAGAAGCAGTTGCTAGAACAAAAGGCAGTATTTATAAATGATGAAGATTTAATTATATAGGCATGCATATGTAGCTAATTATGTAATACATTGGGTTTGTATTAATGCATTATATGATATTATAGACTAGTACATCTATACTTATGTATAGCATGTATATGCATACACACGCGTATCTTTACATATGGTTTATATACACAAACCATAACAGTGCCGTATATCTAACCCTAGTTCTTGTAAGGCTGGCCCAGGCAGAGAGCAGCCAGCAAAGGGACGCAGGAAAAGGAGAGCTCTGTGTGGCAACGGATTCTTCAGCTCTGCACCTCTCGGGCTTGGCCCCAGCAAAATAAAACTCCTGAAGTTTCCTGCTGCCACATCCAGCCTCGTCTGCTCCTCACCTCTGTCAGCAGAAGGGCTGTCCTGGGACTTGAGAGGGAGCTGAGGTTCCCAGCATGTCACTCAGATGGAGCGGGAGAAGCCCTTCCAGCTGCACACTGGGTAGAACAAGGCTAACTCTTAGAAACGTGGATTGTCTGTGCCAGGAAATCATAGAATCACAGAATGGTTTGGGTTGGATGGGACCTTTAAAGGCCATCTAGTCCAATCCCCTCAATGACCAGGAACACCTTCAAACTAGATCAGGTTGCTCAGAGCCCCATCCAACCTGACCTTGAATCATAGAAATCCTCTGCTGTTGTCTTTCCCTTAAGAATACAGTCACCCCAGTGTAGCTTTCAGCTTATATCTATGATGAATTAATATTTTTCCCATTTTTCTCCAATCACTAAATTTTAAGTGATGCTTCACTTCAGCTCCAGCCTCTCCTTGTGCCCCTGGCTGACCTGCAGCCTGGTGGAACACCCCAATTTCACAGTCAGCATTTCCAGTGCTGTCACGGGAAGGTTTACTGGTGGAGGTGGCATTCCTCTCCCCTCGCTGGGGATCGGCACTGGGGATGTGTTACCATTTGTGCAGTGGGGGCTCGGGTGCTGCGTCCTTCACCAGTGCTCGTTAGCCAAGCTCCCTTTGCCTTTACAAAGTGATGCTATTTTACACCAGCAGAATATCCGCGTCGTTAAAGCTAAATAGCGGTGGAAGTTGTTTGATTTGATCCTACGGGCATTGTCTCGCTGTTGGGAGCTGTGATCGTGGGCTGCAGATTGCCGTTGTCCCCTTCTTGTGGGGAAATCCTGTTTCCAATAAGGAAGCCTCATAGATCCTTGCTCCGACACGGCCCATCAGCTGGGTCGCATCCTGCCCAGTGGGCTGTCTCTCAGCCCTGCTGCCTCAGCGCAGGAAAACATCTGAGGGCGTTGCACTGTATTTATTTTCCCCAGCTTTTCTGCAGATGCACCCAACCCAAAATGTGATCTCAATTATTTTTGTCATCATCAATGACAGTTGTGATTCATCATGTAGTTTTATTTTCTTGCACATAATAACTTCTATGGAGCAGAAATATACTTCAGCTGCACATCTGTCAGCAAACCACGGTTCCTTATCCAAGTAAACAAAGTAACTTCATTTATTCTTACTAACAAAGACATTGTCTAAAATATGCTGTAAATATTTAGAATGAGTCGCGTTGCTGTGTGATCTTTATACGCCTCACAAATATTTCCATCATTATGATCTATACTGGAGAACTGGTTTGAAATACAAGCTACGTGTGCCATTAAAGGAGCAAATAATAGCATCAAAGCCCTTCATGGATGCATAGGATAATTGCTGTTAGCACACTTTAGAAGTCAAACTGTTTTAGCTGTATATGTAGTCAGATAAATAATAAACATTTTAACACAGAAAATAAATGACGTAAAAGAGCCCACTGTGTTGCCTGGGCTGTTTTATATGAGCTGGACTTCGTGAAGCCCTGCCTGGCCAAGTCCACACTGTTTTCAGCTAACACCACGTCCCTTCCCTGCGGGTGCTGAGGTCTCAGGACAGGCATGGCCAAGTCTGAGCAGCTTTTCTCTCCTCTCCTCTAACGCATCTTCGGGATGGTCTGTGACACGGTTCTGCTCCAGCGCATCGCACAGGGCTCAAGCCTTGGTGAACATCACAGGGTTTGGGAAACTGAGTGTGGGGAGATTGGGGAAAAAAGACCAACCAAACAGTAATTGGATTTAAACATGATATTGTAGCAAGAAAGAAAGCATAGAAAGCATAAATATTCGAAACACATGAAACACTCTGCTTAAGAACAAACACAAACATCATTTGTCTTTGACCTCTACATAAACGGCAATGTCATCACTGCTGTTACAGCTCGTGAAGCTCTGGGGCTGCAATAAAGTACCCGGTTTGGTTTCAGGCTTTTGCTAGAGCTTTTTATCTATATCCTGTTCACTGGACCTCTACATCTGGATATTTGTATATTCTGGGAACACCAGCACCATGTTGCAACAATAAGTAGAGCAACAAAGTTATTTTTCATTTCTCCTTTCTTTTAAATTTCCCACTTAAAAACATGCTCGACAGACATAGATTATTTAAATCATCAGTTCTCCATTAGCCTCATTCCAAATTCCTAGAAAATAAAGTCAGTGATCAGAAGCTGTATTCTTACAGTATCCTCTTTTTTTAATATTACAGTAAAAATACAGCTTATAAAATAATAACTTCCCTCCCTTGCGTTGTTTAAAACCCAGCTTTTACAGCCCTGTGAATCTGAGATGAAGCTGACTTCAAAGGTTCCCATTGTCTGAACCAATATGTAAAATACAGCCAAAGAGCAAAAATAATGACAAATAAACTGGGGGTTACAAATTTATTCACCATTAGGTTGACAGTTTCTCTTTAAATAAACTGTTGTGGCTTGAATAATTTGGAGTCAAGTCAGTAACGAGGCATCAGCAAGTAGGTGCTGGGTCCGTGTTGGAGCGGGAGCAGTGGGGTCCTGCCTGGGTTGTGCTGGGGCAATGCCACTGGCACCCCGGGGTCATTAATTTGACGTGGTGCAAATGAGCCCCGTGGAGCCAGCGGAGCAAAAACCGAGCTGGGTTTCTGCATCCCATCCCTGGCTCTCAGGGAAGGGTTTGCCCTACAACACAATATAGGTTGGGTCACATATAAGGGTTTTTTCACATGCTCAAGTGACTGCTAATGTTGCCTGGGTTTAAATTTTGTTCTAATTGAAATTAGTTGTGGAGTTAAACAGCAGAAAGTGACTTACATGAATGGGATTTATGTGATTTTTTTTTTTACTACAGCTGGCAGTCAATTGATCTTTAAGGTCCCTTCCAACCCAATCCATTCTATGGTTCTAAGATAAATCCCTCTTGCTGTGAATTGAACTGATTTCTTCTACTTTTATTCTTTGTGAATGTGGAAAACAGTTGTTAATTGTCTTATGTAAAATAACCTATGAGGCTTGTTACTGCTTTTTATCTGTCTTCAGTGCTTTGAACAAAGCAAAGTCAATACTTCCCAACTTTCCTCATACATCTTATTTTAGAAATCTATTATCATTTCGCTGAACCTTTTTCCACTTGTCTATTGTGTGGGTGCAGAATAACTATATCATTACAGATACGACATTCCTCTTAATACTTGGCAGGCCACGCTCTTCCCTAAATATCACAGCAATACTCTGCTCCTGCCTGGCTCAAAAGCGGGACTAACGAGCAGCTGATCTCTGCTGCAAAGCTGCCTCCTCCTCTGCCAAGACACTCGTAGTCGCTTCTGATCTCCTCACCCGGCGTTTGCTTTTGGGTAAATCTTTGCATATCAGAAGCAGCCCAGCAGAGGGGGTGCAGATCTCCTTTTTAAAAATAGGGTTAATAGATGGTTTGCATTGAAACACATTAATTGCTTTTTATCCTTGCACCACCAAAGTTTCACTTTATAAAATAATGCTGGAGCTGAATACACGACCAGATGTACACAGCCAGTGTCACCCATGTGAACGCTGATAGAAATATTTGCTTTGCTGGTACTTGGAAACAGTCAGAGGAGAGGAGGTCCCTCATCAACGTTTAATCAGCGCTTAATGGGGCAATATTCTCTCTGACCTCTGATAGTGCTGCCTGAGCAAGAATTGCAAAATTCAGCTTTTGGAGAACAGCCTGGTGACAGGGCAGGTTCTTATTGCGTGGCAAAGCCATGCAATTTATAAAGCAAGCTGGGAGCAGAGGTGAGCCTGAGGGACAGAAAGAGATTTTTGAACTTTTCCCAGAGGCCAGGAAGTAATTTCAGGTTTTGGATACGTTCCTCCCTGAGAAGTACGTGCAGCAATAGAGTTCAGCCTCTCCACTGAAGACAAGTAAGTACTAGAAAGAGTGCTCAGGGTTGCTTTTTCCACATAAATGCAGTGATGGTGAGGCAGGTAGAAAGATACTGTATTAATTATCAAGGGAAATCCCCCCTGAACTGAAAAAGAATATGTTTGATAGAGTCAAATCGGTTACCATTAGAGTATCATGAAACATAAACAGACCTGGATCGTCCTGTGAATATAGTGACACATGTCAGTGCGGTTATCTGCTGGTGCAAATGAAAAGAGACTTTGGATCATGCGATTAAATAATCCTGGAGTTTGCCTACATTGACAGAGCCCCTTAAGTCCTTGAGATGCTTCCTAGTTAAGGTGCAGGCTATGAGCTGAATTAGCAGTGGGATACATGTGAACTTTGTTCCTCTTAACGGAGAGTTAAGATAACAAGTGGCCTGGCTGGATTGCTTCTCAAGCTGACTCTTTGGAAAAGGCAGACGTGCCATAACATGAAACACCTGGCTATAAGCTACAGCAAGACCCATTTGAGCGTTGCAGCTCAAGTCTTTCCTTGTCTGTGAGGTATCTCAGCAGGGCTGGAGCAGCTGGAGGTTGGGAAGTTGGGTCCAGCTCTTCCTTTCCAGGAAGATGCAGTCAAGCATCAAGAAGCTGAAGACTTCTTCTGCAGGGACCCAATTAAACACAGGGAAACAATCACCAGGCAGTGAAAGTTTTCCCCTCCCTGGTTTTGAAGCTGCATTCCTTTGAATGGAGATGATTTAAAATAAACAACAACTTGTCCCACCTTTGGCATCACACAAAAGGGGATTTAGCATAAACCAAGAAGCGAGTCCTCAGGACAAGCCAAAACACGCTGCCAACGCCCCCGTCCTCACCTGCCCCAGGAGAGCTCAAAAGCAGCCAAGAAACCGAAGGCAGTTTGCAGCACGGATGCTTTATCTTGTCTTACACCCAAATGATGGAAACACCTCTCTAAACATTATTTTAATTACTTTTCCATAGCAAGGCAGCTGCAACTGGGGAAACACAGGTTCCCTGGGCTGAGAGCGATGTCCCTGCCTCCCACCGCACACGGCGGCCATCGCTCTTCATCACTGTGCCACGCTTGTATGCAAACTCCCCCCATGGAAAATAATGACAGAAATGTCCAGTACGATCACCTCTTCTTTCCCAATGCCAAATCAGCCTTTTCCAGGGCAAACATAATCTTTCCATGTCACCAACTACGAGTCCGTCATTAGCCAGAAATGAAGGGTCATGCATCACTCGCGTACCGTGCACCGCAGAGGGCTTGTAATGCTCCAAGATTCAACCAGGTAATAACAAACAAGAATTGACAAGACTAATGAGTCCACCAAAATTTTCAACACTTAAGTTGGTGGTTTTTTCAGTGCATTTGATAAAAGCGGATTTTTCACTCATTATTTAGAATGTTTCCCCCGTGAAATGGGAATTGTGAGCTTTCTGCCAGCGAGTAATAACGCTTTGCACTTTTATGGCATCTCTCGTCTGAAGATCTTAAAGTATTTTTAAAACATTAGCTAATTACGTGTGACAACACACCCGTCAGATAGGTAGATGAAGGGATAAAGCAGTGGCAAACCCCGCCCCGGCACGGGAAGAGTTCCGTGCTTTGGCTGGCGAGCGATTGCTGCTGCCAGCCGGGAAACAGCAGCTCAGGGAAGGGATCGGAGCAGGGTGTCTGACACGATGGGACACGCAAATTCCTGAAGATGGAGTTTATGAGGGCTGCATGGGTTTACCCCTGATGAGGTTTATCAGGTGGTCTCTGCCATGTGGCTTTGTGACATCTTTAAAGTTATGTTTGCCATCCTATCTTTTTTTCTGCAACTAAAAGGAAGAAACTAAAAGGGCGGCAGCATGGCATCTCCCAGCCCCAGAGGAGGGCTCACAGCTTCAGCTTCCTTTCAGAAGGAAAACTTATTTTTACAGGGCACAGAAGAGCTGGTTCTGCTCATCCTACTGTGTGGCTGAGATAGGTGAGCTCAAGGCCCTCTACAACTCCCTGAAAGGAGGGTGTAGAGGTAGGTGTTGGCCTCTTCTCCCAAGGGAATAATGACAGGACCAGAGGAAATGGTCTGAAGTTGGGGCAGGAGAGGTTTAGATTAGATATTAGGAAGAATTACTTTACTGAGAGGGTGGTCAGGCCCTGGAACAGCCTGCCCAGGGAGGTGGTGGAGTCGCCATCCCTGGAGGGATTTAAGGAACGTGTAGACGTGGCACTTCAGGGCATGCTCTAGTGCCCAAGATTGTGGGGGTCTTTTGTGTGTGTATGGTTGGACTCGGTGATCTCAGAGGTCCTTTCCAACTGTGAAGATTCTGTGATTCTGGGGGATGGCAGAGAGCCTGGGGACTGTTCCCACCATGGCTCTGTGAACCACGGCTGCTTGTGCTGAGCTCCAGTTTGGAAACCTCTGCCAGACCTTTCCTTATTGCGCCGGGAGAATGACACAGAATATCATGGAGCAATCCCGGCTTCATGGTGCTCAACCCAGACTCAGGCCCTTTGCCATACTAATAAGGATTGACTTTGCTTTTCAAAGACATGTCTTAAAGAAGGTGTTGCCCCAGCTTACAAAACCCCAAATAAGCAGTTTGTAGCTCTCTGTAATAAGACGGTCTGAAATATAGAACACCAAACATAGCGAAAACAAAACAGAAATAAAATCCGTACTCCTCACCCGTAATCATGAACTGTACCCAAACCTACCCCAACCACCAGCATTTGGTTGCCCTCCACACACAGGCTTTGCTTCCACTTCCCCAAAGTCCCCCGCGCCCCCCCGGGCAGCACATACAGCTCTGCGCTGCAGTTGCCTTGTGGTGATGTATTGTTTTTTTAATTTCTCCTGCTATTCTAGGACCATAGAAACAACAGGGATTGGGATTTTCTCCCGCTATTCTTCCTTTTGGGTAGATGTTCCAAAATACCACATCCTGGTGGCTAGAGACGGTCTAACCTCCTGCCCAAATGCCTTTGGTCAATTTTTGCCCGTGTGTTCTTTGTGCCAGCCTTGTTCCCGAACACAAATAGCTCTTCTCTCCTGCTCCCGCTCCCTTCCTCGGGTGTCACCTTCCAGATGCTCTTCCTATTTTTATCTGTTGACCTCGTGCGAGTTAGAGTTGAGTATTTTCAATGCCCTTACAATACCTGCTTATGATTTTTTGGGAACTTGTAGGCTTCTTTGGAGAGGGCCTGGCATTGTGGCCCCCATGAAGCACACATGCAGCTTTGCTGTCTTCATGCGGTTGCATCTGAGTCCAGAGCTCAACAGTGATGGTTACAAGCACTGTCCTGTAGCAACACTTCTCCAAGCAGCATTCATTTTATTTCCATCCTTTGCTCTAAAGTTTGTGCTGTTTTTAATTCCATTTGAAAATGTAAACAATTTGTCTGAATGTCAGAAAAACCAATGGACAAGCACCAAGTTTGTATTCGCTCAGAATTGCACTTTAGATGACTCATGGGGCCGTTTTCTAACACGTTCTGGGTTCCCCTCTTGCATTGCATCTGTCATACCACAGGTCCCCCCTCCGTGCCCAGGTGTCCAGCATGCCGTCGCATTGTAGCTTGCAATTCCGTTGCAGCATTGCCATCTCCTTCCGGGATTGCCATCTCCTTCCAGCATTGCCGTCTCCTTCAGTAGATGTGCTGTGAGTGAACCAGGCACCTTTTTTTTTGATCCTGCCCATTTTCATGGTTTCTGCAGGATGTTTTTTTCTATAACTATGAAGTTGATTATGCGGAACTCTTATGAGGAGCAGCTGAGGGAGCTGGGGGTGTTCAGCCTGGAGAAAAGGAGGCTGAGGGGAGACCTTCTTGCTCTCTACAGCTCCCTGAAAGGAGGTTGTAGCGTGGTGGGAGTCGGTCTCTTTTCATAGCAAGTGATAGGACGAGAGGAAACAGCCTCAAGTTGTGCCTGGGGAGGTTTAGCATGGATATTAGGAAAAATTGCTTCACTGCAAGGGTTGTCAAACATTGGAAAAGACGGTCCAGGGCAGTGGTGGAATCACCGTCCCTGGAGGGATTTAACAGACGTGTAGATGTTGTGCTGAGGGACATGGTTTAGTGGTAACTTGGCAGTGTTAGGTTTATGGTTGAACTTGATGATCTTAAGGGTCTTTTCCAACTTAAATGATTGATGCTATGATTCTGTGATTAAGACGATGACTTCAGGGAGTCAAGTAATGAAATCTTATTTGGGTCAACAAAACCCTGGGAGCTGGTTTTGTTGACAACGGTAGCAGCGAGCACCCCAGGGCACCCAGTGGCAGGTTCTTGCTATGGATGCTGCCACTTGCCCGGCCAAAACTCTACCTTTCAGCCCAGGAAGTGTATCCAAGACAGTCTTGTCTTATAGGAGACCCACAGTGCGTGTGTACGAGGTGTAGGGGCATTGATTCAGCTGGATTGTTTTCATCCAGGGAAGTAAAAACATCCTGCATTTGTTAGATCTCTATGAGTTTGCTTCAAATACTGAGTCACTTTTCAAAAATGAAAGAGAGCCAATTTATTTCTGTAGAGCAAAGGGTTAAAGCCTTGATTACAAGATCAGGAAAGATATTAGGAATAAATAATAGAAAGTAAATAAAAGATAAAAAATGAGAAGGCGCTTTGCAATCGCTCCTTGTTCCCTGCAGTGAGGAGCAAGGGGGAGCACAGCCTCTCCCCTGGGTTTCTTTGAAGCCCGGCTCAGCCCTGGGCAGAGCTGGGGCTCAGCACCGTGGCCCAGCACCGCAGCCCCCGCAGGGTCCCATCGGATGGCCCCAGGAAGCCCAGGCTGGCTGCTCACGGCGTCCGCGGGGCCAGCGTAACCCCTCTCCTCTTCTTCCAGGCAGAATCCCCTCTGCCAGCTGCTTCTGGCTTCTGCCTCCTCCTTCTTCCCGACTGTCTCTAGAACTTATTACACTCCCAAGCTCTCGGGCGGTGGCTTTTTGCAGAAACAGTGCACAGCAGGCAGATAAGACATCTATTGCCATCAACATGAGAGCCCAGAGTCCATCCCCATCCCTTGTGGCCTTTGACTTGCTCAGTCCCAGGGCTCTGGTTGCTCCGGGACTCAGAAATATTCCTAACCAGTCTACTCCAGTCAAACCAGATGAGCCAGAAATGTGAGGAAACCGCTGGTACCTGCTGCGGCGGAGGCCCGGCCAGTGTGACCGCGTTGTGGCAGTCGGCAGGATGCCCCGGCACGGCAGGGGCCCCCGGGGGGGGTTGGCTCTCCACAAAATAGAGGTGGGGGGGAGCTTTGAAGCTGCCAAAGCTCAAAATGCAGCCTTCATTTTAATGAAATTATATCATCCTCTGTGCTACATACCTCCAAATGTTGTGTCTTTACTGATGTCTTTTAAAATTCACTTTCCCCCCTGTGTCGGAGCCGCTGACCTCCCCTACCATATTGCCTCCAGATGTCCAGGAGGGAGCAGGAGGAGTGATCCCCACCAGCTCCTCAGCCCCCAGCTCGGCTGGCAAAGCTCATGTTATTTATATTTTAAGTCAGTTTAAAAGAGCATGATCCACAACCTGTGTCAGAAAGGCTGCCCCTGGTCCTATTGCCTCCGTCCCTGGCTGCTCTTTCCCTTTTCCATCTCCTTGGAACCATCTTGAGGAACTGATCATGATTTAAATTAATTTTTTCCCCTGTGGTTGAAGTTTAACATGGATGGGTTGTTTGAAGTTGGACTGGATCACTGAGATGACCTCTGCAGCTGCGGCTCAGGGTGGGGTGGCCATGGCACAGACCTGCGGAGTGAGGAGGCGTGTGGACCCATGTCCTCTGATGGCCTCTAGAACTGCATAAACCAGGAGAAACATTGGCTGCAGGGAAAAAAACTTTAAAAAAAGTGAAATTTGGAAACTCAGCAGGTGAGAGAAGTCTGTGTCCGCTCCCATTCTGCATCGTGCAGCATCCCTGCTCTCCTTGCCACATCCCGGGCAGCAGAAGTTTGCCAACATGAGTCTTTTCCATGGTCTTTATCTGCATCAGTATTCCAGGCTGCTTTTTTATTTGCTCCAGATGCGCTACAATAGTTTCCTATCTTCCTTCTTTGGTCTTTTTATCTTTTATTTCAATCCAAACAATTTCTGCTCTTCTTGCCAAACTATATATTGTATCACATTCTTTTCTTCTTCAGACACAATATCCTCCTTGACCCAGGCTGGCACGTTTCCACCTGCCCTGTTGTGTCTATTCCTTCTACAAACTCTTATTTCAACATTAAAAGCAGAACCAGACGGATGTGATATCCTCTTGTCTGTCATCCCACTTACACAGTGTCTATTCCCCATCAGGGGGACAAATTCCCATCCCCTAAACCTCTGCAGCCACCCAGGAGGGCGGGACTGAGACCATCACTTTAATACAAATTTTGGTAGATAGTTTTGTTAAGCATCTACCATCTTTTTAAGTGAATCATCTGTTTGCATGTACACCCAACCTCTCTTCCAGGTTGATTCCTGCAGTTCTGTACTGCTGCTTGTGCCAAAAAGTACATTTTAAATTTCTAAGTTGTTTCTGCTTAGCAAGTCAGGACAGCGTTTAATTGCGTAGAACCACCTCTGTCTCCCAGTGCCGCCTACTCTAGAGCAAAAATCATTTTTATCATTTATTCCAATTTGTTATTTCTCATCTTCAATGGCTAAAAAAAAAATAATCATGAAAACCCTTTTGAGTGTTTCTGTGCACGTTTTCAGTAATTCCAATGTCATCTCTTCATACTTTAATCTTTTGAGGTAAAGTTAAGCATGTAGGGATAAATCAAAGCTACTCCTGCTGATGAAGAGTATTTGAGGTACCGATGATATGGTCCTAATGTCATTTTTCAGCACCTCCAGATGTCAGGCAGTGGTTCCATACAATCACAGTCACGTAATTTAACAGATTATGCTGGATTTTCTCTTAACATTTCTGTTTTCTGTAATTTTTTTTAAATTTTATTTTCCATGGACAATCCAAAGAGAAATGAAAAGTAAGCAAATTATTCTAATACTTTCAACAAAAAAAAAAAAAAAAGAGAGAAAAAGTGCTCTACTGATAAGTTGACTAATAACTCAAAACTAATTCAAGCAAATCATAATACTGGGTTAATTTACCATAATTTCAAAGTGCATGCAAAGGTACCTTTGAGTAGTTAATCTGGTCCACAGGTTGTGAGGGGGTTTTTGAGATTAATAATGTTCAAGGAGGAAGAATCTGGTTTCACTCCTGATATTTATGAATATTAATGAGTTTGCACTGGCATTATTTGGACAATTTAAAATAAATTTGATATCACCGTGGCAAATCCTTAATACGGAGCTAGTCACACTAGGTGAAGATGCATTTGAACTGTCTTTTTCTTTGTATAACTGTTTAAAATAGACTTACGTTGCACAAGCTAATTTTTTCTGCCACAGAAGTGGCTTTTTAACGTGGGATGATTTGGGTCTGTTTGTAGTTAAGGAAAATATTTTAATGTTGCTATCTGAGCAGCTTTGCCGCGATGTTCTATTGTAACAGATACTCTTCCTATAAGAGAAATGCAATTTGAATTTGCTTAATTGCTAAATAATACATGAGAGAAGTGAAAGAATTAATGCTTTTATAGACTCAGAGCCAAACAAGTGCCAGCTAAAGGATGGACTGTTATCTCTGGCTTTGCTCTGATGTATCTGAGGCTGTTGTACCCATGGCCCCATCTTAATTTGTCATTCACACTGGAAAGCAACTAAAGGGTCTGCTGGGACATCTTTTCATTGCTGCTGTTTAAAAAAAGGCCATTTTCTTTGCAAGCCATTTGTCTCTGCCTTGTTTATAACAGCAGGAGGTATGGCTGTGCATGGCTGTCATATTTTAAAGGGCCATTGGTGAGAAGATGATCAAAAGAATGCAGGCTCCTCACAACCACTTGAGTCCAACAAGCTGTATATATCCAGTACAACAAATGGATTATTCTACTTGTCTCTCATTTTAAATATGCAGTCATTTCCAGTAAGACTGTTGGGTACAAACGTATTTGCAGATTATATACAGTGGCTGCGCAGGGTTGTTGAGTGGATAATCAACTGATAAGGGTATCAGGAGCGTCTTATAAATGATAAGTATTCCTCCGTCTTTGATGACTCATTAGCAGTAAATTTGCAAGAGGCTTCTTGGAAAGTCCCCACCAATTTCCACAAGGCAGTAACCTTCATTTCCTATTCATTTATTAGTAGGTAGAGGTAGGCACCTGGGAACTGCCCACTCTGTAATGACTCATACTAAAGCATGTCTGCGTTAGACATTTCATTTTGATTAGGGTGAAGATCATCTCCATCAATGCATGGAGAACACTGCCTTACTTAGCATTCATCAAACATTCCCAGCGTGAAATAAGGCAGTTTTTCAAGCGGGGATTGAGGCAAATCCACAACTGATCTAGACTTCATGGTCACTATAAGGCAACTCAACATCCATGGTGGCAGCACTCTACAAAATGGATCCTCAGGACTGCAAAATAGAGAGTCACAGAATCACAGAATGATATGGGGTTGGAAGGGACCTTTGGAGATCATCCAGTCCAACCCCCTGCCAGAGCAGGTCCACCCAGAGCAGGTTGCACAGGAACGTGTCCAGGCGGGTTTTGAATGTCTCCAGAGACAGAGACTCCACCACCTCTCTGGGCAGCCTCTTCCAGGGCTCTACCACCCTCAAAGGAAAGTTCCTCCTCATGTTTAGGTGGAACTTCTTATATTCAAGTTTGTGCCCATTTCCTCTTGTCCTGTCCCTGGGCACCACTGAAAAAAGACTGGCCCCATCCTCCTGACACCCACCCTTTAAGCGTTTATAGGTGTTGATCAGATCCCCCCTCAGTCTTCTCTTCTCCAGACTAAAAAGACCCAAGTCACTCAGCCTGTCCTTGTAAGAGAGAAGTTCTAGTCCCCTCATCATCTTTGTGGTCCTCTGCTGTACCCTCTCCACCAGTTGCCTGTCCTTCTTGAACTGGGGAGCCCAGAACTGGACACAGTAGCCCAGAACTGGACACAGTAAGCCCACTCCGGACACAGAGTCTTGCCACTTGCATCAAAGAGGATGCTCTGCCGATTGCTGGCCACAGTGGGCCTATATATGCATATGGGTTCCTTGCTGGGAGGGCTAACGGTGCCCGTCCACACTAGGCAGATCACTGTAATATTTCCTATGGAGCTGTGATCTCATTAGTACGTAGCTATCGTTGTACCACATTCCTTTGAACTTCCTCCTGTTGCAATGAAGACATGGAAAAGTTTTAGACAAGTTGAGTCACATCTTAACAACGGATTTGTTAGAAATGTTGGGTTTTCTCTTTAACACCATGGAGGGCCTTTGTATTTTTACTAGGTTTTGGGTCTTTAATGGTGAACTCCCATCTTCTTCTTGAATAAGATATCCCCCAGGGCCTTCAAACACCTCCAGAGTGAATGTGCTCTCTTGACCGCCCTTCCAAAATCTGCCAGTATAGGGAGAAATTATAAGCAAAGTTAAACTATGATTACATTATGTATTGCATTTTCTGTCACCATCCAATCTACTAAATGAACCTTTTAAAATGTTATTATTGGTCTTGTCTACTCTCTGACCCTACTTTTGTCTTCACTCCCGAGAAGGACTGCAAGTAACGCCCTGCGACATTTAACTGCAATCCCCCAACAAGCGCCGTTTCCTACACGTTAGACTCAACCTTCACGATTAAGGGCACGAATAACCAGAAAATAAAGGTCTGTTTCTTTACCACATCTCAGCTGTTCATCAGGTGGTGGAGCTGAAATCTGTGATAAGAATCAGAAAGCAGAGCCAAACTGATAAGTAGTCTAATCCTGTTGATGGAAGAAGAAAAAGAAAACCAGCTGGGATTTTTCACTCCGTTTCTCTAATTATGTCTAGACTATATGTGTTGTGCAGCTTGGAAATACCTGGAAGTATTAATCAAATTGCATTCTGATTATGATGTCAATAATCAAATTCCAAGAATGTGCAGAGAACGGATTTAGGAAAGAAAAGAAATTGCAGATTTGCAGATCCATGTTGCTTAACAGAACGTCACTGAACTTCAAAGACAGAAATGTTCTTTCTTCCCAGTTTGTAAAATTTATTCTAGCCAGCACTTCTGGTTCCCATGAAACTAGAATTTTACATCACTAACACCAGAGGAGTGATGTGGATGAGAAGATTTCGCTTCTTGTCTTCTTGGCTTTCCATTTAAAAAATAGAATACCCCTTTCAGCCTTCAAAAGGATTTCCTCCGCAAATCTTAAATAGCGTAACAGAAAAGCAGCTACAGAGTTTTATGATCTCTAGTCTGAGGCTTTAGTCTTCACAGATTGTACACAATTTCAATCTACTCCTATATATTTTCTTTTAAAAGCCTATCTTTAATAAAATAACTAAGGCTTCAAAGCTATAATGACTTATGTATGTGTCTAGGTTAGAGGAGAATTTCAGATGAGTATCTGTGCACTCTAAATATAGTAAAATAGTGGCAAGATCAGAGTTTTCTGTTGGTACTTGCTATAACAAAGAAGGAATAGCAATGGACAAAGAGCAAGCCAAAAAAAGCTGTGGAGGCATGGAGTAAGACATGATGTTAATCGGATATGCAGAGATCACTCTTCTCTCTGCTCCTTCATTAGCTGCAGCACTTAAAACAATGCCTCATCTAATCACAAGCCAAATTTTGGAGGAGCGTGTCTGTAGGTATGATCTGTCATCAAAGGTGACAGTGACATTTACTGTCTTTTCAAGAAAAATCTTTTAAGAGCAGGTAAGTGACTGGATCCTCTGGATTCATGCCAGAGGTGCATGTTTTGACTGTTATTTAACTAGCCTATAAACGAGCTGTTTAATTAACAAGTAGACCAAGTAGTTTAGAATATACAATTATATTCCCAATGCAGACTTGAAAATCACTCTCTTCAACGGCTTCTTTATTTTTTTTCAGTTCAGGCATACTTATTTAGCTGATCTGTCAAAAAATGTGAAGTCGAAAGCGGGCGTGTCATTATCTGCTATTTTCCATCAAACTGGAAAATCTCTCTCTCTAAGACATTATTTTTTTTAATCTTGTAACATTACAAAAATTATTCATTCAGGTGCATTCCAACCTTTCTATTGGCAGACCTGTTACTGGTGGAAAATTAATTACCATGCTTATATGTGATCCTGAGTCTGTAGAGTTGACAAACCTGCCCACAGGATACCTGCAATTTGCAGGGACAACACAGGTCTAAGATTTTGAAGGAATAAATTCTGCTAAAAAAAGTAGATGTCATACATAGCCACAGTGGTGCGATGAGATTATAGGGGATGCTTTTTGGAGGAGTTTAAAGAAAAGGGATAGATCATGAAAATGCAGTTAAAGCTGTAACAAAACAAAAGATAGCAATGTACTCTGAAAAAATAATGGCAAAAAAACAGATAGATACATTGATTTTCATAATTTTGGTACTTGTTCACAGTCTGACCCTGATTCCCTCTGATACCATTCCCCATAAGAAGGCAAATTCTACCTTTTCATTCACGTTTCGCAAGATAGCGATATTCAAATCAGTATTGTTTGGCTATTAGAATTCGCATTTCCTTTACTTCTGTAGGCCCTAATGAGTGGCCAAATTCCAAGCCACTGAGCTGGATAGATGGAAAATGTAACTACCTGCAGATGGTGTCATTTAAGCATTTATTTAGGTGCACATTAGGTATTCCTAAAAACGTGATAAAAGAAAATTCCACTTATTGACTGCCTAATTTCAGAGACCATAACCAGCTCAAGGTGTTCCCGAAGCACAGGCTTCGGTGAGGATCCTGTTGCAGCCTGACTGCTAAAGGCTAAAGAATTCCAGATGTGCTGGGGCAGAGGAGGAGGATGGGGAGGGTATGACTCCAGGAACAGAGGAAGGTGTTCATTAGGCAGGAAAGAGCCCTGAATTCTGGCCTTCGTTCTTGGGATTGGATTTTAATCGGTGGCTCTTGAATGTAGAAGAGAGGAGCAGAGCCTGGTGCCCAGGCATGGAAAGTTTGCTGCTGATGTACCCAATAGACAAAGCTGTTGACTGAGGTGGACACCATTGGGCTGTCTCCTGAGAAGGTGATGACGTACCATGGAGATGACTATCACACAGCGTGGTGAGTGGAGCTCCACCCTGCCATAACTTCAGAAAGGACTTCCCAGAACAGAGGGAGATGGAGAAAGAGACACCTGGCTCCTGCTGAACACGCAATCCCCAAATCACAAAAATGCTCCTCAATGACCTCCTGCCTGACCGGCCACATCCCTCATCCAGATGGGCTGGTGAAACCTGTTAGACAGCATCTTCTCACTGCATGGCTCTCCTCCTACTTGCTCACAACTCTTCTAGAGCTTTGTTTACATGCTGGAGTGGAGAGATTTAAATTTCATGTGCGTGGGGATGGCTGTGTTGGCAGGAGGCTTTTGGGGCACGCTGCTCCGCTCCCAGGAGCACGCTGCATCCCTTGCCTGATTAGAGAGCGTGTTCTTGGAGACAAAGATCTTGTCAGCCTGTTTACAAAGCGCTCCACAAACCATATCAGGAGGTCTAGCAGAAGTTATTACTTCACCCTCCAAGCCTTGCCTTGCATACAGCCGGGCCCTGGGTGACGGTGATATTAATAGCAATGCAATACTGCGATTAAAGTGTCTGCTCAGCATTTAGAGGGAGATTCAGATTAGGGACCTCAAGGAATCCCCATGACAGGGACAGCTGAGATATATACTGTTTCCCGAGAGGCAGGAGAGAGACGGGCAGCTCTCACGTTCACCCTGTCACCACTACAAATACTTCCATCCCACCGATCTGGCTGGGACGATGTGACACTCTTTTGGTCCTGTGGGAGATCATCTTCTCATGCCCTAAAAAATCACCACCTCGCTGAAAAACTGGCACCCCCTCCCCATCACACGGCAGGTTCATTGCCAGTGAGAACAACTGCGCGCTGCTGGCTGCTACGGTTACGTTCAATCCTGTGGCAAGACATGGTCCCCTGGGCAAGGGGGAGGATAATTACACCTTCTCACAAGATGGGAGTCTGGGAGTGCATGGAAGGTAACTAGAACCTTTGCTTTTTTCAAATAATAAAAACGAGGCCATTTTAATTACGAGAACGAAGCCAAAGGAAAAAGGAAAAAAAAAACCAAACCACACCACATTTTGGTGCTGTGAATTCCATGGCATCATCATGAAGATAAAAGAAGAGATGCAGAAGGAAGATAAAGAGATTAGAGTATCGGAATTATTACAAATATTGCCGGTAGCAGTGCCTGTTCCCAAGGCTGCCTGCCATTTCTCAGCGATAAGATCCAGGTTTTCAGGTTTGGGGTTTTTTTCTATTTGGGCTGGAAAGCTCCTAGCTATTTTCTGCTTTAGACTCCAAGATGCTCGTGCTGAAGGGTTCAGCCATTTCTACAACCGAGGTTACAGAAAACTATAAACAGAGTTGTTTCGTTGGGAAAAGTGAAAAGCTGAGGTTGTTTAAGTTTTACCACACTGGCCAAGAGCATGCCCTTTGATACACCTATGAAAATCCAGCCAAATTTAGCCAAATTATAAGTCTCTAAAAAAAACTATGGCTTGCATATAATCAGTGGGTCTTTGTTAGAGTCTGGCAGCTCTGAGGGTGGAAGCGCACTGCAAAAAGCCAGGGATTCTCATAACTAAGGTAGAGGTTTGTCTTTTTCATGTGATTGGTAAAAAGTTTGATGCTGAATGTAATGAGAAGTCCAATCCTGTATTTTTTGACACCCGAGATACATGATGTCAGGAGCTGCTCGAGCCTTGTGATGGTTCACATGTGGTTCCTCTGGGTCTAATCTGGCATCTGCTGCTGAGGCAAACATATGCTCACCCCAATGCAGGGTACTCCTGATGCAAGACGATATTGACAGTGAAAATAAGTTAAAAAAAACTACCAGGCATCTGATGCTACTTTTAATAAAAACAAACAATTCAGATTATCCTAAAATTATAGGAAAAGTGCAGGTAGTGCAATATTTTGATTTTAGCAATAATCTTACAAACAGAATCTTGTTTGATTCTTCCAATGGCTGTGCGTAGCTAAAATATAACACAGAAAGAGAAGAACCACGGAAGAATGAAGTGATCAAGAAATGTGAATTAGAAATTTGTATCCTTCACTTCACAGCATGGGCACATCCTTTTATCCATAAGCATGAAAAATGCTTAATAATTCATATGGTCTTGATTCAAGGGAGAACCACGGATATTCAAAGAATTCCTTAAGCATGTTTCGAATGTAGTTTGCCCCTCATTCACAATTTGCTGGGAATACCATCTGGTGAACCATGTTGGTCCTTAATGGTGTTCCCCCCTGAACTGGGTGCCGTGCTGCTAAAAGAGGTTGTCCCAGGTACCACGCAGGCAAAAGAGACACGCAGAAGGCGTCAAGGTTGCTGGAGCAAGGAAAGCTCATCAGCCTAGAGTTAGGATGAGGTTTTGAGCCTAAGGGATTGTGATTTCTGGAAGAGGCTCCAGCACGCCTGCCTGCTGCCCTGAATCATTCCGAATGGGAAAGCTCAGCAGAAACCTTGGTAATGTTCCAGTGCGGTATGGCAAGAACAGGATGAATGTTCCATCCCGACAGGCTGGTTCTCTTACAGGTAATTACGTGATTGTATAAGGGCCATGACTTATAAATGGACTGCTGGACAACTGGTTAACAAAAAAGCCGTGCCATCTGCTTTTATGGCTGTATTGATCCCAAACTGTTTGACTGCAGTTTTCCCACGCTGTCTTCACTCTCTTCTGTATTGTGATAAATTACGTATATTATTTTTCCTATATCATGAACTTCTGCTGTAACATCATGCTCCTGCAGTGGTTTTGTTTCGGGAGAAACAAGATGTGCTGAGATGCCCTTGCTCCCAGACCCCAAATAACTCTTTCTAGTGAAGGGTAAGGAAACTCCAGAGTACCCAAAAGCTCTGCAGGGGGAAGTTGCTGAGTTTGTCTCCCATTTTTTCTCTGAGGCCAGCAGGAGCAGCAAACCAAGCTCCTTAGGTCCTTCTATCGCCTTCCAGTGCCCAAGCCACGCCTTCCCGTGGCCGTCTCTCTCCCGCAGGGGATGCCTCTGCATCTCCCCCTGCTCGGCATCACTGCCCGGGTGGGCTGAGTTAGCTCTGCCCACCATCATTCACCTTTGATATCACTTCACAAGTCTTGTACTGCTTCTCCCCAACTCCTGACGTGCATTTTCGGGCATTTTTTGCACTTGCTTAAAAATTTCAGCCCTGCAATGATGATAGCTTGAAACCTGCAAGTTTGTTTTCTTCTTTACACCCCCTTTTAGTTAGAATCCGGTACAAAATGAGCAGCCCTGAAAGGAGAGCGCACCAGTAGTGCTGTGATACAGCCGCGCTGCTAGCACCGGGCTTTTTCAGTGCCGAGCTGTACAGCTGGGCACAATGCTCACTTTGAAATCCCACACCACACACGTGATGGCTTTCATTAAAAATATTATCTGGTGATGATGGTGCTATGGAAAGAACGCTCTCATCGGCACACTTACAGACTCGGGCTGGGGAGGGAGGAGACCGGGGCATTTTTTCCATTTTCATGACTGGTTGTAATCTATAAGGGAATGACGGATTAGGCGGGCAGATGTTGCACTGACTAGGAGATAAAACTTGGAGTTTAGAGTCTTATAGGCGCTAGGATGTGACACGTGAAAACGGGCACATATAAGGGGTACAGATTTAATTAGAGGTTTATACAAATCGGGAAGTGAAGTGACAGGAGGAGGGGTAGTGGTTTGACACTGAAAGAGGGGAGATGGAGATGAGATGTGGGGAAGAACTTCTTTGCTGTGAGGGTGGTGAGAGCCTGGCCCAGGTTGCCCAGAGAAGCTGTGGCTGCCCCATCCCTGGAGGGGTTCAAGGCCAGGCTGGATGGGGCTTGGAGCAACCTGGTCTAGTGGGAGGTGTCCCTGCCCAGGGCAGGGGCGTGGAACCAGATGATCTTTAAGGTCCCTTCCAATCCAAACCATTCTTTGATTCTATGAAATGCTCTCCCCATCAGCAATTAATGACAGATATTCAAGGGACAGTTATTTCCGACATATAACACAGTTTGTAATCCCCATACAAGGAAACAAGGTTCAGAGAGGCAGTTTCCAGATGCATTAATTGGTTGCTACTTGAAATATTCCATGCTAAACCAAACAATAAGAGATGCTACCCTTGGCTTAATCCTAATATGTCAGTATGTTCAACAATCAACTCTCATGAGCGAGCAAAGATCAAACTTAATTGCGAAAGCAAGAATCGTAGCCAAAACTAACACAAAGATGTAGCTTCCAAAGAAAACATTTAAAAAAAATAATGAGAGAGATGGGAAACTAAACATGAAAACGAACATGGCGAAATGAAGCCCTTCAGACCTAGCCTGTGTACAGTTTACTGGTGACCACAGTCAAAATGAAAGCAAATAGAAGAGGATTCAGATCTGAGAAAGTGGAAACAAAACGGGGAGATACAAGAGGAAGACTGCAGCAAAGCAAAAAGTAGCAGCTTCGTGCAAAATTCCATTTTCTCTATTTTTAATCTGCATTTATACCAAAAGATTAAATTTAGTCTTTGCTTTGAGGTTATAGGGGAGAGCCATGAAGACTTTCTCAATTCCTGTCTTGGTGGGCGACTGAGAATCGCTCTGCCTTTACGGGGGTTGCTGGATGTGCAGTTTGCACATAACCAGTGAGTGAACGGGCTATGAACTGGGAGAGAGCATCAGACAGAAAGCATGAGGCAGCCAAATACAATTCTGACTACCTTATGATTTTTTGAGTGTATATTCTATCGCTTGCAGGCATGAAGATCAGTATCAGAAAAGAAGTGCCACTTTCAAGGAGATTTTCCGAAGGTCAGACCATGCTTTTTCAACATGTGATGCTCCTGATTTGCTAGGAGGGTGCAGGGACTTGCTGCAAAGCGAAGCGGGCACAGCAGCCTAGGGGCACCGCAGGAGAGACCTCTGTATCCATACAGATCTGTACACAGATTACAGTTTTTAGAATATAAATTAAATATTTACCTGTAAGGGAACTTCAGAAGATACATCAATAACGTCACAGTCTCTACAGTGGGATACATGCAATTAATACACCGTGTTGAATCATACGCTACAGAAATAGTGTTTTTCTTTGGTGCCATCACACGTGCCAGCTATTCTAGAGACATCTCACTGGTTCTATTTTCCAGCGTTGCCACATACTGACCTACTCGGCATCTGCGTATGCTGCTGTCAAGAGCATGTTTACTCCCACCACGGCGCTGGGATTTATATCTGACATATGTTCCTCTCCTTCCCATACTCCAGCACTTAAACTCCAGATTCATTCTTTTCTTGCTCTTTAAAAAGAAAAAAGAAAAAAAAAAAGACATATTTCTAGTGTGGCCTCATTTTTGTAAATCTTAATGGTTGCATTATTTATGCCTGAAGCAGAGGCTTCATCTCTTCTCCTCTTTGCATCTTACTGGTCCTGTCCCTCTCCAGCCCACAGCACGTATACACTCTGCTTCTGGGGACACCACAACCCTACTGCACCAAGCAAGGGCAATCCTCCTCTTCTCCAAGGCTTCTTCTAAAGCGAGAGGAGACAGATTTAATCCACAACTGTGTCAGCCTAAAATCTAAATGTGTCAAAGACCAGCCTGGGTTGAGAGGGCGATAAACATCAGGTTGTGCGAATTGGCAGTTTTAACTGATGTGTTGTGACTCCAAAGATCATACAATCTGATTTTTTATTTTTTTTTTAGATTTCCTATCCTTTTTTCCCCTATGGCATTTTGGCGGGGGTTGTTTCCTATTTTTCTCTAAATATTTGGATGTGTGAAAGTGAGTGCGTGTACAATTGATTTAGAAATGGCACCACTGATGGTTGCAACTCTGCATGGGGTCTGCTTTCCACATCACCTCCATAAATCCAGGAGGCGAGGAGGCTGCAGGCTGGAAGGAAGGGTTGGGAACTGCTGCTGTCTGGGGAGGCAGCGGTGTGGGCACCAAGCGTATGGGAACTCCAGGAGGAGCCTGGGTTTGCCTCCAGGGCTGTAGAGTTTTAAATGAGTTCAGACTGTACACGAAAATGTTAAACCTGTTCAGTCGGTTCCCTCGCCATGAGCAGGATCCCAGGGCTTTGGAACCAGAAGGGCAATTGCCTCATTCATTTCCTGAGGTTAGTTTGTCAAAAAACCAAAACAAAACAACAAAAAAAAAGGCAGACTATTTGTAGCATTCACCTAGTGATTTCATGACAGGGTGCATGAATTGGGTGACCTGGATAACTGGAAATCCAGTGGTGTTGCTAATACAGCCAGCTGCTGACTGAGCTCCAGCTGTGACCGTGATGTGATAATTTTTGTACGCAACAAAGTTTACAGAGATGGAGATTTCTTTTCCAACATGCAGCTAAGGTCAGAAATAAAATTAAAAAAAAATATGGGTAGTTTAGCCAAGATATTTGAAAGCCATTTGGCTTTTCACTATAATTTAAAACCTTTGTGTCCTACACTAGTGAATCTAATAAAAAAAACATAAAACGTAATGCAAAACTGACTAGTGCTAAGAGCAAATTTGGCTCAATTTTGCCTCTCTCTCTCATGGGCCCAGGGAAAATACTCCAACAGAAGTCCAAAAAAGCTTCAGTATGATGGAAAGAAAGTTCCTTGTCTTTCAGGTAGCAAATGCTACTTCAGCAACGGAAATACAAGATATTGATTATGGCAGCTTTGAGAGGCGTCATTTTGGTTTAGATGGCTTTTGCCAGAAGTCAGGGAAACTGGAAAAAAAAAATATTTACGTTAGACCCATAAATCACCTAAGTGAACAAAAGCCAAGGATAAACTGATACGGCTTTTGCATAGTAAGAATTAAATTTCATTTATTAAAACCAAATGAAAGAGAGTTTTGCTGACGTCCCTTACAAGAACAGCGGCGGGTAAAAGCCTGACCCTGAGAGACGCCAGCGGATGCTGCCGGGACACAGCCCTCTCCCACCGGAGAAGGGTTTCGGGTCTGACCCAGATCCCACTCTCAACCAAGTGGGATGGGGAATTGCTGCTGGCACCCAGCGCCTGGGAGAAGTCCAAAAATCAACTGTTAAAGCAGAGAGAAACCACATTTCAAGGAAATAGAACATGATTCTAGAAAGTAATATATCCTTGTATTAATTCTCGGATGAATTGTTAACTCGTGGAACTTACTGCTATGGGGCATGAGTGATTCTGGTAGGACTCTGTTAAAATTCACTAGTGAGGTGGGTATCGAAGACATGTAGTCACTACCGGTCAGATTTATTTGAAAGTTATATACACCTGTGGGGTTATGACATAACATAAAGTGCTAATTAGCGAAGAGTAAATCTAGAGGGTATGTATTTTGTGTGTGTCTGGTATCTGGCTTCTCGGGCTCGCTGATTGCTGGGCAGGAACCGCTGCCAGGTGCTGCATAAAGGGTCTCCTGCTTTCATTTGGCAAATTTTATTCACCTGTGTAAGTTTTTCCTGATACAACCCAATGCGCATGCAAGGCTCCTGGCGTGTTTCTAACGAGGTGTGTGATGAGAATTACCGAATCAGTCATAGGATCATAGAACCCCGGGTTGCAAGGGACCTCAAGGATGATCTGGTCCAACCTTAAAGGAGGGAAGGTGTAAGGTGTGAGGAAGATGAAGGACTGAGAAAGATGCTGCTACGTATGACCCGGTGCGGGGGGAAGAAGTTTCCATGGCTGTCTGGGTTACAAGCAGAGGTTGTGGAAAGGGGTTTCTCTGCCCAGAAGGTGGCTTTGCACCTACCCCAGCTCATCATCTCTCATAGGGGATGCTTCCCTAGGGATCTCGGCTTGTTATCCGTTCCCCACGCCGCTCTTCCCAGGAGGACAGATGTCACTTCGCGTGCCACCGAGTGGCTTAGGCATGGCTTGGCCTTCCTTCCCTTAATTTCTTTTCCATCCCTTGTTGCACGACAAACATTTCCTGGCGGCTTTTGCCACGGGCGATGGCGGGACGGGGACCGGCGACTTTTGCACTCGGGGTTGCGAGAGGAGGCAGGAACTCCGGTTTAAAAAGATTTAAAATAAAAAAAAAAAGAAAGAATAAGAAGAAAAGAAGAAAAGCGGGCTGACTTTTTTAGGACAACAAACACTGCCGCTGCTCGGGGTGGGGCTCCAATCCCGGTGTCCCCCCCCTCGGGGCCGGGCCGGGGACCCCCCCTCCCCGCTCCCTCCCCTCCCGCCCCGACCGGGGCGGGAGGGGAGGGAGCGGGGAGGGGGGGTCCCCGGCCCGGCCCCGCGTTGCCCCCGCCCGCCGCCTCCCTTTCCCCGTCGGCGACTCCGATCCCGGCCCCGCCGCTCCCGCTCCTCCTCCAGCTCCGCACTTTGCGTCTCTCCCGCCGCCGCTCTCAGTCAGCGGCGGGGCCGCGGCGCGCAGTGTCCCCGCAGCGGCCACCGCCGTTGTGTGTTTGTCTGTCTGTGTGTCTGTCTGTCTCTCTCTCTCTCCGGTTCTCCCCCCCGCCCTTCAAACCACCACCTTCATGGCCGTCGCCCCGCAGCCCTAACCGGCCAACACCCCCCCCCTCCTTCCCTTCCCCCCCCCCCGGGGCCGGGAGGGGTGTGTGGGGGGAAGGCGGTGGGGGAAGTTGGCCGGAGGCGGTGCCCGCCGTTCTCCCGCCGCGGCAGCATGGCGCGGGGCGGCGGGAGGCAGGAGGCCGCCGCTGCCGCCGCCACCACCACCGCCGCCGCCACCACCACCACCGCCGCCGCCGCCGCCCGGGGCCGCCGCCCGCGGGGCCGGGGGCCGCTCGGCCTCCTCTGCCTGGTGTTGGTCTGCGGGTTGGGAGCCGCCGAGGCGGAGTTCTCCATCCTGGACGAGGCGCAAGTTCTGGCCACCCAGATGAGGAAACTCGCCGCCGAGGAGCTGGGGGTCGTCACCATGCAGGTACGGCCCGGCCCGACCCGCGCCTCGCCTGGTTTTCCCTCCTTCCTTCCTTCCTCCCTCCACACGCTCTTCCCGATTCCTGTTTTGCCCTTTCTTTCTTCATTCCGGTCTGTCCTGCCTTCCCCCTCCGCGGTTCTTTTCTTCTTTGCAAACTTTCCCTCCCCTTTGCAGGGGCCGCACGGCCCTCCCGGCCCGGCTCCCCTCATCGCCCCCGGTCCCGCTCCGTTCAGCCGCCGGCCCGGCTCCCCTCATCGCCCCCGGCCTCGCTCCACTCAGTCTCCCTCCCCTCAGCCGCCGGCCCCGGCTCCCCTCAGTTCCTCCGGGTCCCGCTCCCCTCATCGCCCCCGGCCCCGGCTCCCCTCATCGCCCCCAGCCTCGCACCACTCAGTCTCCCCACCCTCAACCGCCGGCCCCGGCTCCCCTCGTCGGCCCCGGCTCCCCTCAGTTCCTCCGGGTCCCGCTCCCTTCATCGCCCCCGGTTCCCCTCAGTCTCCCCGGTCCGGCCCCCGTCATCGCCCCCGGCCCGGCTCCCCTCGGTCTCCCCAGCCAGGCTCCCCTCATTACCCGCCGGCCCCGCTCCTCTCGTTCCTCCCCGGTCCCCTTCTTCCCCCCCCCACGGCCCCGGCTCCCCTCAGCCCCGGGCTGTTCCGTGGCGGAGCAAGGGAGGCGGGCTGAGGTGGGGGAGGACGGAGGAACTCCTGGTTTGTTTGTAATTTGCACGATAGAAGCGGGCAGAAAACGCCCCGACCCGAGTCCCGGAGGCAGAGGGGCGGCCGTCAGGCTTGCGGCTGGGCTCTACCCTGCTTCCCGCCCGAGCATCCCTCTGCCCGCTGGCAGGGACCTGAAATGAGTCGGGTCCTGCCCGAAAACGCTCCGATCGGGGTAAAGAAACGCTTCCCGGCCCGAGCGTGCAGTTGGACAAGTTGATTCAGGTGCTGTGATTCACTGTCGGGATTTGGGTGAAGGTGGGCGATGAGGAGCTGTTTGCATCTCGGCCGTGGAGGCTGCATCGTAGCGGGGTGTTTTGTGTAAGGGACTGGTCGGACTTGCAGGGTGTGCTGGTACCTGCGATACAGCTATCGGCCGCCGACCCTCCCTCGGGGGGGAAAAGCGAAATCAGATCCCCGGCGGCTTTCAGGGGAAGGTATGGTCAGTGGCAAATGCAGTTTTAAAAGCCTCCCAAATTGAAAAGGAGACACTTTCATAGGATCAGCAGGGGTCTCTACCCAAATGGCCTTTTATCTTCTCTAAACTGGCTTCATTCTCTCACCTCTGAAACATCATTGTGTTGGCTGGCCTCCTAGGGCCGCGTTTTGTCCGGGGAAACACTGAGCCGTCTCTTGTCCTTGATGCTAAGAAGACGGGGGATTTAAATGACTTCACTTAACAAGGTAGATTATTGATGTACTGAATTCAAGGAAGTCACTTTTTTTTTTTCCTGTGCCGTGCATACGCATGTATGTATTTCCCCTCAAAAGATACGAGCATAATCCTGTAAATGGTGCAGTCTCTGGCTGATGCAAATTAAGTCCGTATAATTGCATGGCTAGATCTGTCCTTGGTGTTAAAAAAAAACCCAACTAATACGATCATCTCAACACGTATTGTCTTCGAAAAAGCAACTCGTAAAAATATAGGTGGTTACCTTGCTGCGAAACACTAGCTAAACGTAGGATGAGCCAGGATTTCTTTCCAGGAATTGTGCCGTTGATAGGAACTGGGGAACAATCCGAATGCTGGTGCAGAAGGATGCAAATCACCTTAAAGCTGTGTTTACTATTAGTTGGATATTTAAGGCCCCAAAGTAATTTAATGCGGTGGAACTGGCAGTTAAACTCTGAAAACCCTTTTCATACTGAGCTCTATTTTTATATGCTTGATATTTTGGCTGCCTTAACTCCCATCAAGCTAATGCGCAGCCTGTCCTTTGCTCTCCCCTGTAACATTATTACAGCTGTTTAAGATTAAAAACCGGTGGGAACAAACCTCCCCTGATTTTTCGAAGCTTCTTTGCTGACCTCCTACAGTAGAACAAAAAAAAATGTTATGACATGTGTCACTGCAGCCCGTACTTCGCACTCGATTTTAGGGCAGAATTTTCCCGAGCTTGCTCAGGCGGGGACGGGTGTAGCTGGCGCAGAATTACCCTTTTCTCCGCTTGTGCGGGGCTGTTGGCGAGCGGCGGTGGGATGATGGGTGCCGGGTGGCCTGTGCTGCAGGAGTGTGGGCACGGCGGGGATGCTTGGGGCGATGCAGACAGGGATGCAGGCCCGGGCAGAAAGGAGTTAGTGGAGGAAGGAGTAGTTAGTGGAGGATTTCGGTGGAAGATCGACAGCGCTTTTGGGCTTTAATTGGATCTAAATCTAAGGGTGTTGTCCTGCGTTTAGAGGGCGATGTGGAGGCAGGCCCCGGATCGGGACCTGGTGAGAGGAAGTTGCGGTCGCGAGAGGAAGGTTTAATACCCAACCATTTGGGAGCTGCGGTTTTACTCGGTTTCATCGATTGTAGAGGAGGAAGCTGCAGGATTTTACGCTTCCCTTGGGTGCTCCCTTCGTGCTTTGGTCCTTGCTGGTTGTGGCTCCCACGTCTGCACATCCTGGTAACAGGCAGGAGGTGGTGTCACCAGCCGCCAGAGCAGGACGTGATTGTGGGAGAGGGCTTCGGAGGAAGGACAGGAGCTGGAGGTGGGGAGGAAGCATCCAATGAGTGAAGGAGCAGGTGGGAATGCTTAAATAGAGCGAAGGTGAGAGGTTGGTTTGGGTGTGTTTGAGGCTGGAAAAGAGGAAATTGTAGATGGAGCCTCCATAAAGGCAGGAAGGGAGGATGAGGTGGAGCCTCCAGAGCGGACACTAGAGGAGCAATGGAAGAGGTAAGAGGAGAACCATGAAATTTCTGAGCCTTAAATGCCTGTTTAACGAATATGGAAGTTGTGAGATAGAAAATAAATTCGATTAGCGCTGGAGCAGCCATCAGTGCTATAAATGAGATCCATCCCCTCTGTGCAGTACCAACTTCCTGCAGTACATTCTTCTTCTACCAGTATTTCATGTAATTAATCCAACAGCAATGTGTTGTTGAGAGGAACGATGTGCATGTACGTCTGGATTGTAATAAAGGCTGAAGCTACAGGAAGAATGAGGAGGAGAGAGATCTCTGATGCCAGCATCAGCCTGACAGTTGTTTTTGGCACTCACACCACAGCTTTCTATTTATAGACACTTGCATGAGTGCATCAGCGCACTATCTATTACCTTTAAGTAATGCTTTGTTTTCTCGCCCGTGTAAGTGCTTGGATTTCATGTATAAATTTATTCCTTGAGTGGTACTGCATAGAGCAGCGGAGGATAATGTATCCTAGGTGACAACTCCTAAGCTGCATCACTCGCTGAATGCGTCCAACGGCAGTTTAACAGTTTTGTACGTAAGTTTCAAATTAAAACATACACATTTGTATCATTTGGATCACATTTGTTCACTTAGCGAGAACACAGCGCGGAAGGGTGTGAGAGTTCCTGGTATCCGTGCTTTACCTTCCTGGGTGTTATTCCTCCAGGAGTGGTTAAATATAGAACGTTCATCGATTGTCTGACTTTCTCTATTGCACCAATTAATTAATGTTCCCGCTCCATTTGACAGTTCTGCCAAACCCTTTGCTGTATCTTAATATGGCATGTATTTCCTTTGATGCGTCGGGGTATGGGGTGGTGTGTGCGTGTGCATGCTTGCGCCTTTTTTTTTTTGCCCTGAGCAATTCTTCCCAAAGTTTGTCAATACTTCTACTGAATTAACCAGAAACAGCCACACCGTGGTCTCTTACTGTTCCCTCTCCTTCCCGTGGGACGGAGGGTGCTGCGCTGTGACGGTGGCGGGGATGCTGTGCAGCAGGATGCAGGTACTGCACCTACCGTCACCTGAAACTATTCTCTTCTTTTTTCTTTTTTTTGGCTAGTTAGAGCACATTTTCATGGTGTCCGTGTCGTTACCGGGAGCAGCTTTTGGCAGCAGGCTGTATCCTTGGGAGACGGTGTGCAATCACATCTCCGCTCGCCACTCTGAGCAGCTGTATCGCTTGTCGTTACTCAGTTGACTACTTCTTAAACAGCCGAATGGCATAATTCACAGAGTGCTGGAGCTTGGTGAATGAGCAGCTCGTGTGACAGTCCTGTAATATATTCTCCTGGGCAGAGCCGGCACTCAGCAGTAATTAAAAGCTGAGCGCCCCTTTATACTAAAATTATAACTAAATTGGCGGTTGTGGCATGATCTGGTCTGCTGGTGGAGTTTCACCGTCTCTGTTACCTGCCTCGTCTGAGCCTGGCTTGTCTGACGTTGAAATTACAGAGTAGGTCGTTGGTTGAAACAGCTGAAATCCTTTGGTTGGGAGATGAAGGCAGGAAAAGAATGAATCAGAACTTTTGCAAGCATTTTGTTTGGTTTTGGCAAGGTTTAACCCTCTGAATCTGCATGGGGCGTCCAAGGTGAGCACTATTTTTTGACAGTGTGGGGGCAAGGTAACATCTCCGCCCCCAAAATGGGGCTATAGTACTTGGCAGTGAGAATTGAAAGGATTAAGCAGTGCTTTGAAGATGAAAAGCATTAAGTGCTTCTATAACTTTCAAAATGCATGTTGATGTTTCTAGCCAGATAGTAACAAAAGTTACAGGCCCAGAGGGCCTTGAATATTTTTGAAGGCAGCTCTGCCATCTTAATCCTTTACACTTACTCTGTGAAGGAAGCCCTTTCTCATTATCTGGTACTGATCTTGGAGGTTGGAAGAAAAAAAAGTGCATTTTGATTCTGAAAACAGCAGTTTGCTGGTCATTTTTTCCCTGTGTAGCTTTATTTTATTTATTTTTTAATATTAATACTTGCTCAGCTGATGTCGTGTAAAATAATAAACAACACAGTACAAGCTTCTCCAGGTTGATTGGCAAGCGTATTATTTATCTGTTTTACTGATAACTTGCCTGGCCATATGTTTTTCAAGAAGAACAGATTGTGCGCAGACCAGAATGACATGGAGACAGGGAGATGTCCCTGGGTTTATAGGAGGAGGGTGCCCTGATACCGTCGTCTGAAAAATCCACGTTCTTTGAAGATTTCTGAGTGATGGCAGAGAATTGTAGTCACTGGAACTGTTCATTTATTCGATCTCTTTGAAAATGAACACTGCCAGAATACAGTATTTTTTTTTCCTAATGGGATGGTCTTCTGGCTAATGACAGTGGATTTACGACTTAGGAGAGAAAAATCCCATTTTGAGCTGGTCTGCAGACCAGTTGAAATACTAGAACTGTAATTCTCCATCTCCAAAATTGGGGGTTTCACACATTTTCCCACTTCTTTCTACGGCTGTTTATAAATAAATCTGTCGGTGACTGCAGGTAAAGCTCCACGAGTCCTCCAGCGCCAGCTCTGAAACCTGGACCTCTGCTGCGGACCCTCAACCAAATGACAGCACAGAAAACAACTTCTCCCCCCTTTTTTTTTTTCCCTTTTATTTTCACGATGTTTCCAGCTTATGAAACTGAAATACAATAAGAAGATGTAAGTAAGGAAGGCTGATAAATGTTTGACTGTATCTTTTTTTTTTTTTTTTTTTTAAATTTTAAATTATTACTTGGCAGTAGTGTGCGCTTTAGTAATAATTACAGAGTAGAAACCAGTGGAGTGGCTTCTCATCTGTTTTACATGATTATGTCTTGGTTTGAATCCAGCTCCAGCAGCCTTTTTCAAGGCTCTCTGAAAGCCCACGACTGCAGCAGTTTTTCATCCTGTTCCGCACAGATTCTTTTTTTTTTTTTTTTTTTTCTTCCAGCATGAAACATTTCAAAAAGATAGAGAAGAGGTCCTGGTGGAAGGGCAGCGAAAATGGCTGCGCGTAGGAGACCGAATCTGAATTTTTAATTAGGCTTTGAGTTGTTCCTTCAAAGTGTCGGGACGTCGTTAGCGATGTGAGTCTTGTTGCATTAGCGAAGGCTGACGTTTCCCCTTCAAACGGGGAGAACGCAGCTGCCCTGTGCAGATAAAAGTTGCCGAGTGCGGTGCAGCAAGGTGGGTTGCTAGATAATTAGCTGTCCCCTGCACTGCTGGTGACGAAGGACCCTGCCAGTCCTGGCGGGGACCCGAGGGGTTATTAGCAGCAAGAAATCCAAGTACGGCGTAAAGCGATTGGGAATCCCTTGAGCTGTGGCAGGGCTGATAACACCTACGTTAAGGCGGCGCAAAAGTAAATACAGCGTGTGTTATCCCAGGTTTTTTCTTGGCTCAATTCCGCAGAGGAGCAACGGGTAGTGCCTGGTGATGAGAATGCAGCAGAGAAGCTGCTCTGCTACCGGTAGCGTGGCCAGGCACCGCTGAGAAAAAATGTAATGCTTACGGTCAAATAAAATCAAATGCTTCACCTTCTTTCAGACAGAAGGGCAAGAGGTGTTTGAAAATGGAAGGAAAGGTGAAGTATTACAACATATTTTTGTTTTGTGTCTTTACCAGTTATTTTATATCCGTGGATAAAAGGAAGTGTTAAGACGTGGGTGTTTTTGTTTAACAAGTGCTGTTTTCTGTTCGTGAATTATTGGTGAAAAACTGGCAAAGAAATCACAGAATCACACAATGGTTTGGGTTGGAAGGGACCTTAAAGGCCATCTAGTTCCACCCCCTGCCCTGGGCAGGGACACTTCCCGCTAGACCAGGTTGCTCAAAGCCCCGTCACATCCCCAAATGGTTGGAGCCCTGTCACGTGTGGAAGCGCCCAGCTATAAGGAATTATTCCAAATTTCTGTATGTCCTTTGTCAGGACACTGCATGGTTTGAGCTGCTCAGGGCTGTGATATGGGGTTACCCGAGTGGAAGCCTGGCTCTCTGTGAAGCCTGTTTCACAGGTCAGAGCTTGTGGGGGCTTTGCTGGGGACTTCCGTGAGGGTTGGATAATGTCCCAGGAATGATATATTTGTATGTAGTTGAACAGGAAGATACTAACTTTTTTTTTTTTTCCCCTGTACGTGAATATTATAGCTTAAAAATTGAAATTTAAGTAATTTGTTTGATGCATCAGCCTTTGTTTTGTGTGTCAAAAAGTCTGCTGAGGTTTCAGCTAATGATTATACTACCTCTCGTTGTAACGCAGGCTTAATGCAGGATAAAGCGTAAAACTATAAAGTATGGAGGGGCTGCATTCCGCAGTCATTGCTTTCTTGTAGTTTGTAGCTGTTCAGTAACAGGCAGCGTTAATGAAATCTGAAAGGATATCCTTGTGCTCTCTTTCCCATGGAAAACAGAATTTAATAACATTGATACTTACCTGGTGTCTGTTGTGAAGGCATGTCCTTTCTAATATAAAATATTGTGCACACTAAGTCGTTGCTTCAGTCCTGCATTCTGTGTGTTCTTCCCTGGTACAGATTTCCATATGATACCGTATGTCTAATTTAGCAGAGAAAATCTGAATTGACTTTTGAAATAGTCACGGTGTCATAAGTCAATAATACTCATTTCCAGTCCCGTGAAAAGTTTTAATGGAGTCGCTTGTATCCACTGCCTGGAAGGTCTCTGTAGAGTCTCCCAAGTGATTTTGCAAAAGTATATTTGCACAATTCCAATCATTAGTAAAAACAAACTATTACCTCTCCCTTTGCCAGCTTCTCAGCCAGAAGCAGCTGATAAAACCAGCTTTTTCACTAACGCTGTTTTCCCCAGCTTTGACTATGGGATTTGAAGCTGCAGCCGTTCTACTTGTAGAGCAGAAAAGCCGTAGCAGCTTTTTTTGAGAAAAGCTGTAATTTTACTTTTGGCATTTCTGCGGAGCTCTCTAGCCAGTGCTTTCTTTCCGGTTTTTGGCCATCTTTCGCACGTACTCCTGCGATGCAAGAGGAATTTTCGGCTATGCTTGCCATCGTCCCAGGTGGGAATGAGGCCAGGGAAAAAGCCTTTAAAATAGACACATCTGGAAGTTGCCATAAAGGTTTCTAGAAGCTGGAATGCCTTAAACAGAATTTCTCGTATGTTCATCCTGGTAGGGTTATGAGAGTAATTTTATGCCATTTTTTGGTGGATTTCAGACCAGATTGTGTGCGAAGGTGAGCTTAGCTTGATGGTGGTGATATGATGGTACCACACCAAAGGGCTGGGGTGCTCCCACGACCTCCCTGTCTCTGGTTCAGTCCCTCCTTCTCTCGCTTTCAGCAAAAGAATTATTAGAAATATTTTCTCTTGGGCCGTATTTTCGCCTCAGACGTAATATCAGACAAAGCCTGGGGAGGTGTTTGTGGTGATGGGGCGGAGGGGAGAAGGAACAGGCTCCCAGAAATAACTATAGTGGGAGCCTGTTTGCCTGGAGCGAGTCCAGGCTCTGAGCCAAGGCTGGAAAAGGCTCACCAGCCCTTGGGAAGATCACATGGAGAGCCGGGAGGTCTCTTTGCCTTTTATTTGTTGGAAAATAAAGGAGGCACAGGTTGTGTGTGTCAGGAGTGTAAGATTTTATCATAGCAGACTTTCCTTTTGTGTGAGGGTAGCATTTGGTACGAAGAGAAGAGAAGGCTCCGGGGAGACCTTACAGCAGCCTTTCAGACCCTAAAGGGGGCCTATGGGAGAGATGGGGAGGGACTCCTGATCAGGGAGGGAAGCAATGGGACGAGGGAGGACGGTTTTAAACTGAAAGAGGGGAGATGGAGATGAGATGTGGGGAAGAACTTCTTTGCTGTGAGGGTGGTGAGAGCCTGGCCCAGGTTGCCCAGAGAAGCTGTGGCTGCCCCATCCCTGGAGGGGTTCAAGGCCAGGCTGGATGGGGCTTGGAGCAACCTGGTCTGGTGGGAGGTGTCCCTGTCCAGGGCAGGGGGGTGGAACTCGATGATCTTTAAGGTCCCTTCCAACCTGAACCATTCTATAATTCTAAAATGAATGGCAAGTTAGCAAAATATCTTGGTTTTAACCAAATAAGCAGTGATCTTCACCAGTTCTTTCCCAGGAGCCGTGTTAGCTCAAGGAAGATCAGTTGAGTGATCCCTGCATCCTTGTGATCCTCTCTTCCTCTCCTTCCCCCTTACAGTGTGGTGGCAGCTTGGTGTGAAAACTGGTCAAATAGTGCTACAGTCGCAAGGAGGGGTGTTAAGCAGCATTGGGATGATGATGTGTTCAGCAGCATCTGTATGATGGTGTGGCCCGCGGTGACGGCAGAGCTGCTCCTGGCCGGGGACCATTCCATGTCTGCTGCGTACCAGGTTGTGTCCTGCGGTGTGGGATGGTTCAGCTCGCTGATGGGTGATCCCAAACCTGGCTGCTGCCTTGGGAACAGGAGAAAGCCCAAGTCCTTGGCAGAAACTGGTTGTATTTAACTTGCACTAGCGCTATTTTGCTTTGAAACAGCAAGGAAGAGAAAAACCGGTCGTGTGATGCTTTCCAGAGGGAAGTAGATGCTGAGATGTTGTGTGCGTTGGCAAACATTGGGTGAGGAGCGCTTTTTGGGAATACTCAACAATAACACCTTGGTATGGCACTTTGTTGGAGCAAAATTAGGTTTGCCTGAAGTGTTTTCTTTCAGTGGTAGCCCATCCATTGCAAATCAACATGTGGGCAAAGCTGATGGAACATCGGTACAGAAGAAAGTAGTTTTCAGGATTTTTTTATTGTTTTGCTCGTGGTCAGTGAACTAGTGTGTTAGTTCCCCTCGTTTTTTTCCAATACAGAAGTCATACAAGGTATCTGACTTTTTGTTTTGGAGACCTAAACACCATTTTGAGAAGAAAGGAGGAGGATCTCTCATGGTTGCAAGGAGTGTAAAATGGAAGAAGAAAGTCCACTTCAACTGAAAATCGCAGTTGGGTATTTTGTTAGCGGTGGAGGCTGAAGTGGATGGATACTCTGCAGGTTCAGCTCCCAGTTGACAGGGGCAGGTATGGTCCAACCCTCCTGGACTGGTGTATTCGAGAGAGGTCAAACCAACATTTTAGAGACAGAGTATTTGTGTTGCATGAAAGGCATATGAAGGGTAAAACAAAAGGATATTTAATTTGAGCAGTTTTAATAATGAAAGGATATTTAATTTAAATATGCTACAACTGCGGTCTAGGTAGTTAGACTTCCTTCTTCTTTCCCCTAAGAATCGTGTGTAATGCGAATTTCTGAGTCGTCTTTCACTTCTTTTGCCAGTGGCTATCCAGGACTGCCAGGTGGGATGTGGGATTTATTCCCTTGGTCTGGTTCGGTGGAGTTCAGCTACAGAAAACATTTTGCAGGGAAAACCGTACTTTCTGGTGCAGGCAGGAAGATGGGAATAAGCACTGAGGATGGCTTGTTTGTCACATTATCCAGCAGTGGTCAGGCAGCTCTTTTGAAACTGTAAATTTCAGTCTTTGATCTGTTAGATTAAAATTAGAAAATGTTATTCCTGGATACACGGTCTCCTGTGTCTTGCTTGTAGAAGGTCATGATTGTTTGGGGTTTTTTTAGTTTTTTTTTTTTTTTTTGAAGGACTTAATATTCAAATACATTGCAGGAGGAGGATGAAAATTGCAAACTTTTCAAACTTGTTTACCTTTAGATGAGTTTCACCAATGTCAAGTTCTCAAATATAAAGCCGCTGTCACTTAGGTAGCCTACCTTCTCCTGTGAGTTACTGCTCAGTAGTGTGATTTGGCAAAAAGTTAAGTCTATTTTTCATTTTTTATTTTTGACTCAAATGAAACTATAATTTAAAATTGCAATTTTCTGCCTTTTCCTTTTGAGCTCAGTTGGTGTTGTATTTTACGCAGCCCTAGATGATTTTTGGTAGCTGCTTGGAGGGATGTGCTTGATGGTCTTGAAGTTGTTAAAAATTTGCTGAAGATCCAGCTGTTCTTGGCAGAGGTACCCGTGCTGTGCAGAGCTCTCTGCGGGATTGTGTTCCAGAAGTTGTGTTTGTTTTTTAACATTTTGGATACCGACATACTGATGATACTATATTTTCATTAAAACTACTGGATGCAAAGCCAAAATTAAAATAACCCCAACATAACCATAATAGTAGATAAGTAGCTTAATAGAAATGAGTAGTCATTTATTTCTGTTTGGTAAGAGATTGAATCTAGTGAACTAAAACATATTGATTCACTATGATGTCACGTAAATGTAATTTTACCTCCCCCTTCATATTTATGTATTTATTCAGTAAGTTGTTGACTGTAAGTCTAGAAATACATTAAAAAAAAAAAAATACATCCTGGTAATTGCAACCTCAGACTTTCAAATGCCGCTTTTTCATACGTGTCCAAGAATAGAAAGTCAGCCTCCCAAAATAAATGAAACCCAACATACATCGCCATGGTTTTCGGTGTTTGAAATAGAGGATTTCTCGTGGAAGAGCAGAGGTGCGGCAGCTATTTTGGGAAGGGAAGAAGACTTGGAGTCAGGATGAAAGGAATGCAGACCTGTGATGTGAAGGCTTTTTCGCAGAGTAAGACCTGCTGAGTGTGCTCTCTGCTGCGAGTGTGTCACCCGAGTGATTTATTAGAGCCTGAAAATTCATGCTAAAGGAGAAGAGAAAAAATAAGTAGCTAGAAAGGGATAATACAGTCATTAAAAATGTTAGTAGAGAAGTGCATTGTTTTGGGATCCTCTGGGGATGCGATGTAAGCTGTTGTCCCCTCTAAGCCAAGTTAGATGAGAGGTGTGCGTATAGTGTAGGTCAGGCTTATTCCAGGCTTTTACCTGGTTTTTGTTAATACTCATCTTGATGCAGCTTTGATACAGAAAAATATAATTGCGTGTTGAAGACCTTTAACCCCAAACCTTGCCCCATTGGGAATTGCAGGGGGTTCCCAGGGAGTTGTACTTGAGGCTCTCTCCAGCAGACGGAAGGTGCAGCAGAGCTGGGTTTCTGCTGCCTTCCAGCATCGCTCCACCATTTCCTCAGCTCTTGTTTGCTTGTTTTTGTGTTGTTTTTGCCGTTCCTTGTCTCCTTGCTTTCCAGTACCACCAGTGTACTGGAAGCAATGGCACTGGACGAGGACTGAGCGAGGGGCCGAGGTGGTCACTTGGCAGCTCTGCTGTGGCAGAGGGACACACCTCTTCGGCCAGCGCAAGAAATAACACGATTGCTAACAGATCCCCTGAAGTTTTGCCTGCGATGAAAAGATTTCCCCGAGGGACTGGCCGGGAGCTGGAAGGACGCAGTTTTGCAACCATCGGCTCTTTCTCTGTGTCCACAACGAGGAGCCGGACTGGGGTTTCTGCCACCGCTGCTAGGAGACAGCGTTTCTTCTTAACACTGAAAACAGATTCACGGCCTTTTTGGGATTTTTGCTCTTGAAAATAAGGTTGGAGGCAGTGTTAGCATCGAGCCCCGGGTCTGATTGCCTGCCTGTCCAAAAATATATTTAAAATATTAAAACCTTGCTATGGCAAGCCTGTGTGCTGGCAGCATGGCGAGGCAGGTATGTGAAGCTGGCCTACAGCCATACCCACGCTGGTGGAGATGGTCAACTTGTGGCCTTGCTTTGATGCAGAAAGAAAAAAGGCAGATTCTTTTTTTTTTTTTTTTTTTTTTTTTTGGCCTTTCGGTGGACAGAAAATAACTTGCTTTCTCACAGGGCTGGCAGGAGTTTGTATCTACCTGACTTAGTTATTCAAAATCTTTGGGAGATGCTGAGCCCCTGTGGGCAAGGGAAAGGGAGGAAACAGATGTAGAAAGGGAGTATAACAGAGAAAGTGGATAAAGTGGCTGTTTGGTGCTTTGGTTTTGATGAGAGCAGGAGCAAATGCTCAGGAGTGGCAGCTCACCGGTTCAGCCCGACACCATAATTTTATTTATTTTTTTTTTTTTTTAAACTTTCCTTTTCCAGCCCGCCAGAGCAGAGATGCTACTGTCCTCCGAGCATCATATTGGGTGCAGGTACAGTCAGGGCTTGAATCGTCCTTTCCATTTTATCCCTGAACGGTACTGGATGCAGAGTGGTCATGGTCGGAGGTGCCTGCGTGGCACCAGATTAAGGCTTTCATTTCTTTAAACACACAAAGTACACCTTCATCTGCCGTTGTGGGTACCAGACCTATTTGAGTATTACTGCAGAGGAGTTGTGAAACATTCCCAGCTACTCATTTTAAACCCTAGTTTTCTAGTAATAGACTTAAAAATCTTATTGTGCAGTTGAGTTAGTGACTGAGTCTTCCCTTTATAATCTCTTTATAAAAATGTATGCACATTAACAGGACGTATTTAATAGACACACTGCCTAGATGAAAGGGGGCTTTGTGGAAGGAGGCTTTTGTGCGTTTCTGGATCTCTCAGCAATTCCTGCGGAGCTTCCCAAGTCTGGCTGACACCGAGCGGCAGAGGAAAAGACCTTCTGGCTTTCAGCTTGAACGGAGAATAATGGGGAGCGAGATGGGAGTGGGGGAGGGAATCCCGCTCCCCGAGCCGGGGGCTGCTGGTGCGGGCACTCACCAGCCGAGCATTTAACACGTTTAGTTCTTCCTACCCCCAGCTGGGGGGCTTTGCATTCGCAATGAGCTCTCTGCTACCCCGGCAGCGCAACGGGGGCTGCGGTGACAATAGCGGCTCCCGGGCTCGCTGAAATTGAGACAACTTTTCCCAGCCCAGGTAGTCCCTTTAATTCTGGTTTGGTCCACGGATCAGATTTGTCTGTAATGGCCACTTACCAGAATAGCATTTGATTTATTTATTTCAATTTTTTTTTAAATTGAGATCTGATGTTATCTTTCATCTTTTAGTTAATCCCTCAGCTGGATTTTGGTATTTTTCTCTGTCTGTGGTGCACCGCAGGTTCTTGGCGAGAAATCGGTTTTCTTTCTCAAAAAATAAGGCTGCAAGGTCACGGATATGTTCACTTTGACCTGGCAAAAGTCTTCATGACAACAAGAATCTAGCGGACATCTTATTAAGTTTCTACTAGCAAAAAGGACTAAATTTCACCAAAAAAAAATATCCTGAAGTTCGCTGATAAAGACATTTCCTATTGCAGTCGCTGCTGATTCATGTGCTCTGGGGGGTTACAAACAGAGAGAGCTTCACCTTAGTCCCATTGCCAGGACCCAGAAAAGGCATTGCAGATTGGAACCATCTGAGTGAAGATTATATATAAAAAATAAAATAGGTGAGCAAAAGAAAAAGCCACACGTTTTTAATTAGGATGATAAAGCTGGACAGATGTGCTTGGGTTTCTAATTTGGTCAGATGGTCTGTCCCCGATGGGAAAGGTGGGTGTGCTCTGTCTATTGAGTAATTTCTTGCTGCTGTGCGAGTGCTGCTCACGTATTTCTAACAAAACAGCCAGGTGAGGAAGAGCCGGGGGCTGCTGGTGGTTGGGTACCTCCAGACAGATGTGTGTTGATACTAGTAACTCTTGCCGTGTCCCTCGCCTCTGCTTCTTGCCTTGGACCCCAGCTGCCTGTCTTTATCCGATTCCTCCTATTTGTTGATGGTTTTTCAGCTGTGGTCACAACTGGAGATTCCATCATGTCAAGAAAGAGCAAAAGTAGGTCCGTGTCTGGCTTGAGTGCCTGCAGGTTCCCCCAAAGGGTGAAGCAGTTGGTTGCCTGGTGGCTGAGAGCGAAAGCTGAGGATGAGGTTACACCCAGGCACCTTCAAAGAGGTGTGAAGGCATTAAATTGGAATATGTTGCAAGAGGAACATGCGTGGCCAAAGTGAGGGGTGAAAGGCAGTGGGCTGGGCTCTCGCCGTGTTCCTGTATGACTTGAAAGCACTTCTTATCGTAGAATCATAGAATCATCCAGGTTGGAAGAGACCCTTGGGATCATCGAGTCCAACCATTTACCCTACACTACAAAGTTCTCCCCTACACCATATCCCCCAACACCACATCTAAACATCTCTTAAACACATCCAGGGGTGGTGACTCGACCACCTCCCTGGGAAGCCTGTTCCAATGCCCGACCACTCTTTCTGTGAAAAATTCTTTCCTAATGTTCAGTCTAAACCTACCCTGCTGGAGCTTGAAGCCATTCCCTCTTTTTCTGTCATAATTACCTGTGCGAAGAGACCAGCACCAACCTCTCTACAGTGTCCTTTCAAGTAGTTGTAGAGAGTGATGAGGTCTCCCCTCAGTCTCCTCTTCCTCATACTAAACAGTCCCAGCTCCTTCAACCGCTCTTCATAGGATTTGTTTTCCAGGCCCTTCACCAGCTTCGTTGCCCTCCTCTGTACTCGCTCCAGCACCTCGATATCTCTCTTGGATTGAGGTGCCCAAAACTGGACACAATACTCCACGTGTGGTTCTTGTCTCAGGATAAACCGAGATCTTATGCGTTGATGTCATTGTTCTGATTGGAAATTTCATCTGAAGAGTTGAAAAAAGCTTTTTTGAGACAAATCACTCAACACCTTTATGGCAGCAGCCCCAGCACCGGCACGTAGCATTTCTCTGTATAAAATCAAATGAACAACCAACCTGTTAATTTTTGAATGAATGATAATCCCTTTCTAGGTGTGTTTATATATGGATGCATTCCAGGTACTGCTCACTTTCCTCAAGTTCCTCTTACCGTAGAAAAGCTAAGTGATATATATATTATGAGATATATATATATATAAAAGATATCCTTGATTTAATGCCTCCTGTAAGAGCTATTCCTCTGTTTTTTCCTATTAGCCCCCCCCCATTTCACTCTACCTTGGATGAAATACATTACATGGGTATATGTGCAACCCTATAGGCTCCCTTTTTTCATCAAAATGGAAGAAAATCTGGCAAAGGACTAAGACATTCTTAAACCATTGAGTGATTTTTATTTATATTTTATTTACCTTTATTTGTCCCCCATCTTAAGGATAAAAGCTCACTAGTTTGTGAGCATTCCCATGTGGTTTTTTTAAGTTTTGAGTTCTGTCCTTGCTTCATTAGATAGAATGAACCTGGAATTTCTAAGAGCCTGTGCCTGTAGTGTGTTAATTTAAGAAAGAAATGAGGAGTTGTGTCCTGTGGGGTTCAGAAACTGGAGATGGCAGCATCGGTTGCTGGAGTCAGAAATTAGCTGTTTCTTCAATAACGTGAATATACATAAATTGGCAGTTTTCTACCATACTATCCCTGCTCCAAATTTCTCCCAGTTACGGTTCCTCAAAACCATGTCAATATTAAAAGGATCAGTTGGATTGAGATTGATCTCATAGATAAGAACTGTACGTTGCAAGGTGTTGTGAGAGTTTTATGTTCAGAACTTGTGGGAATTACATCATTTCTGATGAATATTGGCAGGAACTGCATCGGGAGCACGGGGCAGGGATTTCCCATCAATCACCCGAGTAATATACTTTATTTTAGCACGTTACATGTGGGTTCGGGATAAAGATTCACGTTAATATCTTGCTAGTTTCAGATAAATAAACAAAAATACATGCAAATCTCTCCTTTCAGGAGGCTTTCGTGGGCTGGTTGCACCGACGCGATGTTACCTGTAACCTCAAGCAGTTGGTTGAAATTTGTCATCTTTTTGAATTTGGTGTCTTTCAGAAGGTTTTTTATGGCTTTACCAGCCAAGTGCAACTCTTCTGTAAGAATGAAATTCAGCAAGCTTTGAGCTGTTTTTGCAAAAGCAAGAGGTAATTGAGATTGTTGGTTTCTAAAAGGAGGTGTTTGGAGTAGTTAAAGCACCTGAAACTTCTGCGGTTTGATAACAATCCCCTATATAATTATTTAACAGTTTTCTCTCCTACTTGCCTAATGAAATACTTAGAGAAACACCCAGAGTGCATGCTGTACGGTAGTACTGTGGACTATAAAAAACATACCCATCTGAAAGCTAGAGATTTCATTTTTTATTTTATAAAAAAATCATTAATTCCATTGCATAGTTGCTGCAGGTTTTGTGTTCTTCACGTTTGATCTTCAGTCTCTTCACGGGAGAGTTAGTTGACCACTGAATTGAAAATCAGGTTCCTAGTTTGTCAGATGAAGATTTCTCATGAGAATAATATTATTTTTATTTTTATTTTTTTTACATAGCCACTGTATGCTTTGCAGACTGGGATAATAAGTATTCATTTTTTTTTTTTTTTAATCAGAAAAAAGCTCAGTATTATTGTTATTACTATTTTATTTTTGGTGACTAAAAACAGAAACAGGAAATGACCCGAGACACAGTTTCCATGACACCCTCTCACTTGAATCCAGTTTTCGAGAAGATGAAAGGCCAAAGCAGTCTTTTGATAGTGAGCAGCTAATTGGGTGGCTGATAGAGGCAGGTTTTTCTCTGTGAAAAAAATAAAGGAGAAAAGAAGTGGAACAGCTGTGTTTTGGTACATATGTATAATCCCAGATAAAACTCTCCAAGGACAAGGAAATATAATAGTGCCTTAGTGAAAGGAAAATTAAGAATCTTTGAAAGCAGAAATGTGGCTTTTGGGGAGGAGCATGTATTTAAAATAAAAATCAACTGGAACGAATGTGTTAATAAATAGTGGATTTGTAAAATCAGAACAGAACCTCTTGCTCTGTGCAAAATGTGGTGTGGGTTTTTGTTTCTTTCTTGGCAAATCCCAAAAAAATGGCAATGTACTCAGGGGTTTTTTGCTGTTTCCTTTGCTCTATACATTCCTACCCAGAGAGACATGTGGTCAGAGCAGTGTGGAGCCAGGTCTGCTCTTAACTGCAGCTCATTTGAGGGTAGTTCATGGACCTTCTCACTTCTCATCACTCCTTTTCCTATTCCTCTAATTGTGTGTGTTAAAAATGTCACCAGGCAAAAGTAGAATGTAGAAATTTGTCTTTTTGGAATATAAATTTAAATCTGAGAAATCTCTTCAGCTGATAATGGAGATGCTGATCAGGGTGTTAACATACATGCAATCTCTGCAGTGGACAATAACCTTCCAAGACGTGGCAAAGGTGACAAATATTTAAAAGAGGGTGAAATACTTGGCACAAGGACTCTTTTTGGTAAATGGTTCTAATCTCGGGTAATAAAGCAGATTAAATGCTAGATATTCAGACAGCTTTAAATGAAGTTTATTTTACTTTCTAGGACTTGACACAATATGAAGTGAGTGCAGGTTCCCTATATCCATGTAATGGGATAGAAAAAGAGAGTACAGTTCATACGGTCCTGCCTTGTTCATTTTTCTCTCTGTCATCCCACTTAGTTTGGGAACTCTAGATGCCTGAACAAATTATTTCTCCTCCAAAAGTGAGTGTTGTAAGTTGATAAACTTATAAGCCTGGTACTAATTGGTGTCTGGCATCTATATTTGATTTGAGGGAAAAGTCCTGAAGGAATCTTCATAAATTGAATTGTAGAGCGAGATGTGACTGATGAGGGTGCGGTTTCTAAGTAAAGTGGGAGTGTTTGCTTCTGCTACAGCATCTGTAGGTGTTATATTTCATATTTATTAAAACATAGGCAGTCTGCTACCATTGATGACTTTTTTGTTTGTTTGTTTTTAAGCTGTTTGTAAAATTGTCCTATCCAGATACTGAAGTGAGATCTGTCAAACTGACTCATCCTACAGCCAGTAGCAAACCATGTGTTCAGGAGGGTTACAAAAGCGGTTGAGCTGATCCTCCCTGCTAAGAGGAGATGGTCTCGCTTGCCCCTCCACTGCCACCAGGCCTGTGGTCCGTCCTTTGGGCTCTCTGAGCTGGCTGCGCCCATCCATGCAGTCAAACAAGACTCCTTTCCCCCACCCTGAGGTTAGCCTGGGCTTTCATGAACTGTTGGATGGATTTTCATGGCTTGCTCCTTCTTCAGTAGGTGTTTTTCTGTCTAGATGGAGAAGATAATTGCCTTATCCAATGTGTTTCTTGCTGCTGTGCGTGGGTTACCTTTGTTTTCCCATGAAGTTTTGAATACCTAGAAGGGAAAGTTGTAGGAATGTTTTGAGTTCACTGTCGTCTTGGGACCTTGTGTGCTCTTCATGGCCGCATGGTACCCTGTTGGTCCTGGAAGTATTTCCAGCTGGTTAGTGCTATTTCCATGCATTGTTTTCTTTTTCTCAGCTTTCTATGCAAAATACAGCATGGAGGTTGGCATACTTCAAACCAAGTGAAATAGTCTGAGGTTTATCTCCTAAATATCAAAGCAAACCTTTTTTGAATACGGGAGATTAGGATCTCCCCGACGAAAGGTATCTAAGCCAACAGTTGCTACTCTTTCACAAAGACTTCAGTGGTTCATGAACCTAAAAAATCTGCCGTGCTATCGGTAAACAACCAACAGGAGATGGGTCTGGAGGAATTTGGCAGAGCCCTGGCTTATTGGTGTAAGACCTTTTCGCCACACCATCATGCGCTGGTAACTTCTGCATCTGAAGGGGGCTGCTTCGACATAAATAAATAAAACCCTCTAAAATCAGCTTGACTGCTACTCTTGGGCAGCTCCTCTGCCTTCTCGTATGAAGATCTTATTAGGCAAGAGCTGTGGTCCCGCTGCCAGTTTTCCTCTGCAGCCGAAGCCTGGGGGACTGCTCGTTAGCTCCCTGCCTGCCTGCCTGCCAGAGAGGAGCATGTAAAATTAATATACGAAGAAAGGGCCGCGGTCTGACGCGGCGGGAATGCAGGTGGGCTGGAGCGATGCGCGGGAATTAAACTACTGTGCTAATCGTGCTCCTCGCAGGAGGCCGGCTGTGCTCTGCAATTTCAGTATTTTCTCATATAATAATCCCGGTGGGTTTTCTCCGACTCTTTCCAGCTCTCTCTGCTGATAGAGCCTTTAATATTGTGGTTTATGTGAGAATTTTGGTGAGCGTTTTGTGAGAATTTTGAGAAATAGGTGTTCCCTGCTTTTAGACATGGGAAAATATTTATTTATGAAGGCAGGGGGGTGTTTCCTGCTCTTCTGTGACGGTGCGGTGTCAAGAGTGTTGTTTCCCAGGTACGGTCTCTGCAGCTGCCAGAAATTTCTGTGCACTTCGAAATTTTGAAATCCAATCTTGTGCTGTCGGTGTGGAGTTTCCTTATGGCGCTCCTTTATTTTTCAGCCTTTAAGGCTGAAATTTTAATATTGATCCCAGAGTATATATTCAACTGTTTTGCTCAGATAATAGTCATTACACGTGTGTTGTGAGAGGCTGAAATAAAGTCGATCCGCTGTTTTAGGGGGGAGGCATAGGGTGGTGTGTTCCTGTGCAGCTGTGACAGTCCTGGCTCCTGCCACCCTGGGGGTCATCCCTCTTTCCCTGTCCCTTCCTTGTAGCAAACCTGTTTTATCTGAGATTAAATGAAATCAACCCGAAAACGAAAAACGGTAGCAAGATGTTCCAGAAACAACAATTTAATTATAGTTTTGAAATTCAGTGCTAAAGAAAACAAGTATTTAATACAGATGCTGTGCCAGAGCCCCGCTAAAATGCATTTATTCTCATGAGTACTTTGTCTGGAAAATGTTTAGCAGACAGGAAATACGGAATCTTTTTTGTATCTTTTTTAATGTTTATCTTTGGAACAGGTGGAACAATAACTGCTTAATGAGGGTGTTTGTCTTAAATGCAGCTATTCAAGAGGCCATAGAACAGATAGATTGGAGACTAAGCAAAATGCAGTTTAGCCACAGGGAGGATAAAGTTGAGAGAAAAAAAATGGGAACCCAGGTCTCATTTTCACCAGTACTGGTCTCCATCACTGTAATGGTGTAAGTGCCTCGAGGGGGTTGCAAATGTGATTTATTTACACTGGAAGGGCCTTGTGTGCTTCCAGCGAAGCACAAAGCAATGAGTAAATGAGTGTTAGAGTTAAAAACCGCCTGATGGGGGTTTAGATTTCATCAGCTGTACCACTTGGTAAGTATTGTTTTTAGCAGGTCATCTTTCTTGCAAGATGCCGTGTGATGAGTTCTGGATTTCTGCGTTCCCAGCTGCATTACGCTGGTTTCTGGAAGTTGCTTTGCACCGTGCCCCCCCCCCCCCCGTTGTGTGTCAGCGCATCTCTTGGTGTTGCAGCTGAAGAACTTCAGAGGTTCTTTCCTTGGCTGTTTGTTCTGTCTCTCTGCTGACGTTTGCCTCACTGGTTGTTGTGTTGGTGCAGTTATTTGTGGGGCTCTAGTATAAGCTGGATCCCTGAAATGAATCCCTGGGATTGCAGGGGTTCAGCACAGCCCCAGCAAACAGTAGTGCCGGCACAGCAGAAGTGCTAAGTTGGGTATTTCTTAAGGCAGATTTACTGCTTATAGATATATATATAGATATATATATATATAAAAAAAAAAACACTACACTGTTTGACGGAAAGAATCATTGTGTTTTAAAACTTGCCAGTTTTAAGATAGGTAATTATTGTATGCCAGTCTGGAAGAATTCGTCCTTCAGAGGCTCATTCTTGTTTACTTTGGTGTGAAAAGCGCGTTGCCGAGAGGTGCCTCCTCGCCCTGCTGCTGCCGGAGCAGCTCCCTGAGCTGCTGGGATTGAACTCGGGCAATAACCATTGAGTGGGACTGGTTACACCAGAGTGAAGCGTGTAGGGTGACAAAACAGATTGAAAGTTGTTGTTTAACTATTTGTGTTCACAAAACACAAATTGGAAGGTTTCCTTATTAGTGTTTAATACAGAGAGAGAGATGTAAGAAGACCCGTAAGCCTGATAGCAGAGATTGATTTATTTTTAGATTAGATAGGCTGTTGGGGGAGGTGTGATAGATACCTAGGTTGGAAGATACACCCGGTATTGAGTAACCTTAGTGCATCTCAGGGACACCCTACTGAACATCGTAGGAATATAGAGCTCTTCGCAGTGAGAGTTATTTTTAAATATTGCCACATGCTTTGCTTATGGATCCTTCCAAACCTGGAAGGACTTTGGACCCGTCCATAGCTTTTCACCTGGAATTTACCTTCAGCATAGGCCTAGCATCTGGTAGTCCTGCTGTGGGCTCCCAGGGGGGAGCCAAGGGGAGAGCAGAGCTAAATTGCATGGGGGTCCCTTGGCTGCACGTTGTGCTAACGTTGGGAGAGGATTTCAAGCCATCTCGGTCTTTCAGAACCAAGTGCAACTCACGAAACAGCTAAAAATAGTATTTTGTTGTATTTTGGCGTAGCTTGGATTGACTAGTGACTTTCTGAATTTGTAAAACGCCTTTGTTTGCGATGTTATCAGGAGAAAAAGATGCGAGAGTATTTGTGACAAAGACTTAGAAAACAACAGGGGAAAGGGTTTAAAGAACCCTATGAAATGTTTTCCGGGCAGAACTTTGTTTTGTTAAATCACAAAGAAATACTGCTTTATGAAGGGTTATTATCCCAGGCTTAAAGACTGAATGCAGACTTCACAGCGAGAGAAAAAGACGTTTTAATCCTGCTTGAAGTGCAAGCCTCAACACAGCTATAACGCTTCCTCCAGGCCTTTTACTGGGTGCATCTGTCTTCTTTCAGCACAGTGGGGGAAGTTGGTGGTGCAGAATGGTTGGTGCTGAGGACCCAATATCCCATGTGTGGGTTGGGGACTAAATCCAGCCTGGTCCCATGGGCTGAACGTGCACTAGGTTAGTGTTTGAAATACATCTTTGTGCTTATTTTCATCCAGAAAGAGGTTAATGAGTGAAAAAGTGGACCTTGAAATTTTCTTTGTGTGCAAGACTCGTGATTCTAAAAGGTAGTCCTTAGATCTGATGGCGTTTCGATTGACTCTGGTCTGCAGAGGAGGAGAATGTTGTGGAAACCCAACCAGGGCTTGGGGTCAGTTCTGGTTAGTGGTGACCTCAGAAGACACAGGTTCCTGCTAAGGAGAGAACTTCTACCCATCAAGCGTTTCTGGAGCTGAAAACTGTTCCAGGCAGCTGGAAGGTCCTCTTCAAACTTGTGGCTGTGGCAAATGCCTACCATGGCCAAGGTTGGTGTGTGCCTTCTCTCCTGGGAGAGATGGAATAAATAGTATGCTTTGGGTGGGTTTTTTTAACCAATATATACATTTACATAAGGGCTTTGTCAGCAGTTGAATCTTGCAGGGTTTGGGGTTTTGGTTTTGTTTCTGGTTGCTGTTGTTTGGTTTGGTTTTGGTTTGTGTTTATTTTCCTCCCTCCATCTTTCAGGTCTGTTTTGGTGCTTGAACAGGACATGCCAAACTCTTAAAGAAACTAAGTAACTTGGCAAGTTGTAAACTTAAAATGGTATTGACATTGTAGAAATGTTTCTCTCTTGTCCACTCTTTTAACAAGAAACATAGAAAACTAATTTAGGAACCTTCTTTTCACCCGGTTTCTTCTACACTTTATGTATTTGAACACTTTATTGTAGGACACTCCCACCTTTTTGGGTTTTTTGTTTGTTTTAAGTGAGAGGAGTGCTGAAATTTCCCCTATAAAATTACAGATTGGAGTAAGGGGCAGGTATTACACCTGAAATTCCCTTTTTAATTATCCAGATTAAAGATAACTCTCTCTTTGCAAATAAAAACCAAAGATGCAATCGGTCATTGAAGTTTTGGCTTCTTTTTTCATTGCTTTCCATACCAGCAAAACTAACCCAGAAACTTTTGGGGAGCTGAGCAAGGAGGGGTGTGTCGAAGGTTAGAGAGGGTAGGAAGAAGGTACGTATTTAATTTTGGTTTGGAAAAAAGGGCCTCTGAATTGTTAACACTCCAGGATCAAGTAACAAAACCTTCCCAAACCCTGTAGAGCTGACAAACCAAACCAAACCAGGACACCATCTGGAAACGATTCTCTGCTTCATTCTCTCTATTGCTAGCGTAATGAAATAAAAAAAAAAAAATAAATCCAATTCCTTGTAATTGTTAAATTTTGTCATGCAAATGCGTTCTATACTTTGAAAAGGATTGTAAAGTTTTTGCTCTGATTTTTCATGCTTTGAAGGAAACCTCCGTGTCCTTGGTGCTTTGGTCGAATAGAGGAGAAACTTGCAGCAAGACATCAGATTTTCAAACCAGTTTTATAAGAATAATAGCTTGTGGTTATGGACAGGTGGAAATTGGATGCAAATATATGAAAAAAATATGGAATTAACATAAGCAACTAGTGATTGCTATGTTTATCCAATAGAATGCCTTCCTAAATTGGTTTAAACTTCTGTAATTATCATTCATCTTCAGATGATATGCTGGGATGTTTCTTGGCCGGCTGCTGCGTGCTCGGGGAGGATTTGGTTAGCATTTCAATTTTTTGTAGTTTGATGCGAAGGTCACCACCTCGTAATTCTTAACATGTGGAACAGAGCGTATGCTGCAGTATGTTTTTTGTCCGGATAATTTATGTTTTTATTAGATAATGCTCGTACTGGAAACTTCCCTTGGTGAGTGAGAGGCGGAGGAGGGAGCAGGCGGGAGCCACGTCTGGCACATGGGGGCGAGGGACGTTGTAAAGACAGGGATGTCACCTGGAAATGTAGAAGACACAGGTGTGACTCGGTGGCGTCTACTTAGTACTTGGTAAAATTGCTATAATTGTCACATCGTAATTTTTAGTTAAAAAAATACATAGTGTGAAAATCTGTAAATCCTCCACAGTAAGATACAGCTGCTTCATATTGCCGCTTATTATTCATTCGTTTGCAAGTGTTGGGAGAAGCAGAAATACACCATATTGTTTAAAACCCTGATTTAATGTGCGATGAGACACTAGGGAAAGGACTTTGCCTTGCGTGGAGCTGCGGCTTTCAGGATTTTCAGAAGATTTTGTTTTTCTTTTTAAGAAATTGGATACTCTGTGACTTCTTGCTAACCCTGAAATTCATGCCATTGCTTCGTCTTACTGCGCTTTATCGTATCTATTTTAGGATGGACATCACTTGTTGGAATCTTTTGAACTTCTACGTTGCCTGATGCTTTTGATTTTGTAACCTTAGCCTTGTGTTAGTGTCCTTGTTATATTTCAGAGCGAAAAGACATAGAAAGAATTGAAGTCGAGCTGGGGAGGGGAGACAGAAGCGTTGTTTTCAGCACAGGTCTGTCTGTTCCCGCTGTCTCTGTGTAGCAAAAACTGTGTTGTGAAAAAACACATTTTAAATTGTGCCATGGAAAGCTTTTGGAAATTTAAATACAGATTACATGCCGAAACAGGGCAGTGAAGTTAATTTGTGAGTATCAGCGACTTATTAATCTATTAAACTTAACATTTATTCATTAATTTGTTAAGATAAATTTTCACTATCAGCATAATGAAAATTTTCCTGTCCAATAAATCTCCCCCCCCCCTTCTGACTGTCAAATACTGATACCAGCGTAGTAACTGTGTTTGACAACAGGAATATTTATTCCCTGAGTAGCATTAATCTACTTCAATTCTGTCTACATTCAAAGTAATGTTAATGCCTTTATTTCTCCTTGGTGTCTGAACTCGCTAATCCTGATCCCAAAGTGGATTACAGTGTCATTTCCCCGGGTTCAGGCAGATGTGCAACACATAGATAATTGCACAGAAAAGCAAAAGAAAGGGAATTTCTTTAGTTTCCCAAGCTGGAGGTGGTCTCTATACAGCCTTAAATCCTTAATTCAATTTCAGGTTTGCCACTCGGTCCTGTTGTACTCGTGCACCCAATGAGACTCGGCGAGCTTGTGGCTTCGTGCTCGGTTTTAACATCTGCTGCTTCCACCAGAGTGATATTTTGATGCCTTTTCAGCACGATTCATCATGTATTCGTAAAGAGGGGAATTATTATATAATGCTTTAAAAGAATTGTGGGGTTTAGTAGAATCCTGTTTGTTCAAATGCAGCAGCATGGAGCGAGTACAGGCTTTTCATTGACATCTTCTATTTCTGAACTTGATAAAATTTAACACATGAAAACCTGGCTGATTTACTGAAAATGAAATAAAAACTATTTTGAGGAAGAAGCTAATATTAAACATTCTAATTTGAAAACCCCTTTGACTGATAAATATTTTATGTGCACTGAAGCATCCTCAAAAATTAAATATGAATGAATGGTAGGGAACCTTGCAGTTCTATGAAACATTGAGATTTTATAATTTCAAGTGCAAATGTCTGCCTAGGGATTCTTGATTATTTTTAATGAAGATGACACTACACATCAGCATGAGTGCTTCTTGAATAAGAGAGTTCATATAAGCAGTATCTTCTGAAGGAAATCGCAGCAGAGATTTATTTTGAGTAAATAAGCAGCCTTTTCTCCAGAGGTTCCAAAATATTTTATTTAGACAAAGTTAAACATGAATCGAGATTTTAAAAAGGTCAAATAATGCTCTTCTGTTTTGAAACAGAAATTGTTTTAATTATTTTCGTTTACCGGGAGCAGTGGAGCTCACTTCATAGTTTGTAAATGTTTTGTAAAAAGCAGCCTGTAATAATATTTACAGAAGGAATCAAAAATAATAATTGCCTCTGTCATTGTTTTAATTTTAACAATGAGTGTACACATGAGTCCCTTTTTGATCTTTCTAATAGGTACAACCCAACTGGCAATGACGTCACGTCATAAGAGGAATTAATACTGCCATTATAAATTTCCTGGGTTGTTTTTTTTTTTTTTTCTGAAAAGTTGGTTCCCTCCAGTTTAAATTCCTTTTTTACCATGGAAATCTGCTCCCAAATTCTGTTGTCTGCTCTGTTCCTCCTGTCCTTGCTGTGTTGTGCGATGGTGACCAAGATTGTGTGGGTGTGCAGGGTCCGCAGACCGTGCTTGTAGGTTTGTAGCACTTATCTCTTTATAGTGTTTGCTATATGGTTTTTTAGGTTGCAAAACATAAATCTGATGCCAGTCAATTCTAGATCTTAATTCTCTCCTCTAGAGCTGGGACAGTGCAGTTCTCAGTTCAATCTACTCTCCTTGTCTCTGGGCTTGGAAGGTTGCAACGGGGGTAAAACCAACTCAAAATAGAAGAAAAACTTATCTTAAAAATAAATAAATAATCTAGGCTGTTTCTAAACATCCCAAACGTGGTTTTCTTTTTCCGCTTTGCTTTGCTTTGCAGCTCTCTTGCATTGTGATTTTTCTTGCAGGTTTTCCTATATTTTCAGTAATAATATTGGCCACGTTAAAAATCCAGTCTGAGAAACGCATGGTTTTTCCATCCAGAGTTGGAGGCTTGGGTGATTAATCCTATGACAAGATTGTGTACTGATACAGTCCGTTAAAAACTTGATGTTTTTCTAAATATCTAGAAATAAACTTTTACCTCAACTAGTGCGGAACGACTGGCAGTCGAGGATAACTCGGGTAAAGCGGTTGATGGGGTGTATATTTTCCTGCCTCTCTAGGAGTGTAAAAGGATAATTCAGATGAGGATGATCACGGACTCGTTATTTCATGACTAGGTACCGTAACAATCCTTTTTTTATATCATTAGTGACATCATGTGAAGGTGCTTTATGATTTTGGCCCTTTAACCTTGTGATTTGTGTGGAAAACCAAGATGCTTTTCCATCTTGACCACCAAAACCAGTGAGTTACAAAAGGTAGCTCCTCGCAGCAGGTAATTGAGCAGGGTGGATGGAAGGTGGATGGTTTATTTTTCCATTTTCTGACAAATGATTAGGTCGAACATGAAGGATATTTGTCTGCAGAGTGTTGGCACGGGGTGGAGTGGTGGTGCTGGGAAGGGATGCGAGAGCCTCCTGCGCAGCATCTTCCGGATCTTCTTGGGCTCTTCTGTCCCCCACAGCTGGGTGATACCGCTGTGCTGACACCTGGGTGGGCCCACATGAAACTCATTAAATAATCTGCAGAAGCGGATGAATGTTCAGTTAAAGGATCCCAGGTTTTCTTAGAAAAAGAACGTGCTTTCTTCTCTTTTGGTAATCTCTTAAAAAAACCCAACCAACCAAAAAAAACCCACTAAGGCCTTGCAACCTGCAGCGTTCTTGCTCCTTTTCTCAGCATTTTCACAAAGAAATGGAACATTAGAGATAAATAAGGGTATTTTCAAAGGGCCAAGGGAGCACAGTTATTGAATACTGTCATTCCTTTAAGATCAGAGGAGGAATTCAGGAAATGGAGAACAGGTGATGCTACTCCATCTACAGCATGTGGGTCTGCAAACTCGAGTATAAATTAGAAGAATAAGTCTTTATACATCTTCTTTTAAAAGAATTACATCTCTCTTCTGTGAGTGAAAAGGAATTAGATTGAGAAATAAATATTTGATTTACCTTCAATATCTGTATAAATACTTTTGTTCAGTGTTATGTGGGCATGTATTTGGTGCTCTCATCAAATGATCGACCTTCCTTATCCTATAGTGAGTATATTTTGGAAAGTCTTCTTAAAAATAACTGCTTACAGGAGCTCATAGTAGTGCAGGTCTGGAAGTAGCGGGTTTCTCTCTTGAAAACTCCAGGGTAACCAGTGGGAGATCTGGGACGGCCCCAGCAGAAACCTCCTCCTGCAGCGACTCTGAGGATGTTCGGCTTTAATGTGAAACCGCAGGAATCTGACCACATGGCGAGGAGTATCCCCTGCGTTGGAATAGCTGCAAAAAGAGATTCCACTGACTGAGGAAAAGGTGCTTATGTTGGAAACTAAAAAATATCCTGCATTGTAATCTGAGGTGTCACCTTTGGATGGGTGAAAGCTTAGAGACTTTTTTTTGGAGGGGAGTTCCTGCAAATTTCGACTGCTAATTTGTAGCATCCCTTTTCAAACACAGAAATCACTCCAGTGTTGTTCATCTCGGTATTGTTAATCAGCAGCTCATCAGAAGAGTACATACTCTGATTTTTGAAATTGAGGTTCAGTCTAATTTCTTGCTACTTAGTATTTGAAAGATAAATATATTTATAACAATTTCAGCAAAACTAATTTTTAGAGGGCTGAAGTGATTATTTTTAGTTAGGAAATACTGTAGACTGTTCCACTATAGCGAATGACACTATTGTTTTCATGGTGTGTATTATTGTATTTATTTAAGATGATCAATACTGGCTTGCCAAGATCCAAATAATTAGAGCAGCAGATTAGAAATTCTGGTTTGTGTTCTGATTTTTTCATCAGTCTTTAATGCTACTTAGTCTTCTTTTCTTGCAATATGAACTATGTTAAAGTTGTGGCAAGAAAAACAAGCAGAGCTGAGGTTGTTTTTATATTTTCGAGACCTGGTTAAATGACTCCCTGAATAATGACAACATTTGTCAGGGAGTCTTGGAGACCAGCGTAGTGTCTACAAAAATTTGTGCTTTATATCAAATCATGGACTCTGTTTAACTGAAATAATTGCGAATACCTGAATAGCCCCCACCTGGACACCTCTAATGTTAAGGGAACTTGAATTGTTTGGTGTTCTTCATATGGAGAAACGGACAAGCAGTTGATATGTAGGATGTCTATACGGGGGAGACCTGGTATAGACATGGAGAAGGGAGATACGCCAGAGCGCCATCTCCCTCCTATTTTTATTAGGAAGACTTCCTTTGGAAAAACAAAGTGAGACCACTAAAAAGCAAAATATGAAGAAGTTCTTTTGCTTGGTGCCAAGCACACCTCGGTCTGGGGCAGGTCCCTCTGGCCCCAGCTCTCTCCATCTCAGCAGCTGCCTTGGTGGCATCGTCCCATCTCCTGGGACCCACGGTCAAGGACCCCGCAGCCTTGGCTTGCGGCCTCTTCAGTCTGTAAAACAATGAGGGTGCAAGATAAAGGACTCTGCTTTCCAAAATATCCAATGATTTTTTGCTCCCGTAGGCTGAATGTAGAAATTCTGGTGGGGTGGCTTGGCAGAAATGCTACAGAAAACGCTGAGGCAAGTTTTGCTCTTCTTCAGTGCCTTCCCTCGTTAAATCTGGAGCTTTCTCTCCTTTTTCTGGGCTGGAATCTACTCTGCTCTTGATTAACACTGGAGGTTTTGTTTGAGTTTTGGCTGTTGGTTTTGGTGTGTGTTTTGTTTTTTTTTTTTATACTCCCCCCTCTTTCATGTAAATGATGTCTTGCTATTTTGCTTGCTTTTTTTCTTTTTTAATTAGAAGAATAAATGCTTGCATTCATGCACAAATTGCTTTGAAGTGCTGTAGGAATTCAATTCATGAGCTTTCCCTTAGTCTCAATCTTTTTTTTTCCTTTTTTTTTTTTTTTTTTTCTTTTGGGAACCGATAACATCTAATGGCTCTGCTCTTTCCAGAAGATTACATTTCTTTTCTGCGGGTTGCTCTACCTCCTTCTGTGTCCCGAGATAACAAGTTGAACACAAGGAAGAACTGTTAATGGGCTGGCTCCCGTTCCAGGTTTTGTTTTGGTGGAGGGGTGACTCATGCTGGACCACAACTCTATGAAAGAATGAGGGAAAATTAGTCCCGGGGACTAATTGACCTCCATCCAGCAGGAGCCAGCTGAAGGTGGGTTGCTGGATACCATGGGCCAGTTCTGCTCCTCTGGCCACTGTCCTGCGGGACGTGAGGATTATCGCCAACCTTGGATGAGCACTAACAATTCACTTGGAAAAGTGGTTTAGCAGTTTATTTCAGAGATCATCATCTTTGCTTTACTGACCGAGCAATTATTTGCTACTTTGCATCTGTACGTTATTTTTTAGGGGTCCAGGGTAAAGTGCTTACTTCTGTAGATCTGCTTAATCTTGTTGGTAGTGTCAGATGGTCTTCTGGCTCACAAAACACAACGGGGAGAAGTTGTCAGGTAATTAGTCCGATAGCGTGCTTGCTCCCTGACTTCATTTCACCCCTGTTCTGGAAGCGAGAGGAGAAATATCCTATTTCCAGTGCTGGTTGTTGGGTAATTCTTTTTTCATTAGCGGCTACGTATGGTGAAATGTTGTTTTGTAAAGCTCAGAGAGAGCACCAGGGGACTTCAAATTTCAAGGTCAGACAGAGTGCAAATTAAACCAACTCTTCTCTGCGTTTGTAAGCATCTGGCGATTGATCCACAGTTTTGGTGGGGGGCGTCACAGCTCTGGGACTCTCAGAGAGTCAGAGAACAGCTGAGGTGGGACGGCACCTCCTGAGGTCCTTGTTCCCGGCTCGTCTGGGTCACGCGTCCCCGTGGCTTTGGATACCTCTGAGTATGGGACTCGCCAAGCCCCTGGATGCAGCTCTTCCAGGAGCAGACGGCGTTCCCTGGCATGTGATCGTACACGTGTAGGGAAAGCTTTGCACGTGTAACGTGCGCGGCTACGAGAGCGTGTTCCTGCACATGTGCTCCGCTGCCCTGGATGCACTTCTGTTTGTAGGGAAACGCGGATCCTTTCCCCGTCTGTACTCCTTTGGCTCCCACAGTCGCTGCATAAACCGGGTGGGATATAGCCCAGCAATTACTTCTTTCTGAGCTATAAAATATGCTGACATTAAACAGGAAGATTTTTTTAATATATACGCTGTCCTGTAAATCTCTGTCAGGAGCTCAGTTTTCCAGCCAACGTGCCAAAACCAGCCGTGTGAAAACAGGGGGATGAGTTAACCCCCACAGCTCGGCAGCCGGGGGTGTCACCCTCTGCAGGTATCGCAGCTCCGGGCCACGCGTCCTCCTTGGCTTTGGAGGTCTCAAAGCACTTCGGAAGGTTTGGGGAGGTCTGGCGCCCGAGGGTTGGTGTCCCGGAACTCACCTCTGGTGGGCAGCCTGAGGGGAGTCAAGTTCAAGTCAATTTTAAGTCCTGGGTCAGTTTGAAATGTCACAGTTATTTTCAAATAACTTTACATCCTAGGTTGGAGACAACGATTAAGATAATAATTGATGCAAAGTGTTTATCTTCTTAAGTTAATTTTTTAACTGCTTGTAAAATTTAATTGAGAAATGAAACCTCCTAAGAATTTAGAGTGTAAAGAATTGCGATTGCTCCTTTCCGCTCAAAAAAGGAAGGGTGTGGATTATATCAAAGAAAAACAATGCAAATGAGGTATGTAAAGAGGTGACCTTGAAACTCTTCTACTTTATTAATACAAATAATATTACCATAGAGGATGCTCTTGTACTTTTTATTACAGACGCTAACTCATACAGGAAGGTACTTATGTACAGACAGTCTTTTTCAGGTTGTTACTCATCTATTATTTTTCTCTTGAAAAAAGTGTTGGTGCCTTGCGTGGAAACAGCTGAGAACTGACTGCAGCCTGTGTTAAAAGTTTTAAACTTTTGACTTTCTGAGTGCAGGCTGTATTAGACAGTTACCGTTAAGAAGCTCAGCAGCAGCAGTTGCAGGGGAAGGCTGTTATCATGATATTTATCGTGTGTATGTTGATGGTTCCTGCTGAGAGATCCTGAAAAATGATACTCTTGGACATTTAAAGAAAACAGTGCTGTGATTACTTTAGCATCAGCCCATTCATTTTATGCACAGAAGTTTAGTGTTGTGATTTATGATCTATAAATTCCTATGTTTAAACTTGTCGTTCTTGGATATATTTTTTTTTTTCTGATTCAAGTCGATCTCTCTAATTCCTCGCTCCGGCCTCAGTGTTCCTCTGCTGCGGCCTTTCTCCAAACAAAACCCAAGAGCTTCTGCCTCGATTGTGTTAAACACATCAGGAAACAAAATCACGTTCTCTCAGTGAGTGTCTTTATGTCCCTTCGGTTTTGGGGACTTTTTTGACCTTGCTTTAAAATTACACAGTTCCTAGCTGGAATATTACATAAATCGAACCATGTTTTTTCTGCATACTTGTTGTATATTGAATTCATGACCAAATTGGATAAGCGCAGTAATTATGCTAAAATGATATGCTCTTTTTGCTATTGGATTGCATCTATTTACATATACTGGTTTGCTGCTTAAATGTTTCCCCATTTTTTGTTAGTCATTTTGACGTGAGCTTGAAAACAAACCAGAAAAATGAAACCTGGAGTTCTCCGAATAGAATGAAGTTTGGGGTTGATTTTGCTCCCGATAAACGCTCAAATTTATGTTCTCTTTAAAGGGAAGAGGACCAACAAAATGCAGTGAGTTGAAAAATGTCCAGTAACCAAAAAGTTCTCAACCTGAAAAAACCCATATAAATATTTGAAGTTTCACATCCTAGAGGCTGGAATGAGGAGTAAGTGTAGGGAGAAAAAAATCCAATCCTATTGAGAAGACCATCTGCTTTATATTTTAAGGTTGGGTAACACGACTTTCCTTTTTCTGAAATACTGCCATATACATTGTCATGAGCATAACCTTAGTCAAGTTACATTGGCTAAATGAATAATCTTTTTAACATGTGGAACTAATTTTCTTAGGGTATTTTCCCCTCTCACTCTTTTTTCCTCCCACTTCTCTGGTCCCTTGAAAAAGAAGACAAAAAATCTGCCGGTTCTTGATTGCATTTTTGGCACTTCCTCAGTTTTCCATAGTTTTGTCTCCTTGCAAATGCCTGAAGTTTTCCGAGGAAACAGGTTTATAAGGATTGTGCTCTACTTTGACCCTTTTCAAGCAATGTCGCGCCTACTTACCATCTCCCCTTCTCAATACGACTCTTGAAATTATCCTCAAGGCTTTTACCTCCCACAGGCTAATGGTAGGAGACTAATTATAAATGCTAACTGGGATGCATTCAACCATCAAAATTAAGATAAAAACTGAATCCCAGTTCTTTTCTTGTCCTCTGTGTTGGACAAAGTGTTTTCCTTCACTTTGCTTATGGAAAAGCTATGTCTCGTAGTCTCAGCTTTTTCCACACAATTGATTTTTTTTTTTTTTTTTTCCCCCACAAATTCCTCCTCATTGCAAGTAATCTTTTATAAATTTTATATGTAAAATAAGCAAAATCATTTAAATGGAACTGCCAAAGGAGTCTTTCAAATGGTGATGTGGTTTAACACCACTCCAGTGATGCAGATAATTGAGCATGGACCAGCTTTGCCCATGAGTAACACAGAGAGCTTCTCTGAGCATTCAGTGGGAGGAGATGAACCAGCCTAGGACCGCAGAATCACAACCTGTAGGAGTCTTTGCTTTTCCTCGTTTTTTTTTTAATTAAAGATGCTGCTTGTGTTGAACAGAGAAGCTGCCTGTGCTCTGACCCCCACCAAAGCACCTACCTGGAGCTTGTGAGTTCTTTGTCTACCTGTCTGGTAAAGATACCTGTAAATAACAATAAAAAAAAAAACATTAATTGATTCAATTCTTCCTGAAAACTTTTCTGAAAGCCACAGAGAAAGAAAGGTGTTCGCAGTGTGATATTGGGATATTCCTTTGAGTCCTGTAGCTGCCGCGAGCAGGGTTTGTAACACCAGGCTGCTGCCGTCATCGCTCTCATCCCGCCGGGTTTGCCTTTCGCTGTGTTTTCCTCTGATTTGCTTTAACTTCTTATATGTATATTGTAAATTCTTAGAGAAAAACACGGATCGTGTCCTTCATCTCATGGGAACCCACTATTTAATGTTTCTCGGTTTTAGAAAATGGTAACAAAACATAACCTGATAGGGCTTCAGACGCTGCAAAAATAAACTCCAGACAGAAGCCACAGGTTTCCCTCAAAACAGTCTCACTCGGTGAGTTTCATCAGAAAAAGGATTTGTAAGATATTTGTTTGCTCACCACTTTTTAAAACATTAACCTTTAAAATAAGAAACAGACCCTGGTTAGTAGCTGCTTGAAGTTTTAAAAATATTGCAGCCCTGCTGAGCTAATACTGTGTATATTTGACACATGTACATTTTGCTACTGCTGCTTTGCATACTTTTTTTGATATTGTAGAGTTTTTTCACCCTGTCATTACCCAAATATGGCAGGTAGCAGCAGTCTAGGTCCTAAATCTGCTTTTTCTTTTTAAAGTCTTGCAGTATAGATGCTAAAACAGCTGCAGTGTATTTACAGCTCAGTGGATATTTTACTAATCCTGTATTTGTTTCTCCTGATTCTCTTTGTCTCTAAAAATGTTATTTTTGTCGGTAGGGAGATGGATTCATATCTCCTCTAGCAATAAAGTGATGTGCAAATGGTTGAGTGCTCTGCGGAGCAGTTGGTGCTTTTATTTGCTTGGGGGGGTTTGGGGGTGGTGGCTTTTTTTGTTTATTTTGATGCAGTGCTGGCAGTCGCACTGGGGCCTTTTGAAGTTATTTTCTCGCTGCAGTGAGACTGCATCAATAGACGCAACCCTCAGTGCTGCTGAGTTTATTTTAATCTCAAGGAGCTCAGGGAACAGGCCAGTTAATATTTTTATATTTTTATTCTAAGCTTGGTTTAGAGTCATCTCCCGGATTTAAACCCGAGTTGCCTTTGGCTTCAAATTATGAATTAAAATTCTGCTAAGCCTTGCTTTGGCACATGATGATGCTGAACCCGAGGTTCCCCTTATCTCTGCCTTGGTGGGAAACCTGACTCGGTCCTTCCCGGAGCGGTGGGTCTGGGTGCTGCGCCCATTCATCACTGTCACACCCCACCTGTGGGAGCCATTAGCCACTGGTGGCCCAAACCTTCCCCGTCCCAGCCCCGAGGACCCCTGCCCTGCCATCCTCTCATCGCTTCCCTCTTTATCTCGCTCGTCAAATATTTGTCCTGTTGCTCAAAGCTAAAAGTGGTGCTGGCTGGTGGCACCGAGAAGCAGTTAAAATCATTAAAGGATGTATCGAGATAACATGGAAGAATATTTTCTAGGAGGTTGCAAGTGCTTTGAACCAGACAGATAATTAAGGAGCTTAGGAAAGCAAGATGTGAAAATATGTATTTATAAACCAAACCCCAGGGTTGTCAGGATTCCATCCAGGCTGTGCTTGTCCTCTGCAGGTTCATGGGGACACATCGCTCGGCTCTCCTGAAGCCTGTGTGTCTCAGAGCTGTCACAGATTGCCAGAAATCCCGCAGCGGTCCCTGCAGATACCGTGATTTTCTCTTTCTCGGCTTGTGTTTGTGTAGCTAAATGCGAGCGGCGTGTTCGATAAGGGAAGGGGAGGATTAAGAGCACAAGTGATGTGCTGAGCATCGCTGCAGGATTCAGGTGTTGCCGGAGGCGCGGGGGCCCCGGGGATGGCGCAGGGCTTTGTGCTCAGCCCCCGCCTGCCCCCCCGGAGTTTAAATGCGAGTATAAAGCAGCAGGTGACGGATAGAGCCAGCCTGAGAAGCGATATTTCTCTCTGAGCATCTCCGACGTTTGAGTAATTTGAAATGAGAATTACAACTTCACCGACTTCCCAGTTTAGACCATGGCTAAATCTGGAATTAATCTCATTTCTGAAGTTTGCTTTTGGAACAAAGTGTGGAAAACGCAGACATTTCAAAACTCCCAAGTCTTGAAGAAGTTTGGAGCTTTGTTTACTTTTTACTGTTGTGCTTGAAAACTGATGCTTTGTGGTGGCAATAGCTGAGGTGGATGAAGCAAGGTCTGCCTGCCCTGCTGGGTGAGCTGTGCCAGCACAAAGGAAAAGCTCTGACAAAACGCCCGCTTAGAAACCAAATCTTGAAATTTAATTCAGAGTTTGGATTGGGGGAAGGGGCGGGGGGGGGGGGGGGGGGGGGGGGGAAGTTGCTTTTGTTTCCCTTTATTTTTTTTACGTCAAAAATCTTTGTGGAAACCTGTTTGATGAAACGAAGTGGTTGGAGGAGTTGAAGCTCCTCAGGTGTGTGTGTGTGCAGGTGTGCTGTGGCACGTGAGGGGCTGGAGCACGACTGTGAAGCAGCAGTTCTCAACCTGAAATGGAAGCTCAACATGAGCTGGCAACGTGGGCTGGCAGCCCAGAAAGCCCCCTGCCTCCTGGGCTGCATCCCCAGCAGCGTGGCCAGCAGGGCCAGGGGGGGATTCTGTCCCTCTGCTCCGCTCTGGGGAGACCCCCCCCAGTGCTGCCTCCAGCTCTGGGGCCACCAACAGCAGAAGGACATGGAGCTGTTGGAGCGGGGCCAGAGGAGGCCACGGAGATGCTGGGAGGGCTGGAGCCCCTCTGCTGTGAGGACAGGCTGAGAGAGTTGGAGGGTTCAGCCTGGAGAAGAGAAGGCTCCGGGGAGACCTTGGAGCCCCTTCCAGTCCCTCAAGGGGCTCCAGGAAAGCTGGGGAGGGACTCTGGATGAGGGAGGGGAGCCATAGGAGGAGGGGGAAGGGTTTGACACTGACAGAGGGGAGATGGAGATGAGATGTGGGGAGGAACTTCTTTGCTGTGAGGGTGGTGAGAGCCTGGCCCAGGTTGCCCAGAGAAGCTGTGGCTGCCCCATCCCTGGAGGGGTTCAAGGCCAGGTTGGAGGGGGCTTGGAGCAACCTGGTCTGGTGGGAGGTGTCCCTGCCCAGGGCAGGGGGTGGCACTGGGTGATCTTTAAGGTCCCTTCCAACCCAACCCATTCTGTGATTCTATTCTGTGTTTCTATAAGTAGTGGACAGCACAGAGCGAGAAGTTTTGCCCTCTGCTGTGTGTTACAAGAACAGAGCTGTTGTCTTCTAAAGATTTTGGGTTTAAAGGAATTTGAGGATTCCCAAGAAAATGAATCTTTTTCATGTAGTTGACCAATGTCAAGATGTCAGTCAAGGTATCAGCAAGAACCTGATTATCTACGAAGATGATAATAAGCTTAAACTAGCTGATGGTAGGAAAAAGAGGGGGGCAAATGGAGAAAAAGCCAATAAAATGCTGTTGTGGCATTGGGAGCGGTGGTGGGGATGTAGATGTCTCCGTGTCTGGTGGGGGACAGGCTGGAGGCCGAACCAGCGGGGCGGTTGCAGCCCCAGTGGGTTGTGAGAGCGAGTGGTGATGGGTTACGGCAACTAATCCCGGGCGAGCATCTCATTAAACACGTGTCTAATTGTTCCTGTTGGAGTGAACTTAGCCTGCTGCCATCTGCTCGGCAGATCCAATTAAATAAGGAGGGGTGGGAAGAATGAAGTACAGATGCTAATTCTCTGTGTAAACTACGATGGGCAAGTTCTCCTAAATATTTAGACTGTTTTTGTAAGATCGTGGAGCTGATGTACCCTCGGGTCTGCGACGTTTCCTTAACTGCATTTGGAGGTTGCCACTTGTCTCTGGTTTTCTACTGAAAGTTAGATCACTTTTTAAGTTAGTGAAATTAGCTTAAATACGACAGGGAGATGGTTCTGGCTCCGGGTGAAGTTCTGCGTAGGAATTCTTGATTAGGGAGCAGATATCCCGAGTAACGGGACTTTTCCTGGGCAGGGGCCGAGCAGTTAAACCCGTAGCCCCGGGGAGCTCCCTGTGTGACGGCTCCCGTGTTCCTGGGTGGTTTCTCAAGCCTTATTGAGTTTTTTACTGTTGGTTTCGGCTCGGTGTCTGTGATGGCAGTTTGACTAACGGGCCCCCGCTCCCCCCTCTCTGACATGCGCAGAGCATTTAATGAACACCGTTCGGAAGAGTTTGGTTAAATGATAAATCGAGCGAAAATAGGTTAAAAACCTAGCCCAGTGGCCAAATCAATCCCTGCTGGCACTGGGGCTCGTATATAACCGTGTATAATGTTCTCTGGCATTATTTCGAGAGTCCATAAACACGGCGACGTGTTAAAGGGGTGGAGGAAGGGGTCAGCTTTGTGTTAAGGACAGAAAGCTCCATTCTCAGGAGCTGACAGTCTATTTCCTTCTCGCTCCTTTTGATGTCTGGAGCCTAAATGCCGCGTGGAGGGAAAAATTCAATTCATTTAAAACATTTTGCATCAAAATGACGTGCTTTAATGTATTTTCTTCTGATGTTTAAATTATCTTTTCATCTCTTGAAGGGGGGTGGGGGGTGGGGAATAAAAGCCAGCATGTTTGTAGTTAAAGTACCCAAGCAGAACTTTAAACAAAGGTCTGGAAGAAGAGGAAGTCTCAGTGTACGGGCAGCTTTTAAGAGTGGATGCTTTTTTTTTTCCCTCCTTCTCCCCCCCATCCTTGGCTCTCCGGGACTTGTAAACCGAGGAGATTTATTGCTGCCCTTCCAAATACTCCTTTAGAATTAAGAGTTCAAATTTTTGAAATTCCTGAAGCCCTCAGGAGGGAGAGGGATAAGGGAAAGTGATGATGGTAAGTGGGGCAGAGCACACCAAAGGGGTTTCCAGGCTGGTTTTGCCAGTTATAGCTGCAGACAGCCTTACTGGGAGGAAATCAACTAAACCTGCATCAAGAAAACTCTTGGAGTCGTGGATTTGGATGAAATTTAGGCTTCTTCAGTAACTGCAGTTGTTACTGCTAATAATTTGGAGAGCTGACTCTGAGTTATTGTCTTGCTGTAAACATGAGTCTGGGTAATTTCACAACTGTCACGTCAAGGGAGGGACTCAGCAGGGTCTGGATGAATCACCGTCCTTCGCCAGATGTGGCCGTGCCTACAGATGTTCTTGCTGATGTATTGTCATGTGTTTGACATAACACTGATAGACGTGGAACCCGCTCCGTCGCTGAAATCCCAGCTCCCCTTGAGGCCGGTAGAGAAAAATTTCAGGATTTTTCAGGAATGCCGTCGGTGTAACCCCAAATCCTCCCAACCTTATTTTTCAGTCTGGAAGCAGAATATTAACAAGGTATTGAGTGTTTTTAACTCCATGTACCCGCTGTAGGTAAATGGTGATGACAGCGTGGCCCCTGCCTGCGGAGGCACAGTGGATGGAGGGACTTGTATCCGTCTGGGAGCAGATGGGCAGCTTTTCCAGGGGAGGGCACAGCTCTCTCACTTCTACCTTCTCATACCTTCTTTTTCACCCGATTGGGCAAGAATAGTGAGCCCGATTTGGTTGTGTTAAAAAGTGGGTCTCATTTTCCTCTTTTCCAGTTACCAAATATGTCTAAATTGGGCTGACAGCCTCTTGTGTGTTAGCGGAAACAAGTGCTTTTAAAAATTGTTATGTTGGGTTAAATGTTTAGCGCTAGAGAACAGTCACAGTTTGTGCGGGCACTGGCTTTCAATTGGGAAATATGTTTTTTAGCACCTTCTGTCAGTTTGGTAAACTAACAGATGTTTTGGAAAAAAAAAACCTGTTACGTGTTTGCCATCAAAACCAAAACCAGCCTCTTCACACAGAGCCAGAAACAGGTCTATGGAGCCGTGATTCCCCTCAGGTAAACCTGGCAATAGGTTTCCCAGGTGAAACGGTCCTTTTCTGACACAGATTTCCTCACCCATGCGCCTTCTGGAGCTGCTTTAATGTGATACTTATGACAAAAGGTCTCTTACGCGTCCTCTCTGCTTTTTCTTGCAGAGGATATTCAACTCCTTTGTGTACACAGAGAAAATATCGAATGGAGAAAGTGAAGTTCAACAGGTGAGTCCGAACACCCCTTCCCACCTCCCGCTGGCGCCATCACAAAGGCAGAGGCAATTTAGAAATTACAGTTTATCTGCATTTGTTGTAGCCACTTCCCTAGTGTCCAGCACATCAGATAACCCATCTCCATTTATATTCTATTCCGTTTATTGTTGTATGGGCTGATTATGTATACGACAGTTTTTCATTGCCATATAAAGGTTTTCCATCTGCTTTGTGTGGGTTCTTCCCTTAGAAACAAAAAACCAGAGCTGGAGCCCTTGTATCTCATGTTAATTGACGAGTTTTCATGTTGGAAGTGTCTCTCTTAAAATTGCTTTAATTCAAGGCAGAAACACTAATATTGTTTATGAATGTGGAAAGGGTATTACTGTAAATAGTAAAATTCCCAGACGTTCTTTTCCCAAGGAAAAAGTCAAAGCAGAGCTGGATCAAATGGGATTTTGAGTCCCTGCACACTCTATTTAAACTTTGGGAGAGCAGGGCTCAGCTCCTCTTCTATTTCAGAAGAAATGTGGTGGCTTTTGATGAGATTCTGATCAACATCGGAAATAAATTAATTTGCAGGAATTGGGAATAGTTCGGGAAAAGTTCCGACAACACTGGATTTCTCTTAAACATAAACCAAGTCTTTAGCGTAGAAGCCTTGTCCCATACAGGCATTAAATTGAAGTGTGTCATTAGATTAACAGGTAACTTTGGTAAGTAGAAGACCATGTGATTAATGATCTCGTATTTAAATTAGGTCGTTAGATTGAGAATGTACAGATTTTAAGATGAATCTCCCGTGAGTGCTATCATTAAAAGGCAAGGTTTATATTTAGAAAACACCCAACAAATTTCATTTCACCTTTGGTACTGCTTGTGTCTGTATTAGGTGTTTGTTTGGTGAGGTACAGATGGGTGTGGGAAACAACAGAAGAAACCAGAGCAAGGCATTAATCTTGGTAAATTACACTAATTGTGGCATTAACAATTGCTTGACCCTGCAAATAACAGTGTCTTAACCCTAGTAAGAGATGTTGTGCTTTACAGGAGGTTTCTCTTAGCCCTGGTTAGTTAGGAGACATCTCGTGCAAGTCTTTCCTGAGGCTTGATTGTTTTGTGGGAGTCTGACCTCCATATTCAATCCGGCTGTAGAAACACATTTCTGATTTTCATTTGTCACAGTTGAGATCATCACCTGTAACACAAGAGTAAAAAATATACAGGGAGGGGTGAATTAGCCGGCAGGACATCCTCTCCTCCCATTTTGATTCCGCTGCCTGCCTTTGTTACGCCACCTTTCCACTCTGCTTCTGAAGGGAATTGTGCAGAAGGCTTTCCATACCCCTAATAATTATCCTTATTCTCTCCCGGGATTGTTAGGCTTCTGCTTTATTTTCTTTTTTTCTATTTTTTTTTTAAGCAATCACCAGTATGAATGTCATGACATGAGGGGTGGCAGATACGCTGTTCATATTGTTTTAGAACCCTTCAATTAGTCTTTAAATCTCCTTTTTACCAAGAACAACCCCCCTGCAAATTATTTTTCTTTTTTGACAACCTCTAATTGGAGAACACATAATTAAGAAGAGGTTATATGGTAATGACATCCTGTTCTCTTGATGTAAGTGTAAGTCTTTTTTCCCTGGAGGTCCAGATACATATGGCTGTGTCTTCGAGTAGTTAATTTTGTATAATTGTTCCTAATTTATACAATTCTGATGTGTGTTCCTATTAGAATAATAGAATCACAGAATGGTTTGGGTTGGAAGGGACCTTAAAGACCATCAAGACCATCCAGTCCCATCCCCTGCCCTGAGCTCCTCCCACCAGACCAGGTTGCTCCAAGCCCCCTCCAACCTGGCCTTGAACCCCTCCAGGGATGGGGCAGCCACAGCTTCTCTGGGCAACCTGGGCCAGGCTCTCACCACCCTCACAGCAAAGAGTTTCTTCCTAATACCTAATCTAAATCTCTCCTCTTTCAGTTTTACGTCTTTTTTTTTTTTTGTTGATGTGTTGGTGAAATATTGTAAATAAAAAATGAATAAATAAAAATCGGATGTCCAAATTACAACCCCCATAAAAGAAACTGGCCTGGGCAAAGGCATCGTGCTGTTGGTGAGGCTGGGGGGTGGTTTATGTTGTGCCCGAGGTTGGATGTGCACGATCAGTGATGGTGCAGAGAGGAGACATGTGCCACGCTTGGCGTGATGCTGGAGCCCACCATCCACCCTCGGGAGGCTTCGGCTTCCCTCTGAGCACGTACAGGTGGGTACTTCTGTGAAAGGAACCGTAAAAAGGCTAATTATCACCCGAGTTTAAAAGTTTAAATCCGAAACCATCCCAACATCTTAAAAAAAGGGTTCTCTGGCTTTGACGTCGCGCTGGGGTAACGTTTTTCTCAAGTATTTCTGGGTGGTCCGTGCACCACAAAAGGGCCATGTGGGCTAGATTATCCGTATCAGATGGCTTTTGAAAGCTAAAAGTGTTTTTGGGAAACCAAGAAACTGGATTAAAACTTCTTTGAAGTCTCGACTATCGATTCTCCACTTAGGAAAAGACACCGCTTGTTTCCCAGCCACAGATGTACGTATTCACCCTAAGTAGATATAAATAACTGTCTAAACACTGTAGGTAGGGTGATGAATTCGGAGCTGTCAGAGGAGAAAAACGAGGCCCCGGTGAAGCGTAATTACTGTGGTTAAAAGCTCAACAGTGAAGTGGATGGAAGAATAATTGAGCACTTCTGTTTCATTAATAACCAGGTCTTTTAGCTCTAATGAATCACAAGCAATATAACCGGAGTTTTATGAGTAAGAGTAGTACATCGAAGGGGATCGTCTTGAGCAAATGCAAACAAATGTAAGCAAATGAAATCCCCTGTCGCTCATTCCTGGTTTTGTCATTCATTAACATTTTCTTAGCAACTGATACCCCAAGGCAATTAATTAGGGGTTTATGTCAGCTGGGATTTTTTTCTGGCAGACCACTGGATTGTTGTGGGGGATGTCTTTTTTTTTTTTTTATATATACAAAACTGTAAATAATGACTTTCGGTTTGTTGTGAAAGTGAAAAACTACAGCTGTTGGCCTCCAGGCCCAACTATTTCATACTCTTGGCTTTCTTCATGGCACACAAGGAATGGTTTACCTTTTGCCATTAAACTTTTAAAGTTTAAAGTTACAGAATTACTGTAGTATGTAACAGATAAAACCTTTTTTGCCTCGAATAGGTTATTAAAAAAATTGGATGGCGGTTGCCAAACATAAATTGGATTCCTTTCCTGTAAATTCTTTCAATATCAGAGAACTTGAGTACGATATGAAAATTGAGTGGTGTGAACTAGTGATATAATTAAAGTGGAAAATGATCAGTTTTATTAGGGGGAAAAATCTAGATTAGCTGTTTTCAAGAATGTCAGTGTGTATTCAGCGTGCTGCCAGACATCTGGGTTTTGAAGTATAGAGAATATGAAACTGGGCTTCAAGGAGGAGAGAGGATGGTGACAGCATCTTGAGCAGGAGTGTATTTACCAGCTTCATGCAGAAAAGTCTTGATGCGCTGAACTTTGGCGGAGAAACTGGGGCACAGCAGCATCGACGTCTCTGCAGAGAGGAATTCATACGCATTTCTTCTATTTCGGTCTGTCCCTGCATCCCGGGCAAAGAAGCAGTAGCAAGTAAAGTAATTAAAGGAATTAGTTGAGATGGTTCAATTGTAAATGTGCACATGGCAGCTGAAAATCACCTTGCTGGAATACTCCTGGGAATATTCACTCCTCTTTGAAGGCTGGGAAGGAGAGGGATGGAGGGAGGATTTTAATTTAGAATAAGTGAATGCACAAGCCGTGAGATGTGCCTTTTGTCATGAGTTTTTTCCTTGCTTAAAGTATCCTTCTCTCCATGTAACTCCTGTGTTGAGAGCTTGAAGGCTGTCATTCCTCTTCCTCCTAGCTCATCCAGAGCATAATTATCATCCATAAAAATAGCAGTAATAACCTAGAGAATCAGTTTTGTATAAATCTGTTAGGAGCTGCTAAGGAATTGAAGGAAGTCAGTTGGGAGGTTCAGGAACAGAACTGTGAGGCAAAACACTGGTTTTTACAGGTATGCAGTTTTGTTTCTAATAGAACCAGGTTAGCAAAAGTATTTTTTTGAGAAATGGTGTGTATATATATATATATATATATATAAAATCCCTGAAAGCTGAAATCTTTAATGATTTGTGATTAAGTAAACTGTGTCTGCCACAAAAATGTCGTGGGGTAATACAAAGCATTCTTCTTGCAATAAAATATATTTTTAATTCAGAAATGCTTATATTTCAGAGTTATAAAAGCTAAGACTCGATGATCTTAAGGGTTTTTTCCAACCTAAATGATTCTATGATTCTAAATCAAATGGTTACAAAAAAATCAGAAATCATTCTAAAATAAGCACATATTTATTGTCAATCTGCCAGAGAACTTTTTATCCAAATTTGGGATTTTTTTTTTCCATGTCTTGGCTACAAACTGACAGATCCACTGTTCAGAGTGTTGCTTTGCATTGCTCTTACACTCCTGACGGACAGAAATTATTTCATACATTGATTTTGCTGTCATACTTGGGCAAATTCAGTGAAGAGTATGTTAGTCATTGGAGTTAGAATGATTAGAACTTTTGCACAAGTGGAACACAGCTGCTGAGGATTTTTCACCGTGGCAGGAGCTACTTTTAAATATATGAGTGAAGGACACGTGCTTGTTTGCTTGTGAAGGGTTCTTCTCTTCTGACTCTTATGGAACTAGTGTTTATAGACAACATCAGCTTTAGTTGTGAAAATGTGGTAAAGGATGGAAGTTCAATAAGACACAGGCACTCGCTGAATTTGGGAGAGCGCTCTCTAAAAATTAAATAACTGTTTTGCAAAAGCTGTTGACTTTGTGGCACATGGGGAGGAATAGACTAAGGCGAATAAAAATCCCAGGTGGTATTAGTACTATGGGTTTCTTTCATGGGATCCTGATGCTGTTGGGCTGCTGTCATCTTCTGAGTTTCTGGAGGACTTCCACACAGCCCCTGTGAAACCCTCAGTAGATAATGCATCACTTTTTCTAAGTCTACATTCCAAACCAGACCTCTCTTGGTTTAGTTTTGGGTTTTTGCTTCCTCTTTTACCAACTGCCACGTGACAGGATTACATCGAGCTGTAGCCATTCCTCCTTCTTCCTCATTTCTCTTTGCCAGTTGATTTGTATTTGGTTAGTTGTGGGGTTTTTAATAAGCTGTGGGACAGGACACGGCTGTCTCCACTGTGTTTTGTTCTCTGCATGTCCCTTGCTAAGGCCAGCACCACATCAGACACCAGCTATGCACAAGAACTTCTTGTCTTCAGGGAATCTGTTTGTTACAAAAATAATTAATGATACGTGACTTTAAAGAGCCCCTTTGCAGTTGTGCTAATGAAAGGACTCCTCATCACCTGTTTTCTTTTACTTATTTTTTTACCAAAATGGGATTTTTTTTCTAAAAGTAAGCTATGCCTCAGCTTGGTAGGACAGGCTCCCTGCAGAAACGCTTGTGCTGGTGGAGGACATGGGCCATCAAAGGCCCACCTTGCTTTACAGTGCTCGTACCTGTGAGACAGATGAACGCATTTGGTCCCTCTGTCACCAAACTAGAAGAAAGTTTCTTCCTCGTGGTGGGAGGAAGGATGCTCTTGGCTGCTGTCCTGCTGTCTCGCCGTGTTGGGCATCAGCGGTTGGTCCCCACGGCTGACAGCATTGGCTCTCACACTGCTCCAGAGCCAGATTCCTGCACAAACACCACAGAGAAACCAAACATCGATCTCCTGAGCAACGCTCTTCGTAGAAACAGGGTCCTGCTGTGTCTGCCCCGGGTGCTGCTCTGCCCACTTAGGTTTTGTAGAAGCAGTAAGGGAAAGCTCTGCACTTGCCATAGTTGCTCTCCTCTTGGCCGGGGAGGTGCAGGGTGGTCAGATGTGGCTGGCATGTCGGTGTGCTGGGCTTGAGGTTGGGTTGGGTTTTTTTGTTTGGTTGGGTTTGGACTGGGCAAAGAGCTCTTCAGCTCCTTTGAGAGGAAATACATCAGCGTGCTGAAAAATCTGGGTTTTCCTGTTGAGCGTGACATCTCCCTGCCTAAAAAAAGTGATATACTCACACAATGTTGAATTTTATGTCTATTAATTGTGAGCCTCGTGATAAAAGGCAATGCATACTGTGTTTAATGGATTTCCAGAACGACTTTCAGGAAATGTGGCCCTTTCTCTGTTTTTTGTTGTGCACCGTGTTTGACATCTTCCTTGGAGCAAGCCTTGGGAAGCCTTGCCAACGTCACTGGCCAGTGGAAAACCTCAAATGAGAGCCGGTCTCTGAATAAACACACATTGGAAAGTAGTTTCCTGCATCTTGATTGAATGCTCAGGAGTATATTTTCAGCGTCATCCAGAGGAGCAGCAATGATTTGAATCTGTTAAAGCAGAGGTGGGGGAAGAAGCTAACGGCGATCCCACGATCCTTTCTGGAGCCACGTTCCTGCTGACCCCTGTGCTCTTGGGTTTGTACAGTTGCAGTGATTTCTTCAAGACCCAAGCAGGTTAGGAATAAACACGTTAAAAAATGTTGTAGAATAGGAATCTGTGGATGCACAGTAGTGTTAAGTTGTGATACAGCAAGAGGAAAACCTAGTGGATGCTGGAGAAAGGTACTTTTGTTCCAGGTTCTTCTGCTTCACAGAGGGGATTTAAAAATAAAAACACTAACCAAATTCTTCAATGTGTAAAGAATACTTTTCGAGGAGCCTGTGTTAAATCTCCGGCTGTGAGTCCATTATAGCATCCGTGCCTGTCAACCTCATTGGTACATATTTTATATACAGTCTTGAAAACATTAAAAATACCTTGGCTTTCAAGATAGAGCCAGAAATAAAACCTAACCTTGGAGCTCTGCTTTCCCTCAGTGCTCCCTGAAAAGGGAAGACTTCAGAGCTGTGGAGCTTTGAGGGGAACGAAGCCTTAAAAAAAAAAAAGCTCGAGGGAACTATGCAAATGAGGAAAATGTCTCTGGGAAAATCAGAGAAACTCACTGATGTTGTGATGAAAGGTTGTCAGTGGAGATGGTGACAATTGAAGTGCATTACCCACGGGTGCTGCTGTAATGGAAACAGGTGGTACCGTCCAACCTGTCTGCAAACTGAAATGTTCTGGCTGCACGCCAGCTGCCACAAAACAAAACAAAAAAAAGATATTAAAAAAAAAAAAAAAAAATCGAGCTAAGGGCTGCATTGTTTGGAGCGAGCACTCGTTTCTTATTATTCGGTTCCTTAAAATTAAGGAGAAAATACAGAAATCTTAAGAAAAGACAAGAGGAATGCTGAGCAACCACCCCCCAGCTTTGTTTTTAAAATGGGGTGAAAAACACTCATTTTATGTCATTTTACGTCAATCTCGAGGTATCCACATTTATTTCAGTCTGCATTAAAATGGGTGAATTTGAGCATTTCTGTGGGAGCGGGAAGTGTCTGGCATGCTTAGGAATACCCTTGGGTAGGTACCGAGTGTGGGATGTCAGCTGCCTTCCTCTTTTAGGTGCCTGATTGGGGATATAATTTTCCATTTTTCCTTAAAAATGTTTTAAATAATTATATTAGGATGGTTGTATAGTTCAAGGCTCTGTCTTCCGTTATTTGTAATCTCTTTCCATACCTTTGAGGTTTTGTAACCAGTGTGGGTCTCGCATCCATCACTATTCAACGACTGTTCAGTGCTGGGCAGGTTAAAAAAAAAGCAGGGTAGTACGTTGGGGAAAATAGTCATCTTTTGGTTAAAGATTTTAGACTTTTTTATTTAGAAAAACAAGAAGCTGGTTGAAGCCTGCAGCTTTTTATTCTGACAAGCTCCAGCAGCCGCGTGCATCACTTTGGGAAGTGAATAACGTTTCTGAGCTGATGAAGTGAGTGTGCACACACGGGCACGCGAGGCAGAGACGAGGAGCTAGGAAATATCTATTTTATTTTATTTTATTTTTGCTTGTTGTTTTCATCACCGGGAGCTGGAACGTCTGTTTGCTGTCGCGGATTTTTACGCTCCAGCGAAGCCCAGCTACGGAAGAAAAATGAAGTTACTTTTGTTAGGCTTCATCTGGATTGTACTTCTCGATTTGATGAATCGGAACCCTTTGGTTTTAGTAGTTTTGCAGCTGATTGCTGTGTTACCCTTAGGTTCTTCACCTGGTTTCTCCACTGTAATACATTTCAATGGAAAATGGCTTTCGGGTCGCCTTGCCGCTGGTGGCTTTTTGGAGTTAGCCGTTTTTAAAGTGGTTTGGATTGTCGGGAGTGTTCTCTTGCTGTCAGAGGGCAGTGTTTTTAGGGTTCTTCAGATTAGATAAACTCTGTTCTTCCAACCGTGCTCGTGTCCGGGGACAGGGAATAGATGTCTGAAGCTCTGGGAGGCTTCAGGGCCCTTGTTGCTGACACTCACTCGACTCTGCCCCGACTAAAGCCTTGGATCCCATTTGATAAAAGTAACGTAATGACTTTGAGCCGCTCAGAGGCTTTTCCACGGCAGATACAGTTTAGGTACGAAGCATTTGCTTTTTATCAGCTTCTGAGGTATGGGCTTTTCTGAAAAACAGATCTGTCAGATCTTCAGCCTCCGCACAGCAGGGGAAAATTCAAAGGCTGGGGGGTGCTTTTATCGTTCAACCTGGAAGGTGAAAACTCGTCGACGCCGAAACCTCATCTTGTACAGCATTCGTTTATCAGAGAAAAGCCGTGATTCCAAACGAGAGGCCTTTTGCTCTGATGCTCCGTGTTAGTTTTGTGGCAGCTAATGATGGTCGTGTGGTCCTTTTTTTTTTTTTTTCTGCGAACTTAAGCTCTCTTCCCTTTTTGTGATTTCAGGTAGGGAAACCGAGAAAAAAATGTATAGATTCAAGGATCTGGCTTACATAGTGCGTAAGTACAGGTGTTTCATTTGCCCAAAGCGGGAGAGGAACTTTGTGACCATGAAACTTAAATGCTTCGATTTAGGAAATCTGGCTTGTGTATATTTCAGACCTTCCAGAAAAATACACTTCTCAAGGAGTGCGGTTGGACAAAAAGAAAGTTTACCAGAAAACAGAAAAGGAACTACCCTTCGGCTTATTATCTAGCAACTGGGAGCAATTTAATAGTGTTGGATGCCTAACACGGTGGAGACCATTAGTAGTCCTCTGGTGCCTTGGCAATAAATCATTCTACAAAACTAATTAGGTGTAATTCTGCAAGTCATTTGAGCAAGGTCCTATTAAAACCTGTGCTCTAAGGAGACCTGTTGTTGAGCTACAGCATTTTCTGGGAACAATGGAGGCAAAGGCATTTCTGTTATCAGTGTGGGCCTTGTTATTCACATAACGAAGTAAATAATGATGAAATGTCCTATTAATAATAGTTAGGAAAGACTTTTGTCAGTCCAGGGGATCTGACAGCGTTTCTCAGCGCACAAATCCCAGCACCGTTAAATCATCCCCGTGGAGTTCGGAGTGTACGGGGAGCAGGAGAGACAAGTGGTAGGAATTAAGGAGCAACTTCAGCTCTGAAAAAAGTTTGCAGAAATGCAAAATGCACTATTTCTCAGTATCCAACACTGCAGGATAGTGCTTAGAGATGGTTCTCTTTCGTTTAGGATGCGTCTGGTGGATGATTAAGCGTAATACATAGGTTAGTGTGAAAAGGATACTGAATATGCCAGAGCAAATTTTGTGTGTGCCCGAGCCATTTCATTAATTTCTCACTTGGAATGAAAGACCAGGAGCAAAAGTCTCCGTAAAAGTTTCTTGTAAAACCTGATGCTTCCGAGTAACTGTGTTTACTGTCACGTTTGCTCAACATTTGCAGCCACAGTTTTTTTCCTTTCCAATTTTCCTCTCCAAAGTCATTAGTGGGGCTCATTGTGAAGTGCCTAATGAACTAGACACAAGCGAGCTCTTAGCTGGCAGCGGAGGAGCTTCACTAGGCCTGGGATGTGGCCCTTGGTGACACCGTGTGCCTCCGGACTGCCTCAGACTGCCTCAGATCTGCCTGGCACAGGGAGAGCCCGGGCACAACCGTGCCTCCGAGTCGCACACCATCAAACCCAGATGCAGAGCTCAGAAGTATTTGTTTGCAAAAATTTGTTGACTTGTTTTTTTTTTTTTTAAATTTAATTTTATTTTTAAGAAACATTTAAAGAGAAGGGCTAAAATCCCCAATTTGCTATTTCTAAAGTTAGGCACTCTAGGGTTTTGGTTTTTTTTTTTTTTTTTTTAAAAGTCCTGAGAATTGTTGGGGAGGGATGACAATCTGTTTGTTGTCGCTTTCTGAAAGGAGAGAAATACGATCATCTGCTCTTAGGAGGCTTAATCACACCTCGAAACTTTGTCCTGATTTATAAGCGGCTGTCTTCATCAGAGGGACCTCTGGCAACAAAAGGCTTGTGGAAGAATTTCACCTGTACAAGACAGTTGTCATTGTTTTCATTCTATTATAACATAATGTCAATTACAGATTTTTCATTTCGTTATTTGAAGTCTGTAGTTAAGCTGTTGTATTTTGTGACTAGCCAGAGTGAGCTGCTAGATCCATCACTTGGAAGATGCTCAGCTAAGAGACTGCGCTGCTCCCAGGAAAACAGCAGGAAATACAAAGGAAAAAAAGCAAGAACTGGGATGGCTTATTTTGCTCAAATCGCTACGTGAAAGGAGTTGTGAAATACTTCTGTGACTCTACCTATTGGAGAATTTCAGTGGTAAGGCAGTAGGTAGAGTCACATCCAGGTGTCAGGTCTTAATGAAAGGGAAATTAGATATAATGGAAATGTCACTTCTCATTTATGCCAAACTCAATGTTCAAATACCCATTCCTAGATGGTAAATGTATTTTATCTTTCTGTATACACTTCTTTCTGTGGTCACTAGCATTAATTACTTGACTTCACAGTGCCTCTGCCATCAAAATAGATGTACAATGAGCAAATCAGACAACAGTTACCTTTAACACGCTCAGTTTTTACTTTCCATTCAAGTTTGTTAATAAGGAACGTGGTAATACAGAGAAACGGGCCTAACTCTCACCTTTCTCCTCCTTATTTTTTTTTTTCAGTTGGCAAAAAAAATTCGTGAGAAGTTTAACCGTTACTTGGATGTTGTGAACCGTAACAAGCAAGTAGTGGAAGCGTCGTATACTGCTCATCTCACGTCGCCCTTGACTGCGATCCAGGACTGCTGTACAATTCCCCCCTCTATGATGGAGTAAGTATTAAATTCTGAAATTGCTTATGCTGTCATTTAGGATGTGAAGAAAAAAGGTGAAAATTTTTCTTTTTAAAATAACCTGTACTTTCTGCCACCTGGTAACTCTGGAAAAGAGGGGGAGACTGTACTCCAAAGGTGCTCCTTATCTTGTCGTCATATTCATTTACGTTTCTACTGCGTATGTTTAACGAGGAGCTCTAAACAAGGACTGGGACTCAGCTCTGATGGACTGTAACATGAAACAGAATGGGAAAAAAAGTTTGCACAGCCCTTAATTGCATGGAATAGTCTTTTATACAAAATGAATCTGGCTGCGTCCAAGATATTTTTGCACTGAGACACTGCTTATCCTGAATAACTCTTCTGAAGCTGGTCATGGGACGCTGTTTTTTTTTTCACCCCTTTGAAGTGCAGTAACCAAAATCACGAGTTGGTCAGTACATCACATGCTAAAAACGTTGCACTGCAGTTTAATCGAGTTGACATTCTCCTGATTGATACACAGAGAGATTTACCGAAATAGAGTACATTGCTTGAAAAGTGAATTAGTTCACTTTTAATTTGTTTTGGTTTTAAATACAAGAGTTTTGAGTAGCCTAAATCCAATTTAATTGTCTTTAATCATGTTGTATTATGCAGAGACTTCTTTGGGTTTCCTAATTTGTAGGAAGGTGTGATTAAAAATTCTGATTTTTCCAATAACAGTGTAATAATTTCTTTTATACAATCAACATCTTAAACACTCCCATCTGTGCTAGAGAAGAACAAGAGTAACTTTCTCTCAGTTTATTATACAATGCAAACCTTGATTACAGAGTATATTTTCGTTGTTTATGTCTCAGTCTGATTTTAAAACATTTTTTAGAGAGGAAGGTAATGTGGGTGATAAATATTGAAAACATTTGCTGCAATTTAACTACAAGACAGCTCTTCTCTTCATGAAAGCCTTCACCTTTTCTGAAGTATGGCATTAACCTTTGTTTATATAAAGACGTAAAGTGTGTGCTGTGTTGAAATAGGTGGTATGAATCTGTGTCCTCCAAAATCACTTAGGGTGGAAGTCGTGTAGAAATGTCTTTACCCGCAGTGGACTTGCATAAGGATCCTTCACAGTAAGTGGTTTAAAAAGCCACTTACTTACAGCTGGCAAAGCAGAGAGGTGAACATTCGATTTGCAGAGCTCCTCGTTCAGGCTGTACAATACAGATTTTTCTGTATTTCTGTATTTTCAATACAGAAATTGAGATATTCAAGGTGAAGCTCGATGAGGCCCTGGGCAACCTGGTCTAGTTGGGGGTGTCCCTGCTGACTGCGGGGAGATTGGACTAGATGACCTTTGGAGGTCCCTTCCGGCCTGGACCAATCTATGAATCTATGAATACGATTCTCGTTATTTAGTTATTTGGCTTGATAATATTAAATATTAAGTGGTTACCAGTCTCTCAGGCTGCAGGACCTTCCAGACAGCGCTTCGGTAAGACGTGGTCGGGTATTTATGGTTGAAGGATGGTGGCTTATCGGAACACTGCTGTCTCTCAGAAATTGTCTGCAAGTCATACAAAGAAGGAATGTAAAACCATGTTTTTCTTGTGAAACTTAACTTCAGAGTTGTTATTGGTGCCATGCTATGTTAATTGCCCAATTGTCTAAATGCTTCTGCCCTCATTTTGGTTGTCATTTCTCCCCTTCTGCCTCTCCTGCTGCTTTTTTTTCATTTGCCATCTCTATGGCATCTCCCTTCTGGGAGATTCCCCATTTCGGTTAAAAATATCAGAGGAAAAAAGCTAACGCAGATATCCAGGGTGGCATTATTAGGTCTTACGTTTGTCACAAGCCTGTAAAGGGGAAAGTAAAACAGTTCCCAGGGGCAGGAGGGTTTGTTCCTGAAATGCCAGGAGGGCACCTCACGCCGTTCCCCTGCTCGGCCTCGACAGCTGCCTCAGAACCTGTCCTTGTCTCCCTGCCTCTCCGGGAGAGAGATTCATTTTTAGTAGAAACGCCCAGATGAGGTAACTTTCTTTTTAAGCAGAAGCTTTCCATAAAAATTAAAAGATTGCTTGCTCGTTAGCATCCCCGTTTCTCTCCCTTGGTCACTTCTAGGCCTGGTTCAAAGGGAGGAAACGGCGAGCGGGGCAAGTGTCTTTGCTGGATCAGAAACCACCAGTAGCTTTTTTTTCTGTTGTCCAGAGAAATACATAGACTGAGATTTTTGACAGAAAACACTAAACGTCAAGATACCTGACTTAATGGTCAGATTTGGGGGAACTGGAACACACGTATCAGTGTTTGAATGTGGATTTGGGACTTAATTTTTGAAACACAGGACACAGTTATCTCCCACCTGGATACTGGGATCATATTTTGGAGGCTACTGATTTACTTGAACTCTTCCGCTTTTAATTTCTGGACTAATTTGGTCCAGCTATGCACTTGTGAGAGGTTACGTTAGGTGTGCTTTTGGTGGTGACAGCTTTTCCTTGACGCTTATAAAATGTATGTTAGTGTTGGGCAGGAGTGCTGGAGTTAGAGCAACGCTAATTAGAATAGTTTGGTTTAGAGCATTTATTAGCTGCTGCTACAGAAAAGGTCGCATTGAAAAATACACAGATTTGTCTGTGGTATTTTCTGTTTTGAGGAGATACTTTGCTTTAGATTGTACCTTGAAAATATGTGTGTCCTTAGGGCTATGTTTTTTCTTTCAGGAAGATTGTGAAATATTTGTGTTCCAACTGCTTAACTCTGTGTATTCTTCTTCTTGGTGTAGGGAGGTGTTTCATCATGTGGCCTCTTTATGTGAGTAAACATGAGGTGCAAGAACAGTGTCAGAAGCGTGTTATCTTCAGGGTATATTTTTAAAGTAGATTTGAAGGCTTGTCCCTCAATATTTAAGGTTGTTTATTGCACGGTGTTCAGCCTTTAAAAGCACAATGACATTTCTAGATGGGGGCACTTCATGTTGTCAAGCGATTCCTCCATCAGCCTTTGACGCCGCTCTCTTGCTCAGTGACATCGCTTTAGGAATGGGTTTGTGTTGGAAAAATTACGTGGGAAGGTATTTACACTATCTGTGTAAAGTAGAGATGATGAACTGTTGTGGAGAGAGAGGATTTATTTTGAGGGTTTTGTAATGGCTTGGTATCTTTATTGAGTTTATATTTGTTGTTAGCATTAACAAAATTAGCCACGGTTGGCCTTGTATTTGCTTGTATTTATCTTGAAAAGCTGAGCATTGGCTTAGACGGCAGTTGCTGTGTTTCTTGAGATAAACTGTGAGAATACCACACCTGGGGAGTATAAATAAATGATGTGAAACAGGACTAAGAAAGCACAAACTGGGATAGAAATTGAACATAGCATTTAAATTACTCATTTAGTTGAGTAGTGAGATGTGCCAAGGAAAACAGTATTTTATTGCCATTATGTGGTGTTGGCTTTTACAGTGAAGAGCCCAAAGTTTCCCAAAGAGTGAGTTTCCATGTGACTGTGATTCCAGTCCGTAGCGACTAGTTCTGAATTCAAATTAACAGCCTGGCTGTGCTTTCGGTTGCTATATTGTACCCAACATCTACTGAGCTAACTAGTGCTAAGTACTTAAAATCATGTATTTCTTCTCCCCACCAAGGTAGGTTTGTGCATTGGAACTGCCTTGGTTTGGAAAGTGGGGAAAATAAATAAATTAGAATATGCAAAATCAACTTGACGAGGCAGCGCAGTTGGTGGCTATTGAATGGTTCTGGCGAGGGGCTTTTCCAAGGGATTTTTTTTGATTCAACAAACATTTAATCATATGCTTGTGCTCATCTGGTTTACCAAAGCGTTTAAACACGTGCTTGTGTCAATGGAAATTAATCATTGGCTTGAGTATATATGCAGGTACTGCTGAGTAGAGGTGGACTGCTAAATTGGAGCGACAGAGCAGGCGTTATGTCCTTTTCTTTAGCTTTTGCTGTTCCTTGCTTAAGATTCAGCTGTTTGCACTTTCAGTTCTTGCTTACTCAAGGGTTGGGAATGGAAAAAGCCATGATGGCAATGGAGGGGAGAGACAACAGTTGAGAAGAGCAACCACAGAGCACAGCTTTCAGACAAGCTCTGAAGAGGATGGTACGAAGACCCCGTCTCTGCCCGACCATCCGGGCAATATTTATGTCGGTGGAGTCAGAGCCTGGAGCCTTGCTCCTTTTCCCAGAGCTGTGCCACGTTGAGAAAGTGCCTGCAGCAGCTGAGAAGAGGCAGCCCATGGCATCCCTCCAACCAGACAGAGTTAATACGGATAAAGTGCTCCGGGCTTTTAGCAAAACGGATGGGTAAACTGATGGGAGATAAGGAAAATGGATGTCAAGTGTCACGCGTCTTCTAATCCTTGAAGAAATCCCTGCTGGAAAAATAAGGCTTTGTGTTTCCTCACCAATAAAAGCTGCTGAAGAAGCCATGAGAAACAGGTTCATTCTGTCTCCAGACATTCCCTATCACGATTGGGAATTGGGTGGTTACTTACCAGACAGTGTTTAATTGAAGTATCTTCCTTCTTAAGAGGATAAATACCTTTGTGTACAAGACCGTGTCTCCTGTTTGTCATGCCCGAGATGCTTCATTCCCGAGAAAGCCCTCCTTAGGTTGTTGGGAAGTCTTGTAACTGAAGTGGCCTGATGTGCAGGGGGTGCAGATGGGGCTATAGCACAGTGTCAGCAAGAGGGCAGGGGAAAGAATTAATAGTGTTTATTTATCAGAAGTTCTGAGCACCTGCAGCTTCCCTGCACCTTCGGTGGGAATTTACAGGGTACATGTCACTTGTGAAAAGTGTTTAAATAGGGACTTAAGAAATGAGTTTTGGGAAACAGGTTTGGAAGCATTAGGTTTGTGTGGGGTTGTAACTCCGCAAGTCCGTGTGGTTGGACTTGACAATGACAGCTGAAATAATAGCTTTCTTCATAGAGATAGTGTTGGACTGGGTGGCAACTTGTAGATCAAATAGGTGGTTTATATTGAATATTTGCAGATAAAAGAAAATCAAAGTCTTTCCACACAGAAAGAAAGAATATGTCTGATAATTTGTGTAATATTTGAGTATTCAAAATGCCTTTTTCAGGAGAAGCTGTGATTGTTGCTAGCTGGGCTCTTGGAGGAAACTTTCAGAAATAGCTTTATATAGTCCCACTTTTGCCCGGTAAGTGAAGGTTATAGTCGCACGATAAGTACACGTGAAGATGCAGTTCCAAGTATGTACTTTACGGAACTGGTGCCATGGGGTACACTCCAGTGGTTTTCTTGACATAGCAAAGCCCTGCTTAGCTGCAGTAAGATCACCTTCCAAAAGTAAAAAGGGGCTATAACTTCTTATTCAGGTGCGTTTGCGAGGAAACACACAGCTGCCTGTGCAGCTTCTCTAACAAAAAAGCAGAGATGATTCTCTGAAAGGGAGTCAAAAACTCTTCCCTAACCCAATCTCGATCCCCCTCCACTCCTGCCCAGTTTTAAGACCTGTCACACTCTGCCGTGCTGCAACGTTTCATATCCTCGTGTGTCTGTGAGAGAAGGTGGGAAATGGTTTCCTTGAGTTCCCTGCGACTGGGACCTGAGCGGGGAGGGAAGGGCAGAGTCGCAGTGCCAGGAAGGTGCCCCACATGGTGTCACCTGCAGATGGGAAGGAAGGTATCCCGCATGATGTGGCCTGCAGATGGGAAGGAAGGTATCCCGCATGATGCCACCTGCAGATGGGAAGGAAGGTGCCCCGCATGATGCCACCTGCAGATGGGACATGAATACACACGTGTGCTGGTGGAAACATCCCTCATTCTCTGTGCTTCTACCCTGGAGGACTGAAATGAATTCCACTGCTGGCTTTTATGGAAAGTTGTCACAGGTCTCCAAAAACCATATGTTTAGAGGTGCGTTGCCATTCATTAATGCTCTTGCTTCTGCTGCTCACAGATCATAGAATCACAGAATGGTTTGGGTTGGAAAGGACCTTAAAGCCCATCCAGTGCCACCCCCTGCCCTGGGCAGGGACACCTCCCACCAGACCAGGTTGCTCAAAGGTTCAAGGCCAACCTGGCCTTGAACCCCTCCAGGGATGGGGCAGCCACAGCTTCTCTGGGCAACCTGGGCCAGGGTCTCACCACTCTGACAGGAAACTTCTTCCTGAGACCTACCCTAACATCCATATAATATACATCTATATATGTTTCAAGGCAGCTGGAAATCTATTTTTGTTCTTTATTTACCCGTGCCGGTAAGAGCTCAGGGAATGCATTTATCTAAATTTGTGAAAGGAGATGGAATGGAGAAATATCTGTTGGTAAAACATAGCACTTGGCAGCGTTGCGTTACAAACATTAATAGAGCTGTTTGCATAAGTGAGTTTACAAACCTATTTTTGAAAATCATTTACTCCCTGACTGCGATAGCGCCTTCAGAAGTGGTCTAGGTTTTTTTGTTTTTTAAACAGATGGTTAAATATTTGCTAATGCATTACAATTTTATCACGGCTCTCTCAGTGTTTATCTTTCCACTCCCCAGCAGTCAAGTGGGAGATAACGGGAATCCCATTCAGTTGCTGCAATATCTGAAGAGCTGCGCTTCCAAAGGAGAACTGGGTGGGCCACAATAAATGAAATTTAAGATGTATTTGCTGTTCTTGCAGAGTATCAGACTACAGTAATGCTTGTGGGTTTCTAGAAAATGTAGGGATGTGCATGGTGCTGGTCTTGGCGTGACCTTGAGTTGTCCATAAAGTGTAGCAGGTATTTAGGAAATTGCTCTCTTAGATTATTGCTCTTACTTCATAAATGTGGCTGAGTTTCTCATGAAAAAGTGGGTTTTGGAATAGTTTGTGTTACTGGGTTTCAGTCCTCCTTCCAATAATACGCTTCCTTTACATCTGAGAGCAAGGATACTTTGACTCCTTCAAGCAGCAGTTGAAATAATTGGAACAACTTCTGTGCCTTGCCAGAAGAAACTTGTTAACGGAATCATCAGTAGCTGCTTTTTTTTTGGTTGAATTTATTCATAAAAAACATTGTTTTCCAGCGTTCTGTGTAGATGCAGTGGGAAAACATATATTTAACTATGTAAAGTATGAGTGATAATCCTGCTTTACCATCAGGGAAACAGGCCTAGTCGTGAATTTCAAAGGAAATGCTGAATTTTCATTGAACCTATGTAATTTCATTTGCACACTAAAATCAACTCGAAATTCGTATGGACGGAAAAGGAGGGACAAAAATGGGTCTTAAAACAATGAGAACCCCTCAGAAGCTGCTCCAGCGTCTTTTTCATGCGCAGCTCCCTCATTTTCCCCCCTAAACTGAAATTGTAAAAAAGAGGTTGATTTACACTGGAAATTCAGGCCAAACAAAATCCAATTGGAGCTCACTCGAGCCCTGTTTTGATGTAAGATTCAAAGCCGCTGCAAATTTATTTTATCTCCTCCACTTGCTGATCTCCTGCTTGTAAATCCTGTTGAAGGAGAATAAAAATGAGCGCAGCCCTGATGGGAATTTAATGTCTGAAGTTCAAAGCAGTTTTGCACATCAGAGCGGACGTCAATCAACTGAACATCTTGCAAGCTGGGCAGGGAGCGCGTTTCTCCGTGGGGAAGAGATCAAAGTGGGAGTCGCGGCTCTGTTTGCTCCCTCGGGATGCCGTTTCGATCGGTTGTTTCATTAAAGTGAATCCAGAAGGAAGGGCTTTTTAGAGGGAAAAGGGGGGGTGGGGGATGCGGGCCCGTCTTGAAACTGAATTTCAGCCAATGCCTTTTCCTCTCGTTTAAGTAAGTACAAAACCTAATTACGTCTAAATCTAGATTTTGGCCTGTTTTTCTGGTAAGGATTTTGGAGAACTTCCTAAGTGTTGGCTGTGGTGGCACCACCTAGGACATCTGGGGCCAAATCTCAGCGGAGAACCCGACCAGCTATCCCTGTTACTGGCCACCTCCTGGTCTTGGTGCTGGGAAAAGTGGGAGGCAGTGGTAAAAATTGAGTCAGCTTTGTGCAGAGAAGGGGTGGTGATCGATGCTTGTCTGCAAATCTTAAAATATTAAAGTTTCTGGGTTTTTAACTTCTTCCAAAACAAGGGATGGGAAGAGTTGTACAGTTTGAAACTCGTGTGGAAAACGTGGAAGGTATAAATATGTCATAGGAAAGGTAAAACCAGTGATTGTGGCCAAGCATATAAACATTTACTGTAAATGCCACATAGCAGGGTTGAGGCTTTAGTTTTAATTGTTACTTTAATGTTAAAGGTTGCCAAATAGGTTAATAGCGCATTCTTAATTGAAACGACTTGGAGGGACCCAGAAGAAGCACATGGAAAATTCTCCAATGCCGTTAAAATGGTTGCAAAATATAAATTTGTCCGGTTTCTGGTCTTGGTTTTCTGAGGACGTACATTTGCGATGGGAGCTGGTCTCTTCTCGAGGTCCTTGTATCATGGAACCAGTCACCCTTTAAAAATACCCTCCATTGCAAGGTGCAAAAAGTCAGTTTTAAGGCAAACTGCACCCAAAAAAGAGATATGAGGTAGGTACCCCACGTAGTTCAGTCTGGAACACTCCTTTTTTCTAGGATGACAGGTCTGTCTGAGGGCTGGTCTTTAATTTATGGAGTTTAAAGCAATTGTTCTTCTGCATATTTTATTTATATCGTTTTCCCATTAACTGTATTCTTTTTTTGCTCCTTGTGTGCTGGAGCAGGAGAAAGGAAGGGAGGGCTGGGCTGCAGTAATTTCTTGCTTTCCTTTTCCAGCTCTGCTGCAGACTATTTCAGCATCTATGTCTTCATTTTCCTGATGGGTAACATAAAACTTGCTTACCGAGAAAAGCTGAGGGAATTTGTTGGTTTTTTGCATTAAAGTGCTTCAACAGAGAAAGTGCGGTGTAAACGGGGTGTTTATAGCCGAAATGCTGATCTCCTTGGCCCGTGGCGATGGGTTTGGGGCTGCAGGAGCACCCATGGTGGGGCGGTTGAGGGCGATAACTTTATTTTTGCCTTCCTAGAAGGCAGGATTCATCCGCTCGAAACCCCCTGTTAATATCTTATCGTGACTGAGAGACCTGAAGTTCAGTTTGGCAGCTCTGTGTGTTCTGAGAAGCGACGTAGCAACACGCTCAACTTTTTGAATCAAGATACGTACAGCTTCGCCGCCAGGTAATTTAAAGCGAGTCGTAGTCTGAGAACCGCGTGTCAGAATGCGCTTGTCACTTTGAGTGAGTGTGAGCGGTGACTTTTGGCATAAAATAAAACGGAGAGGAAGATTCCAGATGCTTTGGAATTAAACCCCGGCATTTACCGCCTGTGTTCTCAGACATGAATAATGTTAGTTGCTAACAAGGTGTCCTGTTGCCATCACTAATAGATTTTGATGGGAGCACTGGGACAATTAACTAACATCCTGAAAAGTCATTATCTTTCCCTAAGAGTTTGTTCTTTAGTATTCCTCGGAAATATTCCTTTAGCATGGAGATATTTAATTTGCAGTCTCTAGCTCTTCTCCATCTGGTTTTGCCCAAAGATAAACATGGTTTTTGCAAAAGCCATCCTTTATCAGTCAATCTTAATCTGGAGAGTCTTTAGCCAACAAAAAAATTAACAACATTTTTGCTTGCTTGGTAGAAGCTGTGATTTTTTGAAGTGGTTACGTTTTAATGGGGATAGGAAAAGCCACAGCATTGATCCAAGAATGATGTTCCTGTGAAATGTCAAGTCTTTTCCTTGATGGAGAGGACTTTGGGGAGTTTTCTGAGAGCAGGTTGCCAATAATTTCACCAAGCAGCTCCTGGCAGAGCGGATGAGCCCGTGCAGAACTCCACGGTTTGGCTGCTTTCGGTGTCTGACACAGCATCCCTTCTTGATCTTACAGCCTTATGGGCGCAGGGTCCCATCAGGAGGACAGGAGACCTTTCTGTCTGTCTGTCCATCCATATCTGTCTGCTGTGAAGAGCGAGGACAATGCAGAAGGTCATCAAAACCTCTTTGCCTCATCTGCGCCTTGAATCAAAACACCAGCGCCCATGGAGTGCTGTTGATTATACTGTTTTGCATAAAATACCAAAAAGCCCCAAACATCTGGGTCCAATAAGGAACCCGCTGTATTTTTTGTAGAGCAAGGAGTGCTCGGACCACCTGCCTGGTCTTGTTCCTGCTGCAGACAGCGTTTTTCACTGAGTGGTACTGATGCATTAAGCAGACGCCACAATTAAAGGTGTTCCAGTGACGAGCAAGTTCATAATTACGTGTGTGAGGTGGGGATGGAGGAGGGCGAGCGGAGTTAAACGTTTGTGTTTATGTATGGTAATGCCACTGTGTCAAAAGACTGAGGGATGTAAAATATTGGTAAAGAGATAGAATTTGGGTACGGACTGCTCTGGGACTCCCTGACACAAAAACTTGCGCTCTCCATGTACGTTTGCATTTGTACAGTAGAAGGTTTGCAACTTAAAAATATATATTTTTTTTTTTCCCCAGTACTTACATATATTAACAATATTGACCAAAATTGATAGATCTATGTTTAAACTGCATTTATTCTACATAAAGTGTGTGGAGGGCAGTGAATTATTTCCGAATAAATATGACTCCCTTGTTTTGGTTTTTGGGGTTTTTTTTCTTCAAGTCTGAGTTTGAGAAGGGATCAAAAGATGTTGGTGCCTCCATAGCTCTACCTGTTCCCTGGTAACCGCCCTCATCTCCTTTAGGAATAACACTGGTAGTGGTTATGGATATAGATTCACCTAATTTTAAGCCATGCACATTTAAGGAGACAATGTTTTCATTGATATTTCTACGTGGCAGTGAAGATATTAAAATCAAGCAGTTAGTAGTCAATAACGATCAGGTTTTGCATATTCAGAAATTCAGTTTGATTAGAGCTTCTTAAGTAGAACCTCTAGTCTGATGAGCTCTAACTTTGTAAAATGGGACTTCTCGTGACTCTACTAGAATCATAAAATTTAATCTGGTGTTAAGACCGAAGAAACCAGTGTCTAAGGTTTTGTTATGCATTTGCATAAAAGGCTATTTTACTTATTTATAATTCAGAAAAACCATTAAGGAGTTTAATAGTAAGTTCTCAGGAAGTGACTTCTATGCTAGAAGGGCAAATTTCCAAACTTGTGAGAAGGCTGTGCTGTGCTCTTCGCTCAGAAGTTCAATCTCTGCTTTAAGCAAAAAAATAATAAAAAAAAAAAATCAGCCCAACCTTAATGGTTGTACTGGGATGAATCCTGAACAAAAAGGCAAACTCGTGGCCTGTGTAGGCAACGGCAGAGCTGCTCGTGGTGAGCCCCACGCTCCTCCCAGGAGCATTTGCCTGGTTTTGTAATGCTAAAAGTTCTGAAAGTGGATCCAGTCGCGTACAGAGGTGGTGATCTTAAGCCTACTAACAGATACCTTCCTTTTTCTTACTTTTCGCTTCTAAGTCAGAAAAGGTTTTCTTACGCCCCGTGTGTGAGGACCCCATAAACCAAGCGGTGGAGACTCTCGGCGAATCCTGCATCTGCCTGGCTTGGGGCTGCCTTCTGTAGAATGGTATTATTTGGAATCGGGCTGAAAGAAAATATATCGGATTAGGAGAGTCTTAGTTTGCTTAAAAAGACTGGCTTCCTGTGCTCATAACTTGAAATTTCCTTGTGGTAACCGATTCCATCTGTCTGCGGCTTTTGTTTCTGCTAATTGTTATTTTAAGGGGATGATTTAGAAGTGCATTGTTTTATTGTCTGTTTGCGTCTACGAGCCCCAGCCCTTACAGGGAGCGCTCTGTAAGGAAAGAACCAGAAACTCAGTGCCTTTCCATTCTTACCAGGCTCCATGGTTGTTGAAGTAGTTACAATTTACTGGATTTCAAGTTCTTAATTAAACTCTTCAACCAGGAGAACGGTGCTTGTTTATCATGCAACGTTTTGGGCCTCCGCTATGTGATAGTGTATATACGTGGGTGTGTTGGTATGTATACATATATATGTGTGTGTGTGGTGAAAAAATGTAACATTAATTTAAACAATTCTGTGCGTTTGACAGAATGAATATAAAGAACTTCAAGCACAAACATAGTGTGCATTGAGCTAAATGGAGCATGGAAAGCTCCCCAGTTCAAGAAGGAGAGGGAACTGCTGGAGAGGGGACAGCAAAGGGCTACAAAGATGATGAAGGGACTAGAACATCTCTCTTACGAGGAGAGGCTGAGGGATTTGGGTCTTTTTAGTCTGGAGAAGACTGACAGAGAGACCTGATCAACACCTATAAATACTTCAAGGGTGGGTGTCAGGAGGATGGGGCCAGTCTTTTTTCAGTGGTGCCCGGGGACAGGACAAGAGATAACGAACACAAACTTGAACATAAGAAGTTCCATCTAAACATGAGGAGGAACTTCTTTCCTGTGAGGGTGGCAGAGCCCTGGAAGAGGCTGCCCAGAGAGGTGGTGGAGTCTCCTTCTCTGGAGACATTCAAACCCGCCTGGACACGTTCCTGTGGGACCTGCTCTGGGTGGACCTGCTTTGGCAGGGGGTTGGACTAGATGATCTCCAGAGGTCCCTTCCAACCCCATATCAGTCTGTGATTAGAATGGCACTGGGTGGGTGGTGCATAGATCTAAGCCAGTGATTGATGTGCCGTTAATATTAATTAAGTTGGTTGATATCTTTTGATGTAGCTTTTTGGGAGTGTAATTTCCTGGTTTAATCTGGACAGTATTGAGCAAACCCCTGCTCTGCCCAGTTTCTCTCCCAAGACTCGTGTCCTACCAGCTTTCATGCCAGAAAGGCTGGTCGAGGCTTTTCATCCACAAGGGGATGTTACACAGTCATCGCTTGTGGTTTATTGTCATTTCTTTGGAACAGGTTGATGGTACAAAAATTCTTTGATAGGAAGTAAATAGCTTTTTGAAATACTAGAAAAATCACACTGTAAGTCAAATGTCATCAAAATGTTCAAGGTCACAAAAATGTTAAGAAATAAAATTGGCCTGTGTAAATGATACAAAACTGCATTGAAGTCCTCGAAAGCTTCAGAAGTGTTTCCAGTTATTTATAACCCTTTAAAACCCTTTAAATTTTCTTAAGGCATTGGTTTAATTATATTTTATTGTCATGAGATCTATGCACTAGAATACTTTTGGCATTAGAGTTATGAATGTATTTGAATTATTTAACCTAACCAAAATGTCACAGAACCTCAAGTTCCTTCCGCTATTTGAATGCAAATCCTCAAGTTTGGGTACAGAGAACAGGTTTACCATTGCTCCACTAGAGCTTTTTCATAAAGACACAAAGAGGAAATCCTCTTCACGCAAGACGCTTGGAATAAATCTTTTCAAAGTGAAAGATGAAATAATAGTCCTGGGGAAGGAGCCTCAAGCAAGGAAAAATTTGGTTCGACAACTGGAGGAAACACTTCTTATGGCATGTCTGGATGCTACGCACGTTTCCCAAGCTGGAGAGCTCTCTTATCATCCCATCTTTCAAGGAATATTGTGAAGGCAAATGCCATATCATCATAGAGAGCAGACGCAATCCAGCCTTGATGACCTTATCCCCCCCTAATTTTGGGTTTCACGGTTTTTCTTGGACTCTTAAAATATGTATGATGTTGGAGTTTCCAAAATAATTACTGAAATTGCAAAAAGATGCGTTTCTGTTGTAAATGCTGTGCAGGTGTGATAGGTGGTGGTAGAGTCCCAATCCTGCTGTTCTCATTTCAGATTCGATGGAAATTTTAACACCAACGTTTCTAGAACGATCAGCTGCGACAGACTGTCTACCACTGTCAACAGCAGAGCCTTCAATCCTGGACGGGACTTAAATTCTGGTAAGTAGTATAGTTTGGGGTATTTTCCTTCTGTTGTAGGGCTGGTTTTTTTCCCCATTAGACTGTAACATTTCCTTGGCATAGAGAATTAGCATTGATTGCCATAGCAACAAGCTTTTATTTCCCCTTGAAAACTGTCACACTGCTCTTAATTTGAGATTTCATGATTGAAAGATGATACCTAAAGTAATGCCTTTAGTCTAAGTACTTTATAAAAATGTCATGAAGATTTTATTCCAGCCTACCATGGATAATTTTGTTGTGGTTTATGCACTTTTTATTTCTTTTTATTGCTTTTTTCCAAGGCATTTTCCTTCCTAGGCCTGTCTGCTTTGGCATCAGTAGTGTCAGCTGCTGAAGGGGCCATGCAAAGAAGTTTCTCTGATCTTCTCAGCTGAGTTCAGCTGATGTGAGGCTGCGTTTGCAGTGATATGCAAAAGCTATGAAATATAAGGACATCCTAAAATATTTCCTTTCTTTGTCTTGTCAGGGCTTTTCCATCTTGACAGTCAGTACATTTGCCTGACACGCTTAAAGAGCTAGAAATATGCTTAGAACCAAAATACATACGTCTTATCCTTGAAAAATTCAGCTTTTGGTCCTCCGGTGCAGTAAGGTTTTCTTTTTTTTTTTTTGCATCCTGGTGGATTTGAAATAATATGTAGATTTCAGGTTTTTAATCATAGTTTTTTCCAGCTGTTCCATCTTGGTTTTCAACTTTTTATGATGCTCTAAATTAGAGAACACTGTAGGCTTTGAATTTCGTTTAACGTAAAGTTTTTGGCTTTGGGTTTGGTTTTTTGACAAGTGATGCAGACTTGAGATAATGTGGGGGTTTAATTTTAATTCTCAAGTGTCTTTTGGAATAAAATACTGATTTATTTTTTTAACTTGAGTGATGAAGTGGCAGACCCACCATCCCACCTTCACCATGCACCGAGCATTTGCATATCTTTCAATAAACAGGATGAAAGAACCCCAAATTTCCATGTAGCCTCTCTTATGTGTCCCTTCTTAGACCTTTGCAGTGTTTCTGGTTAATTGCTATCTTAATGAAATCTAAAAAGAAAAAATAAAAGCCAAAAGCAAAATGAACAGTCCCCATAGGTTCCTTTCCATCCTATCCATTATATACCACATCTTGACTGCAGGTGCTGGCCAGACAGGCTAATTTCCTGACACGCGTCTCATCACCATAATTTGTGTAGCATTTTCCATCCTGAAGACAGGCAGTCTTTGTTCACTTATGCTTCACTGGGCTTTGTTTTACTCATGAGCTATCTCTTTATTTTTAAAGAAACCCATACAAACAACTTATTAAAATCACATGCAGTTATTGATTAATCAAAATAATTTTTGAAAGTTTTCTCTCACTGATATAACAGCAAAGCATTAAATGAATCACTTAGTATTTTTTTTATTTAAGTAGAATACATGTAAGAAAGTATTAAAGAAGTATTCCTCCTTCTTGAGTGATGGAAGACAAATAAGCTATATTTTCCCTTAAACATTTTTTAAATGTCTGGTTTGAATTCTCACAGAAACAAAGCGAGCGCGTGTTCAAGCTTCTTGCTGCCCTGGCTCGGCAGTAAGACTGGAGTGTCTCCGCTTCCCTTGCCTCTGGCTTGAAAGCTCCCTGATGAAAGGAGCAGCTTCAAAAAGTGGCATTGGCAGAAAAGGGCAGCAGAAGAGAAGAGGGAATTGGAGTGATCGTAAGAATGGGGAAGAGCTTCAGGATTTATTGACAGCAGACTCTCCTCCGGCTTCCCTGTCAGCAGCTCTCAGAAACACAGCCTTTGGGGGGAGGCTTTTTATTAGTGAGAAAACGCCTGTAGGAGAGAACTGGAGTGGAGAGAGTGGATTGATGCAGAAAAACCTGTTTCCATCTAATTTATCTGAGAAACAAAAGTTGGTAGTGGGTACACACCTAGTGAAATGAGGAATTAAGCTACAAGGAATACCCTTAGTCCTGGACACCTTGTGCAAAGGTGTTTGAAAGTCTGTGAGGTGACAGTTCCCACCTTCCCTTCCCTGGTCCTCAGCTGAGAATATCTAAACCATATGAGCTCCACCACCGTGGCCACGGAATGGGACACTGGTGTGGCTTCAGGGAAGGGTTGCTGCTGGGATCGAGGAGAATAACACTGGTGTGAAGCTGGACATCGCCTATGTCCAAAACAGCATCCCTGGATCACCGCAGAATTACTTGGGGTTTGGAATGAACTGGATGTGGGAAGGCTCAGGGGCAGGAGGCTGGGAGCTTGTTTTGCAAGTGGAGGGTATTGTGGTGGTGGTATCTCTAGCGCTTGCTTATGTAGCCATGGGCCATGACCTGTTGTGCCAAAAAAGCAGTCTCTGCCCACAGGAATCCATGGTCTAAGACAATAGTTGTCTTGAGACCGATGGGGGATATAAACAGATTGGGGATATAAACAGACTGGGGAGCAGTTTTGGTCAGAAGGACAGAGTGCTGTCAGCACACCAGCATCCTTACAGCTGTGGAGATGGCTGTCAGGTTAGAAATGGTTCTTAAAAGTACTTACTTAGTGTCATCTGTCTCTTGAAACTCTTAATTTTTTCTTATTTCTGCAGTGACCTATTTCTGTGAAACCGCTTACGTTTAGGACAGAGCACTTGGTCTGCAGAGGAGCTGTTTCTCAGTAAATCTCCGTGTGTGTATTCATTATTCTAAACTAAAACCGCCTTTGAAAGAGGATAAAGATCAAACAAGAAAGAAGTTCCTCTAATCTCATATTTTTCTTACTTCTCTTAGAAATGTCCTCACGTAGCGCTAGTGAGGAATCACTGTCGCACTTTGGATTCAGACTCTACCTCAGCCTGAATTACTTTTCTGCGCTAAAAAGCTTGAGAGTTATTAGTACATCTGGCTATTTTGATGGTGTTTTTTCTCTCCTGCCTTGCTTTGCTCATTTAGACTTCCAGGGAGGATGGGAAGCTTCCCAAAAATCACCTTATACAGGCTTTCCCACTGGATGCAGCACGTTGCGGGGGTCCCCAAGCGCATCAGCGTCTTGAGAAAGGGTTTGGAAGCCCCCTGCTCCTCCAGCCCAGCAGCAGGACCTCCTCTACTCTTCTCTAGTTTGCCCACAGTTTCCAAAACCAGCCTGGTCTGTCCATCAGCCAGGTCCTCTTCCCAAATGGGTTGATCATTTCATTCTTAATATAAAAAAAAATAAACATATCCCATGAGTATCTCTGTTTTCCCACATGAATTTTGCAGTTTAAGTAATCCGGCCTATAAAAAGCTCTCAGCAAAACATAAATTTAAACTCTGCCGTGTTTGCCCTCGCATCTCAACTCTTTCAATGTTACTCTTGGCCTGCTCTGCGCCCAGCGTAAGAAAGTGGGATCCAAGTGGTGAGGTGGGAGGTGTTGGAAGGGATTGGAATTTGCACCGCAGACTCCGGGCGAGCCACAGGAGCGGAGCCTGGGAGAGCCCTGGGCGCAGACGGCAGCCTCGGCTTCTGCTCTGAACAACGGGCTGAAAAGGGAAATGGAGCTCAAGGAACTTTCAAAAATAAAGAACGCTTTTTTTTTTCCAGTTTTCTATTGAATTTTTATAATATAAAGAGAAGAAACCCCACATTAATCTTGGGAAAAAGAGGAAGAAAAAAGATACACTTCTCTCTTCTCAACCCTTAACAATAATGATTTGCCCTTTTTTTTTTCCTTGATACTAGATGACTTTTTTTTTAATGTCTTGAAAAGGTTTTGTTTTATCTTGGCTGGAGTTTTCCGTTTGGATTACTTTTAGCCATTACTACAAAATAGATAAGGAGAGAGGCTTTATTCTTCAGATGGAATCACAGGCTTCGGTTAGTTAGATTAAGAGATCTGTCTTGGCTAGTATGAATAGTCCTTTATTTATTAGACAACAAAATCTTACCCAGAGCCCAGTGCATTATGTTATCAAGATTCCGGGGTGGTTTTTTTTTTCTTTTTTAATAAGCAAGGAACCAGTAAATCTCTCTTCTTCTCATCCTTCAAAGCGCCGAAACGCCTGTTTGGAGTCGGGCAGCTTTAGCAAAGTGCTGCTCCCCAGCAATGTGCAGAGATGGTACCAAGTTGCTCAATAAATTTTGTCTGTGCCTTATTCAAGGTGTTGATGATTTAAAATGTGGAGTAACTTGGTCATGTTCCTGACATTGCTTATACTTTGATAGCTCAGGTGAATTTAAATAGTTGGGAAGTATTTGAGCAGATGAGTTAATACCCCCCCTTCCAAATCGTTTTAATCAAGGAAGTTGGGCTCATTCCTTAAAATGAAAGGTTTTTCTTACTTCTTTGCCCTTCAGAGTCAAAAGAGCTCCCAAGGATTGAGCTGGGCTCCCTCCTGGCTTGTGCCATCAGCAGAATTTTAATTGGGTTTGAGCTGCAGGGCCTTTTATTTCTGGTGAAAATGCCCGGGCCAGAATACAGTTTGACTCAGAAAATCCTGGATCGGATTCGTAGGTCTGGAGAGTTAAAGAATGTCTTTACTTGTACAATAAACACGTTTGCTTTCTGCTGGTGTTTGTGTGTAACGCTGAAGTATCTTCATGATGATGATTGTTAACGGAGGTACGTGTCCGAGAAGAACTGCAGTCCGGGTGTTGCACAGAAAATTAAACTTTCCTTTTTTTGCGAAGCGAGAACTGTGATGTCTGCGGCTCAATAAATGTCATGCTAAAGAGGAGGACTGGAAGAAACTCTCTTATAATGAGCAATTATGTTCAATAGTTCCTTTTTTTTTTTCTCACTGACTGTTTGTGCTGTTCTTTGAAGATTAATTAGTTAATGATTTGGCTACGCTTTGAAGATGTAAAGTGGTATCTAGAAGTGCTAAGTGTTATCATATCGCATTCCCTTTGAAGTTTTATAAACTCTATCACGTAAGGCTTTCTTTCTAAAAGTCCTTTTTGCCTTGTGAGATATTTATAATTGGAGAGAACGATCATTTCAAATACTCTCCTGTTAATACCTTCCGACTTTGTCTGCAGCAGAATTTGGGGTCAGATAGCGCTGCATCGTGAGTGGAGGGGACAGAGGTTTTGGTGTGGCTAGGCAATGCCACTCCCAGGTGGCCATTTATATCCCCAGTTTGTGTCTGGAATGAAGGCATTCCACTAAGATTTCTGCCTTTAGAAGATTTGGACTCTTGGCTTCCTCTTCCAAGTAGCGTGATTATCAAGGGTGGGTGTTTGTTTAGTGGTGATGCTCATTTTAGAAGAGCAAAATCATTACGTGTACTCAGTAATACAAAATACTTAATAATTTGTATAAGAACAGTGGGATGGTTACCTTCTTATCCTTGCAAAAATCACTTTAACCTGACCAGAAAATGAAAAAAATAAATTACTTTTTGAGTTTAAATGGGAACTACAGGTCAAACATACAGAGCCTGAAAAGTTGAGTACCAGTGAGATGCCCTGCACACGTTTCTGCTGGTGCTGCCAAGGGGGTAATTTTGACAAGTTTAGCCTTTAGCTATAGGCTATAAGGCAACCCGCCTTACAGTATGGTTTTTTGGGGGTCTTCTGATTGTGTAACTGTCCTGAGACTGGCTTTGCTGGGAGGAGGAGCTGAGAATAAAGTACAGGCAAGGAACCGATGGAGTGGGAAGTTGGGGGTAAGGGAGGTTGGGCTAAAAAAGAGCATGTTCTGGGTGTCCTGGCAGGGACCAAGAAGTGAGGACGTTCTTGCAGGCGTTCTACAGGTTTAGTGGATGGAAAAGAAAAGTGCACTTAAAAAGTATGTCTTTTTCAGCCAGGGCTTATCTGCTGTGAGATTGTCTACTGTGGTCACAGGAAAAAGAAAAAAGGGGGAAAAAAAGCAAAGTTACGATTAAATTGGTAGTCTCAGGGGAGGGTATTACTGAACTAACATAGTAGCTGAAGGAAAACATGAGCAGAACTTCGTGAAAAGGAGGAATAGCAGAGAGGGGCACCAAGGCTGTAAGGAGTTAGTTTGAGGTTCAAAACCAATTATTTTATGGGGAAAACGAACACTTTTAAATCTAGATACTCTCGTGGAGAAATAAATACAAATCATGGTCTTGTGGGAATGAGAAGTTTATCTTTACTATAGCAATGATTTTAAGAAAAACCCACTCCTTTTAATTATAAACTCATTTATTTTAATGCTGTTGATGAAATTAAACTGGGCAAGTTGTTTCATCCAGGCTTTAAATGAGTGTTGAAATGTTTGATTTAAAAATATACATTTTTCAAGTTCTGTAACCCATAACAAAAACTTAAATACCAAAAATACCACCGCTTTATACAAAGCAAAACAGCCTCCACGCTAACCCCCAGGAACTATGAAAACCTGAGGGCTAGACATAAAAAGAAGGATTTAAATGGTCGATACTCTTCTCCCTCCTGTGAGGCAACGCGATCACCTGAAGCAGCAGCTCAGCCATAGGGAAGGTGTGCCTGGACTTTGGTGGCCTTATTTGTGTCAAAGTTAATGTCCCAGTTATGTTAAAACCCAGTTGTCCACTGGGTTAAAAACTGGCTGTAGGGCCAGGCCCAGAGAGTGGTGGTGAATGGAGTTAAATCCAGTTGGTGGCAAGTCACGAGTGGTGTCCCACAGGGCTCGGTACTGGGGCCGGTTCTCTTTAACATCTTTATCAATGATCTGGACGAGGGGATCGAGTGCACCCTCAGTTAATTTACAGTTGACACCAAGTTGGGTGGGAGTGTCGACCTGCTGGAGGGTAGAAAGGTCTTGCAGAGGGATCTAGACAGGCTGGCTGGATGGGCTGAGACCAACGGGATGAGTTTCAATAAGGCCAAGTGCCGGGTCCTACCCTTGGGTCACAACAACCCCCTGCAGCGCTCCAGGCTGGGGGCAGAGCGGCTGGAGCTGCCTGGCAGAAAAGGACCTGGGGGTGTTGGTCGACTGTGGGCTGAACATGAGCCAGCAGTGTGCCCAGGTAGCCAAGAGGGCCACCAGCATCCTGGCCTGTATCAGGAACAGCGTGGGGAGTAGGACTCGAGAGGTGATCGTCCCCCCTGTACTGCTGCACACTGGTGAGGCCCCACCTCGAGTGCTGGGTCCAGTTTTGGGCCCCTCACCACAAAAAACACATTGAGGAGCTGGAGTGGGTCCAGAGAAGGGCAAGGAAGCTGGTGAGGGGTCTGGAGAGTAAGTCTTAAGAGGAGCGGCTGAGGGAGCTGGGTGTGTTCAGCCTGGAGAAGAGTAGGCTGAGGGGAGACCTTCTCGCTCTCTACAACTCCCTGAAAGGAGGGTGTAGCCAGGGGGGGTCGGTCTCTTCTCCCAAGTCACAGGCGATGGGACAAGAGGAAATGGCCTCAAGTTGTGCTGGGGGAGGTTTAGGTTGGATATTAGGAAAAATTTCTTCACTGAAAGGGTTATCGAGCCTTGGAATGGGCTGCCCAGGGAAGTGGTTGAGGCACCATCCCTGGAGATATTCAAAAGACAAGTTGACATGGAGCTCGGGAATATGGTTTAGTGTTGGTGGTTTGTTTGGTTGTTGTTGGGTTTTGGTTTTTTTTTTTCAAGGTTGGACTAGATGATCTTAAAGGTCCCTTCCAACCTAGGCGATTCTGTGATTCTGTGAAAGTGTGATTATATTAGCCTTTTTCTAAGTTTTTTGTAAAGGTTTATCAAATACTGTCCTGGATTCCCACACCTGTGGCCGTGCAACATGCTCCCGGGCAGGAGAACTTCTGGGGGCTGTGAGCACCGGGTGCTGCACCGTCTCTGGAGGGTCGGGGCTGCCAGACCCTCCCTGAGTTCAGAAATAAATCTGGGTTTTCCCAGATGAGAGTTCATAGAGGAAAAGAGGTTGGGTGCTTCAGTGGGGGTTGAGGAGAGGAATTTCTGGTAGTCCTAGTTAAAAAAGCTAGAAACTCTGTGTGTGTTAAGTTTATTTTGTTTTTAATTGAAACTGATTTTTGCCTAAAGTTTTCCATAGTGCCTAATTTTGCCAATATTAAAATTTCACATTGCTTTGTGTCCCTGCTACACAGAAACCATTGTCCCTGACTGAAGAAACCTGCTCTTTGTACAAATCAGAATTGGTGCTGCTAAACTGGTATCGTATCAGGTGTAAAAACAATGCAAGGACCTAAGAGAAATTATGGGGGAGCTTGAGTGAAACAAACAATACTCGCAAATTTGTTTGGCTTTTGGTTGCGAGATCATGGGTGGTGTCTTTGAAAGTGTGAAAATTCCTGAGAAAAAAAGATTCCTGCTCCCATGAGCATCACCAGGTTGGAGGTGATGCACAGGGGAGAGGGAGAAAGGAGCTTTGATGTCCTTGTTAGGAGTGAGTTGGTATTTTTTGGAGAAGGAGAAGAAAGCGAGAGGTGTGAGCAGAGTGTAGTGCTGGCCCCCGACTCAGTCATTAACCCACTGGGAAACCTCTCATCAACCATTTCATGTCTTGCTCTTGTTTCTTCCTCGCTCCTCCTCCTCATCTCACGCAGTGAGACACCAGATTCTTCAAATCCACAGTGGTGCAAAGCTGCATCTTTGCACAGAATCCAGCATGGTGCAACCAGCATTTCCACTGGCACTTTCAGACACTGTGGAAATATAAAAAAAAACAGTGGCAAAAGGCAGAGGGAGAGAAAAAAACCCCAAGATTGTGGTTTTTACGGGGTAATTACGCTGAGCTGAATGCGGAGAGAACATCGCGGCCGCAGCCAGTCTGGGAAACTCGAGAAAGTGCTAAACCGTTGAGGATGTTGAACTCAAATTGTTACTCGACGTGGGTATTTTGTCGTAGGATGTCTGCCTGGGGGCTGAGATGTGCCTTGCAGTGATTTCCAACCCAAATATTAGCATCTTTTGATGATGACCGAGATTCGGGAGATGAAACTATTTTCAGTATCAATCGGAAGGGAAATGCCTCAGCCAAAGGTGAAGCACACTAAGCCAGAGCTCGTTCTGGCAGGTTTTGTAATCAAAGAACATGGAAGGAGAAATGGCAAGAAAATACTATATATATATATTTTTATATATATATGTAGTCAGTTTTGTTAATATTGCTAAGCTATAGCTTTTGAGTTATTAGGGTTAAGCAGCACTTCCTTAAAGATTATTTTAATAGGAAAGCAGGTATATTTTAGACAGAATGAGTGTGGTCTATAAACTACAGGAGGTTTTGGGATCTGTACCCAGCGATTATATTCTGACCTCGGTTCCTGCTTGACTACACAGCTTGGGAATATGTCATTTACCTTCTTTGTTCTTCACTTTTTGGCCATGCAATGAGCTACTAATAATTACCTGCCAGAGAGGAGCTTCTGAGTGACTTGGAGGACAGTTGCTCTGTAGCTGCTGAGGACTGTTATTATCGTTCTGCCTGAATTTTATGAGCTCGAAAATGGGAACCTGAGGGAGATGCTCCTGGTGAGGATGGGTGGAACCAGCATGGAGCCACCACCCAGCAGGTAGTGCTTGGGGAATGTGACCACTGCATAACCCTTTGAGGGGAAGGGCTGTGTTTTCCCTGAAAAGTGGCTATTTCTCCTAACAAGCAGGACTTGAGGGGCCCACGGCCTTGTTAATTATGGTGCAGGGATAATGAGAAACCTGGAGAAATTCTTGAATCCCAAGAGTGGGAGCTGTACCTATATACCCTTACACAAACATGACAACACGATGGACAAAGAAGAAAGATTCAAAAGATTCTCCCTTTTTTTAACCTTTCCAACTATTTCTGTACAGTGAGTTTTTCCTCGCCCCGCATTTGTGTGTAAAACTGTTTTTACTAAATGTTCATGTAGATATTTTTAAACGGATGTCAGAATAGGTAACGTTGAACAGATTGGGTTACAGCAGCAAACTTACTTAATATTTTGGTGTTATTTCAGTGTAAAGAACACACAACTTTTTTTAACATTAGGGTTTTTCTTTATGAAAACTCCATGTGGACAATGTGTTGATCACTACATGTAAACGTATGTATGGATGTATGCATATTATATATAATTGCCTTAATCTCTTCCTTCCTTGCTCCTGCCTAGGCTTCTTGGCCCCAGTTATACTTCAGAGATTCAGGAATTGTCATCGCATATTAAACAAAATCTTTCGAGTCCAGTGTTAAGTTTCCAAAAGCCTTTAATTGTTTGCAAGTCAGACGTGAAGCTCTATTAATCCTCAAATAGAGCTACTTACAGTTGGTGTTGGGACCCAGGTTATTCTTCTCCAAGGGCATATGAGAGAGGCCTTGAATAAACAAACCTCCCAGATTTGATCTCCCTTTGTAACTCTACTTTATTTCTTACTTTTTCTCTCCAACCTGCAGTTCTTGCTGATAATCTGAAGTCTAACCCAGGAATTAAATGGCAGTATTTCAGCTCGGAAGAAGGCATTTTCACTGTTTTCCCAGCCCACAAGTTCCGGTGCAAAGGCAGCTATGAACACCGCAGCAGGTAGGATGTGTCTCCTTGCCATCCAGTGGGCAAAGCACTAAAATTGGATTCCTCGAGCACTGGTTTCATTTCAGCGTTACGCTGTGCCAAGGCGACAACATTCATGAGTGACTTTTAATGGGCCCCCTTGGGTTTTCTTAGGTTTGTTTTTTAAAGCACCAGTTTTCCCATTTAAGAAGCTTTTGAAGTAAAAGGAAATTACATACAGGTTCCTCACCTCTCTCAAATCAAATAAGATGTAAATAAGCAGTAACTGGTAAATTGTAGGTCAGCCCATAGGCAAAATTGGACTTGTATTTGACTTATACTTGACCCCCATTAATAAAGTAGTGAATGTGTATTCTACCGATTTGGCAGGTGAATTGCTCTGGGGAGGGGGGTGGAAGGATGGGATACTGGAAAAGGCATAAGTAGGAGCATTTTTCCAGTCTCCACCCAAGGTTCAGGCGGCACATTGTGGAGAGCAGTGGAAACTTTTACTTTCTACTGAGAAAACTGTAGAAAAAAGGATAAAATGGTGACATGGGGTTTTTTGCTGAGGGGAATATTTCTATTCTGTAGGCAGGAAGCAGAGCAGTGGCAGCGCAGTATTTTTTCCGCTGGCTTTTGCTGTCAATGTTATGGGACTGCCAGTATTATGGGACTCCCCAGGAAGGGGAGGAAGAAGAGGAAAGGAAAAAAATCTCATTTGTTGAGATAAAGACAGTTTAATAGAAGAATATTAGAAAAGGAAAATAACAATAACAATAATAATAATAATAATAATAATAATAATAATAATAATGATGACACGAGTCACTCTCACCGCCTGATGAATTGGCACCATCCCGAGTGTGGGGTGATACCCACCCCACAGCTAATCCCATTTATATACTGGGCACAAGGGCTATGGTACAGAATATTCCATTTGCCATTCCATTGTTCTGAATAGACTTCTTCTCAGCTTCCGTGGGAAAAAAGTCCTTGGCAACAACTAAAACAATACGTATTATTGACATTCCTTTCATACCAAATCTGAAACGCAACCACCAGTAGAAAGAAAATGAACTCTGTCCCAGCTGAAACCAGGGCAGTAGCCCAGTGTGCAGGGACTAAAAAGTGTTTGGTTCCCTGTCCCTGTTGAGCAATCGAATGTTTACAGATGTTATCTTCCGTGTGTCATCAAAGCTTGAAGCGTCTGGGCTTGATGAAGTTCTCTGCGGTCTTGGAAAGGTGGGGTCTGCAGACGCGAGAGCCGGGGGTACCCCAGTTCTTGATCAGAATTTTGACACTGAAACCATTGGTGATTTCATCTAAATTGCTACATCACGCTCGCAGTTTCTCCATGGCTAAATAAGGGATGTCTTTTTGCTAGTATTTACTTCAGAGGGTAGTTTGGATGGATTAATTAGTTAATACTTAAGTGCTTTGAAGATCAAAGGCCCTATTTAAGTTCTAGGTATTAATATCAGTGTAGAGCTGCAGGCTGTTTTACAATTAAGAACTGATTTGTGCCAGTTGTTTATTGCAGTGCCTTGTGTAAAATCTTCTGCATTTCCTTTACTCTTAATAAGATTTCTCTGGCTGCCTTTGATATAATAAAATTTACATCATAAAACTCTCACTTGACTCTAAACTAGTTTTGGGTCTGGACTAAAGAGGGAAGAGAGTCCTGTCCTTTTTTTAATTCTTCCTCCTTGCTGAAGGTTTTCCTAATTTGTTCCAGGTTGAAACCTTGGTGCGAGAGCTTGTGAAATCTTTCTCACGTCTCTCACAATATTGAACTGGATCTGAGCACGGCTTCACTGAAAACATGGTTTTTTTGATATTAGCACAAATAGACGCACGGCAGCACCAAGAGCCTTCACCAGCGTTAGCTCAGATTGGCCACGGGGTTTAAAACTGCGCAGACCCAAGGGGTTGTGGAGCACGACCCGTGTGAAAATGCATCCCAGGGCCCCAGGAGAAAACCCGTTCTTGGCCAGAAGCCTTCCCGTATTACGATAAACCCAACACCTTATGCTAATGCAGCTCCACGCAGTTGCACAGGTTTTTACTTGTCGCGTAACCAGCAAATACCCGCTGTTACACGCAGTTTCACGTGTGAGTAAGGTTCCCGGCACCCAGCATTTATCATCAGGCATTTCTTCCTTGTCAAACGCTTAATCGAGAACTTGATGTGAGCTGCTACAAACAGTCATCCCAAACACTGCTGCTCTGTAAGCAGAATTGTTTATTCCTAACTGAAAGCAGTTCCTGTGACGGAGGGAGAAGGATCCAACACCTGATTTTCATTAAAAAATTTGAAAAAAAGAGGGAAAGAGAGGACCTTTTCTGTATGTTCGGATTCTCTGCTCATCTTTCCTAGTCAAAGTTTCCTTTGCCCAGAGAAGCTGTGGCTGCCCCATCCCTGGAGGGCTTCAAGGCCAGGTTGGAGGGGGCTTGGAGCAACCTGGTCTGGAGGGAGGTGTCCCTGCCCAGGGCAGGGGGTTGGAACTGGGTCATCTTTAAGGTCCCTTCCAACCCAAACCATTCTGTGATTCTGTAAAGGCAAAAATACCTGTTATAATTCATTGTTTCTTGGTGGGATATTTTTGTTTTGAATTCTCAACTATTTTCACTCGTAAACATTTTAGTGGAAATGACAAGATGACTCAAGACGGTGGTTTGGGTTTTGTTCTCCTTCAGGCCTGTCTACGTTTCTACTGTTCGACCTCAGTCCAAGCATATCGTTGTCATTGTGGACCACGGAGCTTCGGTCACGGAGACGCAGCTTCAGATTGCCAAAGATGCTGCTCAGGTTATTCTGAGCTCTATCGATGAACACGACAAGGTAAGCTCTCTCCACGCCATGAGCATATTTTCATTGGTTTCAACCATGCTCGGTGTTTTCCATTTTCATCCAAAGTGGTTAACTTGTGGTCCATGGACTCCTGGGGATCTGTGGTTTACCTCTAATGGGTGATGAAGACTTTGAACGCGCTTTTGGAAGCCTGTATTACTGCAGGGGAAACATCTGGGGATCCGCAGCCTGAAAAAAAAAAGTGAAAACCACTGATCTAAGGCAAAATCTTGTTTCTGAGTAATCTTTAAAGACTCCTTCATCTTGGCAGAGACTTTAGGTGATGGTCAGCAGGGTGGTACAGTATGCAATTAGGAGAACCTTTCTCCGAGCCTGACAACTTCTGAGGTACTAGATTGCTTTGAGCAACTCATTTTACCTCTGAGGCTCTCTTTTTTGCTTATGAAAACGGAAATTATTTATTCTGCTGCTGTACTGGAGTGAGCTGAAACATAATTAGCGTTTGGAAGATTCCCCGACAATCGTGATACCAGCAGGGAAAGGATAAAGCCAAGAAATCTGGATTTTATTGCTTGCTCTGCCACAGATACTCTACTCAACAATGAGAGAGTCCCTCAACCTGTAATTTTTTTAAGTAGGGATTGCAACCAGGGGCCCACAAAGTGCTTCTGCAGTCCCCGGTTTGGTCTTTGCTTTCAACAATTCTCTGTTAGTAAGACCTTTATTGTTCTTCCTGCTTGGGTCTTTTTTTTAATAGGAAGGGAGTTTCAGTCAAATCAAGTTGAAGAATAACTGATTATAATCTTTGCCTTGTCTTGTCATTAATAGTACAGGAAAAAACACTTCTGTGCTTTTAGAGAGTTTTAATACTGTAAAGCAATCCTTATAGTTAAGCAGAATTAATAGTATTTTAATTTAAGTGTCAAAAGTATTTGTTTTAATATAGACCTGTAATGAAGAAAATACATTTACGATGTTTATTAACTTGGTCAGTAGCTCAGTGGTTATGAAACCTGTTATACAGGTATATAATTACTGCTTAATTGTATGACTGCCTTGCATCAGTCATAATTTATAATGAAGTCTGACACTCATTTAATAAAACTGGGATGTTATGTTTATATTAATGCAAGTGATACCATTACATGCATTAACTTATTTACAGGATAAAAATTGATGGCAGCTTTGGCTCGCTTTGACTGAAACATTAAAACAACATAAGGCTTTGCCTGTGAAAAATTCTTAGAGTTTTTGGGGCTGGTTTTTTTTTTTAATGTTCTGTATGCACTCCACTTTTCTATAGGCACTCATGGCTCTCCTGAGAGTGCTCTCTGCTGATTTTGTTTTCATTTATCTCTAGTTCACTTAGGCTTCTGCCTGCAACAGTGTATTAACTGTTAGGTAGGAGCAGAGTGAAGCTGACTTCGCCTGAGAAACAAAGACTGAAGTCTCTTTTTCTTGAAAATACCATAAGTCTAATCCTTTTCAAATTTGATGGATTTATGCCTTGAGCATTTAGTTTTGAACAATTGAATTTTAAATCCACGGAATCTCTTCGGTTGGCTTATCATTGTGTTTCCTGTATTGGTGCGTAAGGAATTATAAATGGTAAGGTAATCCAATATAGTTTCTTCTCTTCCAAGATCTCTGTGTTAACCGTGGCAGACACAGTAAGGACCTGCTCGCTGGATCAGTGCTATAAGACGTTTCTGTCTCCTGCCACCAGTGAGACAAAAAGGAAGATGTCCACCTTCGTTAGCAGCATAAAGTCATCCGACAGCCCTACGCAGCACGCGGTGGGATTTCAAAAGGCTTTCCAGTTGATACGAAATACAAACAATGGCACAAAACTCCAAGGAAGTAAGTCCCTTGTTGTCCAATCCTGAGTATTTATGAGCCTTGCAAATGTTTTTTTTAGTTGAGATTTGCACTTCGACAGAGGCCAAGGGAGTCTAGTAGAGTCTTGAATATTTAAATAAAATAAAAAAAGGCAGCACATGTTTTTATTAAGTAGCATTTACTTGATCATAGAATCATGGAATAGTTTGGGTTGGAATGGACCTTTAAAGGTCATTTAGTCCAATCCCCCTGCAATGAGCAGAGACATCTTCAACTAGACCAGGTTGCTCAGAGACCTATCCAGCCTGACTGGAATGTTTCCAGGGATGGGGCAGCCACAGCTTCTTTGGGCAACCTGGGCCAGGGTCTCACCACCCTCACAGCAAAGAATTTCTTCCTGACATCAAATCTAAATCTCCCCTCTTTCAGTTTAAAACCATTACCCCTTGTCCTATGGCTGCCCTCCCTTATCAAGAGTCCCTCCCCAGCTTTCCTGGAGCCCCTTTAGGGACTGGAAGGGGCTCTGAGGTCTCCCTGGAGCCTTCTCTTCTCCAGGCTGAACCCCCATTTGTATTGTAAAAAAATACAAAATGGCTGGGATAAGATGTATTAGGCATCAGTACTTATTCCAAGAACATCAGCTGGAGGATCTTGCAGCATCCTCCTACATATCTTTTCTGTTTGGCACTATTTGCATATTACAATTAGAAGGTTTTGGCATGTTCTTCATTAATGTGGAAACACGTAATTTTACTAGGTTTTGTACCAAACAATTATTTTGGGGCACAAGTACAGAAAGTTAGAAGAAAAGGCAAATGCTTTGGATTTAGGTTTTCTCGTGTGAAAGATTTTGAAGACCTAATGTGTATATAGGAAATTTCAGAATTCATAGGGTGAGACACAATAGGTTTGAGAAGAGGATGTTTATAAAACGTGTCTCATTTTCTTGTAAATAATCTTTTCATCTTTTTAAAAAAGAAAAATAAACCTAGAAAAAAAAGTATCATTCATTTCACTGTTAATTTTCTAACATCCTGTTCCTGGAGAACAATGCGTGGGTGTGTTGGGGAAGCTGTTGAGATACAGCCTCACCCCTGAATTCGCACTGGAAAAGTTAGAAGGGAACTGCTGGTCTGAGATGGAGGAATTGTGCCCTTGAACACTTCTGAATTTCCTGCCTTATGCCGGTTCTTACTGCAATCCTGCTCAGCAGACCCTCATCCCAAAGTGTAAGGAACTGCAAAGCTTCTAGGCTGCAGCATGACACCTGGCTGCAGTGTATAATAGCTGTGCTATAGACTGGGAAACACACTAACAATTTTCCTTAAATTACAGCCAAAACTGTATTAATACTTGGCTTTGCTTTTGTTCCCCCTAGTTTTAGCTTCTAAATAACTTGATAGGACATGAGGAAATGGCCTCAAGTTGTGCCAGGGGAAGTTTAGGATGGATATCAGGAAAAATTTCTTCCCCAAAAGGGTTGTCAATGGTGGAGTCGCCATCCCTGGAGGTGTTTAAAAGCCGGGCAGACGTGGTGCTGAGGGACATGGGTTAGTGGTGGCAGTGCTGGGTTGATGGTTGGGCTCTATGATCTTTAAGGTCCCTTCCAACCTCGACAATTCATGATTCTATTAAAAAATGCAGAAATTCCTCCCAAATTAACAGCTCCTCTTAACTTGTTTGTATCAAAAGCCAATTCTGGCTTGAAATGCTTTTCAAGTCACGGTAACAAAATGTACAAGTCAACGCATTCATACCTATTTAAAAAAAAAACACATCAAAACCACAAAAAATCAGATGAGACAACAAAGCTGGTATATAACCAACTAACCTCATGTGCTTCAGGTTATGTGGTGGTGTATGAACCCTGCGAGTGTCTTAATAAAATACTTTTAATACCAAGATATAATATGATGAAACAGGACAGTGTGTGAGCGGTGATTTGAATTTACATGTTCAAAGGCTTTGAGGCTGGCCATTCTCCGGGAGCATACTCAGCTTGAAAAACATGTTCCACCTCATGCAGAAGGAGCTGGTGAGGAACAGCGGGGTGTTGCAGCACGTTTTGCAAACATTATGCTCTAACCCACACCATATGAACGTGTTGGGTGCCTTTCATAAAGTCATAGAATGGTTTGGGTTGGAAGGAACCTTGAAGATCATCCAGTTCCACGCCCCTGCCCTGGGCAGGGACACCTCCCACCAGAGCAGGTTGCTCCAAGCCCCCTCCAACCTGGCCTTGAACCCCTCCAGGGATGGGGCAGCCACAGCTTCTCTGGGCAACCTGGGCCAGGCTCTCACCACCCTCACAGCAAAGAAGTTCTTCCCCACATCTCAGCTCCATCTCCCCTCTTTCAGTGTCAAACCCTTCCCCCTCCTCCTATGGCTCCCCTCCCTCATCCAGAGTCCCTCCCCAGCTTTCCTGGAGCCCCCTGGGGGACTGGAAGGGGCTCTAAGGTCTCCCCGGAGCCTTCTCTTCTCCAGGCTGAATCCCCCCAACTCTCTCAGCCTGTCCTCCCAGCAGAGGGGCTCCAGCCCTCCCAGCATCTCCGTGGCTTCTTCTGGCCCCACTCCAACAGGTCTGTGTCCTTCTGCTGTTGGTGGCCCCAGAGCTGGAGGCAGCACTGGGCGGGGGGTCTCCCCAGAGCGGAGTAGAGGGCTAGAAGGCCTGTGGCCTCCTCCAGCCATCGTGCTGTGAGTCAGGGACTCAATTGCAGCAGCACTAATGCAGGTGCAAAGGAGCAGTAGTGGGTGAAAAAGGTCTTTTGCAGGGATTTTGAGTTTCTCACCTACGTTTGTTGGGGTGCCCACCACTGTGCTTCTGCCAAACCTTCCTGGAAGGGAGGATGAGGAGCAGCAACAGCGATGCTGGGCCCCCTACGCTGCTCTTGCAGCAGCAACAGCTGGGAAAGCACCGTGTGCTTTTCATGTGGATTTTTCCACTCTCTAGAACTGCAGGACAGGAGAAGAACAGTCCATCAGGAGACAAAACTTGCAGTTTTTTTGCTTTTGTTAAGACAAAATCCCTGTGGAGTTAGAGCAGCTTCTGCAGAACGCTGCATCCTGGCCTCATGCCTGGTTACAGAAGGTGCCGGTGGGGTCTGCTCAGGAGAAACAAGCCACCGGGCTTCTGGGTGACTGGTAGGCACTGAATCAAGCAGGTGTTCGTTAAATGGAAGTTTAATAACACAGGGTATAATTCCTAAGCCCGCAGGGTGTTTTTTCCATCATAGGTTCCCATGAATCTTGCAGATGTCACTGTTGGCAATACACGGTTGTAAGCAGATGTAAAGACTCTTACCACGTGGCTTTCCTGAGTTAAAAATCTAATGCATTCTCTGATACTTATATATATATATATATATATATTTAATTCTTTCTAGATACTGATATGGTCATCATTTATCTCTCGGCTGGGATTACATCAAAAGATTCTTCGGAAGATGATAAAAAAGCTACTCTACGTGTCATCAATGAAGAAAATAGTTTCCTCAATAACTCAGTAATGATTCTCACTTATGCGCTCATGAATGGTGAGAAATGTTTTTTTGTATTTCCCATGGATGAAAATTCCCTTTCATTGTGCAGCTGGTTTATTAAGCTCGTCCAAATGTAATTCCACGCCTTATTGGGAGCAGTTTGTTAATGGATTTTGGCCCGTGTAATCCGGAGGCTGCATCCAGATGTTACCTCTTTGGTGTATAAACCTGTCTGCCACTATATGCTTATGTATCACAGTGCAGCTGCTCAGGATATAAAGTATCGTTGCCTAAATTGTCTAATGGCAACCAGACTGAATTAAATTTGATAACTCTGGCAACTGTAAACCTTCCTGATGCTGCCCGTGGTTCCTGGTGCAGCAAAATGAGAGTATTCATGACTCCTGGTTCAGTCATTAGCCAGGGAGCATGAGTGTAACATCAAACGTCATCTGAAGTGCTTTAATAACTTAGGACCCAACTTAAGAGTGAAGTTAAATACGAAGATCACACACGGGGAAGTTTGATGGTCTGTGCTTTTTCCAGCAGAGCATTGTCAATAAGGCAGCTTGATGTTATATTACCAAAAATAACACACGGGCTCTAGCCAAGGAAGCGAATGCTTAAGCAAATATATTATTTGACTGAAAATTTAAATACTCATTTGAGACCTAATATGTACAGAAGTCTTTGATTCATCCACAGGAATTGAGCCCAAGACTTATGTAAAATGTGATACTTTAATGTTTAAGCTAAAGAACAAAGCCCGTTATCTCCAAGGGCATAGAACATGCTCCTGGGCCTTCATGTGGAGTAGCCGCCGGTGGAGAACAAAGAGCTGTCCTGTGGATTTATGGGTCACATAAGTCTTTGTTAGAAGATCTTTGTTTAAAGCGGTGATGTGAACAGCATGTTGAATTTCTGCACCGTGCAACAGTATGTGAGAGGCAATCTCATTAGAATTTGTACTAGCTAATTACTTTTCCTAAAACCAGACTAGTCTTTCAGCACTTATCGCTTAGATAACTATATTCGGTGCTACAGTATAGCGTATGGATCATTTTTGCTTTTATTGACAGTTCTCTGGAGTAAGGTACAAAAGTCCTGATGGAAATTAAGGTTCTTCTGTCTCCTTCCTTCTATTTCTCCCGTCTCTGTTGCAGAGGGAGTGACGGGTTTGAAGGAGCTGGCCTTTCTGCGGGACCTGGCAGAGCAGAACTCGGGGAAGTACGGGGTGCCGGACCGAACGGCCCTGCCCGTCACCAAGGGAAGCATGATGGTCCTAAACCAGTTGAGTAACCTGGAGACCACTGTTGGCCGCTTCTACACCAACCTCCCCAACCGAATGATCGATGAGGCAGTCTTCAGTCTGCCTTTCTCGGATGAAATGGGAGATGGTAAGTGCTTATGTCGAATTTAGATACAAAAACATAAGAGATAACGTTCCCTGTGCTTACATATTCTCAAATCTACTGTAGTCTTACAAGGTGATGCTTTTAGATGTGTTCCCTAGGCGAGTATAAAATTCACCTTCTATGCCAGCAGGTTTTTTATATGCAGAAGGTCTAGTTATGAAAAAGTGCTAATAAGACATGGAGTAGATAGATTCAGGTAGGATTCTTAGGGGTGAAATTTATTCTTATATATGTGTGTGTATACAGCATCTGGAATTTAATTTGTGGCAAGAAGCCCTTTGTACTTGAGGAGAACAATCTTCTCACATTGAAATGACAGCCGTGACCATGCTGCGCCATTGCACCATTTTTTAAACTGAGTATGTTTTCAGCGAAGACATGTTATTAATTAGTGTCCAGAATTTGCTATCCTTAGCTCTTCCTTTAGCTTCAGCACACTTGGTGTGACCCCAGCGCTGGGCAGAGAGAAGCCTGAACTGGGAGGTGATGGCCCAGCCAGTTTGGGGTGAAGGATACACTGAATTTAGTGGAAACCTGGTCATGGTTTTTCCACAGACTGTGAATGCATCCTGAAGAATTATCTTAACGCCTCAGATGTCCACAGTCTGGTTCTCTCATCAGTTCCTCATTTGCGCTGTGGTGGTGGGAAGGTGCATGGATCTGCCCTTTTACCTTACAATTAGATGCCACATTAACAAAAACTGTGTGTTCACCTTGATCAGATCTCACCTCTTACGGAGAAACCGGAGGTGTAGATAGCGATAGAGCCTTCTGGGACATACCAGCCATGTGTGTGAGGTGACACACATGTAGGAAATGCAGAAATTAGTTTAAATTGTGCTCGGGGTAAGCGTTCGCTGCAGGGTGATGCTTTGGGTTCTTGCTGGGGGCAGGTTCTGGAGGTTTGGATGGGTCTTAGGCTGCTCTCACAGTGCTGGCAGAGGGACACACGCCCGGCCCTGGGTCCCACAGCCGGAGCTAACACTTGCTCAAGCGTCACAGAATCACAGAATATTTTTGGTTGGATGGGACCTTTGAGATCATCGAGTCCAACCAACAAAAAAAAACCAAAACCAGCAAAAACACCCACCAAAACAAAAACAAAAACAAAAACAAAAACAAAAAACAAACAAAAAAAACCCCACAAAAACAAAAAAAACCCCAAAAAACCCAAAATCCCAGAACACCAAACACCAAAACCAAACCAAAACAAACACCCACAACCACACCCCACCCCACCCACAAACAGACACAAACCAACAGTCTCGGGCACTAGAGCATGCCCTGAAGTGCCACATCTACACGTTCCTTAAATCCCTCCAGGGATGGCGACCCCACCACCTCCCTGGGCAGGCTGTTCCAGTGCCTGACCACCCTCTCAGTAAAGTAATTCTTCCTAATATCTAATCTAAACCTCCCCTGCCCCAACTTCAGACCATCTCCTCTGGTCCTGTCATTATTCCCTTGGGAGAAGAGGCCAACACCCACCTCTCTACACCCTCCTTTCAGGTAGCTGTAGAGGGCAATGAGGTCCCCCCTCAGCCTCCTCTTCTCCAAACTAAACATGCCCAGTTCCCTCAGCCTCTCCTCGTATGACTTGTTCTCCAGACCCCTCACCAGCTTGGTGGCTCTCCTCTGGACACGCTCCAGCAGCTCAATGTCCTTCCTGTAGTGAGGGGCCCAGAACTGAGCACAGCACTCGAGGTGAGGCCTCACCAGTGCCCAGTCCAGAGGCACCATCACTGCCCTGCTCCTGCAGGCGTCATCGTTGCAAGCTGCAGGTGCTGCTGGTCCATTTCCTTTGGGATCTGGTGCCCTTCCAAGAGCTCAGGGTACACGCTTGGAGGGCTGGAGCTGGAGGGTTCTTGGGCACCTCACCTGATATTCCTCTAGTGCCGCTCCAGGGCTCTGTAAGGAGATGTGACCGTCACAGTGATGTTTGGAAATACAGCGGAGACTTTATATTGCTGTGACAATTGAGCAAATTCTGTATTTCTTCACTCAGGACTCGGCATATTCTTCGTCTCGGCTGGTAGGTAGGAGCAGCTGAGGGTTACGCTGAATACTTTTCAAGGGCTGCTGAGTTCAGGTTGAACGTTTGCCTTCTGTGTTGGGTCCCAAAACAAATCTCGGACTGTTCCTGAGCAAATGTCCTCTGAGTCAGACTGCTCGCTGCTTCTGCCTTTCCTAACCTCGGCAATTAAGCGGTATTATTACTCTCTCACAAAGCTGTATCCCGGCATAATGGAAAATTTGAGCAACACAAGGATTAGAAATGGTGCAATAGAGGAGGTTTGTCTTACATAAATATCAAAGTGTACTTAAAAGCTTATACATGCAAATGAGTTTTATATTGGATTGGGGGGAAAAAAGTCACCGAGTTTCCAAATAGCAGTGGTGTAGAAAGTAAGAGAAATAAGGTATTACTGGGAGTTCTTACTTCAGGTACAAGATGTGTCTCAAACCGTTGTGTAATTCGGGGTGTGATTCCCAGTACAGGTGGCCGTATTGCTTTAGTTAGGCAGAAGAGGTTCAATGTTCTGAATATGCAATTATATGACTATATATTATATAGTTCATCCCTGTTGCTGCTTTACAAGTACAAATTCTCTTCCTCCCTCCTCCCCCTATTTTTTAAATTGTCTTTAATGATGTTAAAGGAACCAAATACTAGTTTGTTTTTTTAAGGCGAATACATTTCTTATCTGGAAGGCATCCACTTGTAAAGTGACAAACACCCCAAAGCATTAATTGTGGTGTGTATTTTAAGAAATTGATTAAATGTACCTTAGGTCACTATCAGAAACATAGAAATTAGCTAATTAGGGAGAGCGGCTAAGAACAGCCAGATGTGACAGGTAACCTGCTCAGCTTCCCTGTAGCTGTGGCAGTTTTTGTCCATATTCCAGCAAGGAATGCTATATAAAATTTAACGGTATAACATGTTGAAACGACAAAGCTCACGCTCTCTTTCCTCTAAAAATGATTAACTAGAAATTATTGCTGATGGTTTTATTTTATTTCTCTCATTCTAAGGCCTGATAATGACTGTAAGTAAACCCTGTTACTTTGGAAACCTGCTGCTCGGGATTGTTGGAGTGGACGTTAATCTCGCATACATCTTGGAAGATGTCACCTATTATCAAGACTCCTTGGGCTCCTACACTTTCCTCATCGATAATAAAGGTAACTTTTTGGCTCAGATAATCTCTTCTAGTCCCGCTGAGGTCATTAACCGTCAAAAGGAAACTCTTAATTCTCATTTCTCTATGTAGTCTGTAGTAATGGTTGATTATATTTATTGAAAGATTGATTGCATGTTGTTTGGTTAGTTTTGGAGTTACTTGGGTAGAGTTACTGGAGTTTGTAGGTGGGTTCATGACTTGAAATTTCTGTAGTGGAGTTTTGATGTGGGATTACTTACTCGCTGCGGAGATTTTCTGTGTAACATCCGAGGTTTCCTAGACGTGTAGGGCAAAAGGCAAAACTGCTCTATATGTGTGTTCAGCTCTTTTCCTCTGATCCCGACCTCTTTTTATTGCTTGGTTCTTCGAGCTCTCTTTCACTTGCAACTAGTTCTTCATTTGCAGCTCCTTTAACGCCAGTATTGCTTGTTCACTGCCATTTGTTAAGTCTCTGCGAAAACTCTGTGGTAGTTACTGTATTCTTTTATTTTTCCCTATAAATATTCGTCCTGGGCTCAGTTGTTGTAATGCATTCAATGGATGGGTTTATGTCTTTATTTTTTAGGATACACCCTTATGCACCCCTCCCTTACCAGGCCCTACCTGCTCTCCGAACCGCCGCTTCACACGGACATTATCCATTATGAGAACATTCCTAAATTTGAGCTGGTGCGACAGAACATCCTGAGGTAAGGAATCAGAGCTGCAAGGCCAAACGTTAGCAGTCCTTAGGGCACTAGAAGTATTTCTAGAGAAATTTTAAGAGAAAATAGGGTAAAGTTCCTTTTCCTGCAATATCTGGATACTTGGATGGAATTCTCCTCTATCCCCCCAAATGCAGAACAGTTCTGGTTTTTTTTTTTTCTCCAACTTTCTCCATTTTACCATTTGGTGTGCTGAGCAGTGGCTTCCACAGCTGGTCTGGGGGATGCTCTTGGTAATGTCTCTCTTCCGTGTCAGGAAGATTTCCCACCATTTGGTCTGGGCTTTTCTTTATCCTTTGCCTTATCTGAGTATGTGTTTTAACTCAAAATGTGGTGGATCATGAGTGCATTTTCAGCATACGTATGCTTTTCCTTCACCTAGGACAGGTAACAGTTAATCTCTTCATATCTTATGATGTTTTTATAAATGTGCAGTAGGTGGGTTTTGCTTAAGAGCTGCCTCAGTGTTTAATTAAATGCTGTATGTCGTATTTGCCAATCCAGCATTCCCCTGGGCAGCCAGATCATTACGGTTCCTGTGAACTCCTCGCTCTCTTGGCATCTGAACAAGCTGCGAGAAGTTGGGAAAGAAGCCTACAACGTCAGCTACGCCTGGAAAATGGTAAGGGATAAAAGCCAGGCTGTGGCAGGATGGCAGAGAGTAAGTTCATATATTGAAGAGTTCGTTAATGCGTTGACTATAATTAAGCATGAAGTATTGCTGTATATTGAAGTGTGAAAGGTTTGAATGACTCAGAACCTGCGTGAAGGCAGAGTGTTTTTCACAGAATCACAGAATCGCATAGGTTGGAAGGGACCTTTAAGATCATCTAGTCCAACCTTGAAAAAAAAAACTTTCGAGCTCCTTGTCAACTCGTCTTTTGAATATCTCCAGGGATGGTGCCTCAACCACTTCCCTGGGCAGCCCATTCCAAGGCTCGATAACCCTTTCAGTGAAGAAATTTTTCCTAATATCCAACCTAAACCTCCCCCAGCACAACTTGAGGCCATTTCCTCTTGTCCCATCGCCTGTTCCTTGGGAGAAGAGACCGACCCCCCCTGGCTACACCCTCCTTTCAGGGAGTTGTAGAGAGCGAGAAGGTCTCCCCTCAGCCTACTCTTCTCCAGGCTGAACACCCCCAGCTCCCTCAGCCGCTCCTCTTAAGACTTATTCTCCAGAGCCCTCACCAGCTCTGTTGCCCTTCTCTGGACCCGCTCCAGCCCCTCAGTGTCTTTTTTGTGGTGAGGGGCCCAAAACTGGACCCAGCACTCGAGGTGGGGCCTCACCAGTGTGCAGCAGTACAGGGGGGACGATCACCTCTCGAGTCCTACTCCCCACGCTGTTCCTGATACAGGCCAGGATGCTGGTGGCCCTCTTGGCCACCTGGGCACACTGCTGGCTCATGTTCAGCCCACAGTCGACCAACACCCCCAGGTCCTTTTCTGCCAGGCAGCTCCAGCCACTCTGCCCCCAGCCTGGAGCGCTGCGTGGGGTTGGTGTGACCCAAGGGCAGGACCCGGCACTTGGCCTTGTTGAACCTCATCCTGCTGGTCTCAGCCCATCCATCCGGCCTTTTGTTACAGTGAAGAACCAATGAAGTTACCACATCAGGTTTGTTCCCGTGTCATCTTCAGAGAGGTGTCTGTAGGACACGTGTGCTCTTTCTCCATGAAGGCACCCATTTCATCAGACATCTGTAATGTGCAGTCACACAGAGATTATCCTCCTGCTTTCCCAGTGGAAGTAAATCTATACTGGTCTGGATGTCACACCGCAACCGGGTGACATGTAAATACCGACCAGAGACCACAGTGCTGAGGCAGCATTTGGTATTAAGTCATTCTTTTGCTTAATGCTGTTGTTATGTTAGGGGGCAGAGTAATGCAATCCATTAATTAACGTAATTAATGGGGAAAATTTCAGCTTTTCCTTCTGATACTATCTTGTTTCAGAACTGTATCAGTAGCCAGTGATGATGTTTGTTGTAACTGAACACTTTTCTTACACATGGTAGTTCTATGGAAGCTTTCGTTGGAACTGAGCACAACGTGCATGCAACAGGCTTTATTACCACTTGGAAGAGCTTCGGGAGAGTTTCTCGCGGCTGTCTCCCTTCCTTCAGTTTAACTTTTGAACGTATCTGACCACTGATCTTGACCCAGGGATTAAAAGGGAATCTCAGGTTAAATATAATCCAGGTGAATTACACTGATGGCAGAAATAATTGGCTGCTTTTTTGTGCCAACAAAGTTAGGAGGGTACTTGTGGATCATTTCACAGTATTAAGTTAAATCCAACCTAAAAGATTAAGCCGAGCAGTTTTAAGAAATTAAATCTGTCATTGTGTAACAGAAATTCACATAGGAGGGTGTCTGGAGCTAATTTTCTGATGTTGTAATGCTACATTAAATATCAAACAGCCTTGTAGAGCAGCTGGGCGACTCCAGGTTTTGATACTCTGATGTGCTATAGGATCCTTAAAATGTACACACCAGTAAAGCATGTGACACATGCAGCCCACATTTAAGAGTGGTAATGATAAAATCTCATTTTTGACAGTTGATTTGTCTGTATTCTTCATAATGGGAATTATCAACCGTGAACCTCTTCTCTGTTAATGACACTTGAAAAACTATCCACGAAACAGTGTTAGAAATTAGTGCAAATTGAGGAATAAAATGAAGGTCTTAATGCAATCTTTTTTCCTGCAAACTAAATCTTTTTATTTTGTGCATAGACTGTGGAAGAGTATTCTTTGTACAACTTAGGGGCTTCAACACATGCAGGGTAGTTACAGGCTGGAATGTGGCTGTATGGATCTGAGTTGCTGTAATCAGAGACTGATGGGGCTTGAAAGTTTTATCTGCACAGTCCTTCTCTCTGTTTTCTGTAGGAGCGAGTCCGTAATAGCTTCTTTGGAAAGGATTTGTCTGTTTTTAGAGAGAGTGGGAATTGTGATCCTTGAGAGCATGATGAAGTGTGGTGCTGTCTTCCAGAAGTGGACGAGATGAGCAATTAAAGACAAGAGAATAAATGCTAAATAGAAAATAAGTTCCGTGCCACCTCCACCTTCTTCTTTCTGTTTGGTGACTTGGCTGTGTTTTTCAGGTCCAGGACACATCCTTTATTCTGTGTGTCGTGGTAATCCAGCCAGAAATACCTGTTAAACAGCTGAAGAATCTCAACACGGTCCCCAGCAGCAAGCTCTTGTACCACCGACTGGACCTGCTGGGCCAGCCCAACGCCTGCCTGCACTTCAAGCAGTTGGCTACCTTAGGTAAAGCTGTCTCCCGGTTCCTCCTCACCACCTCGTGCGTGATTCTGTAGAGCGTGGCAGCAGAAAATGCAAAACACTGGAAATACTCTCCTCTTGAGAGGCTTTTATTTCCAAGGCTGATTTTCTAATCAGCTATTATCTTCTTTCAGTCCCTAAAGGGGACCTATAGGAGAGATGGGGAGGGACTCCTGATCAGGGAAGGGAGCCATAGGAGGAGGGGGAACGGTTTGACACTGAAAGAGGGAGATTTAGATTAGAAATTAGGAAGAACTTCTTTGCTGTGAGGGTGGTGAGAGCCTGGCCCAGGTTGCCCAGGAAGCTCTGGCTGCCCCATCCCTGGAGGGGTTCAAGGCCAGGTTGGAGGGGGCTTGGAGCAACCTGCTCTGGTGGGAGGTGTCCCTGCCCATGGCAGGGGGGTTGGATCCAGATGATCTTTAAGGTCCCTTCCAACCCAAACCATTCTATGATACTTACAGCTTTTCATTGATCATAGCTACTCAGCTCGATGGGTGAATGCAGTGGGGGCTGCTCATCAGGGCACGAGATAAAGGCACCATGAGTCTTCCTCGATCAACTTCCCTGAAGGTGGAGCAGGGAGAGAGTGAGAGATGTCTCACCAAGCTTAAAACCAAGTTCTGTTTTCCTGGCTGTAAAGCAGCTTATTGACAAATAACATAAGTAGGATGAATTCCAGGCCACTCGTGCAGGACTGCTCTTTGGATTTAGGCAAGTTTTTCGTTGCCGTAAGCATTTAATACCAGCGATCCAGGTGAAGTCAGAAGTTACGTCTTTTGGGGGAAACTGAGAACTCCTGTGGCATGATGGTTTCCAGACCCTTCCTTACCTGCTTAAGAATTCTCGGGTTGCTGATGCATTCCTGCTTTTGATAAACTAAACCAGTTCTACTCTACCTGACTAATTTCCATAGTTGCTCAAACATTACTGGGAAGAGGGAGAGTCTCCGTGGCAGTACAAATTCTACTGTTTGGAAAGGATAGAGAACATTAAAAACATAATATATGCTAAGAACACATAGAGGTTTTCTTACATCATAAGTTGCAAGCTTTCATATTTAACTATTAATCTTGGGGGTTTTGCTAAAATCTGTGAGAAGTTCTGAATTAAGTGTTTTTGTCTGTAGCAAGGTTTGAAAGTCTCAGGGGGCATTAGTGGCACAGTTGTGATATTTTCGTAGCTATATTGCAGTCCCACAAATAGCAAAGTGAGATTAAACTGGGGGAGTTACGGAGGAACTTGATAAACCCTATGGAAATTGCTTGGCCAGTTGTTTGAAATACAGGGGTTTTTTTTCTTTCTTTAATGTGGTGCCTAGTCTTGATTATCTTCTATCCAGAAAGACAAGATATAAATGGAAAAATATTCAAAAAAACACAGTACTAAGCTGACGAGTGGGAAAACTTCATGCAAAGCAAAATGCAATCGCATCGGGATATTTGGTCTGGGGAGCAGATGAAGGACTGTAATATAAGTTCAGAAGTGATGACTGCAGTACATATGGCTGCTGGATGGATGGTGATGTGTTTTAGAGGAATGTGAATAAAAGCAGAACACTTCACATACTCCAGGAAAATTTTTCCTTTGGAGACCATTACTCATAGGGAAATTGGGTTCCGTGGGTCAGATATTCAGAAAAGCCATTCGCAACCTTCGGCCCTGCATCATCAGAATCATTTTTCTTTTTTAAAAAAGGCAAAGCTGTCTGGTATTGCAGTTTCTGCACAATGGAAGTTTACTTTCTGCTCTGTTCTGAAAATCACCCCAGACAGCTACGCTGTTATAGATAACTCCTTTTTCTGCACTTGTAATTCTCCACTTGTTCATTATCTGTTACTGAAAATACTTGGTTTTGTTTTCCTCTGCTGTATCTAACATAAACATGGATAATTAATTTCCTTTTTAGCACAGAATCTCTTCTTAAGGGAAAACAGCCCCTGTAATCTTTTGAAAAGTACTAATTCAGAAATTGTTTAGACTTTGAGAACAAGGGCGCTAACGTCTCCCAAATAACTGGACAAACGTTGGGCCTTCTGTGTTTTGAAGCAAGAAAGGTAGCTCATGCGCAGCCTGAGTTGTGGCAGTGCCCAGGGAGGGAAGTTGTGCTGCTGAGCGCTCTGGTTTGCATGGAGAACTTCACCTTTCCTGCCTTTTGTCCTTCCACCCGTGACCTGAAGGAGCTGAGCGCTTCGCGTTCTGATGTGTGGGCGAGTGAAGGAACAGGCAAAGGAAACCCTTTCGTGGTCCGAGTGTGTTTACTGTGCAATATGTGCGAATCGTTGTCCTTAACTTTCTTGTATTTTGCTGTTTTAGAAAGCCCTACAGTGATGCTCTCTGCGGGCAGCTTCTCCTCTCCCTACGAACATCTCAGCCAGCCCGAGACCAAACGGATGGTGGAGCATTACACAGCGTACCTCAGCGACAACACGCGCCTGATCGCCAACCCCGGCCTTAAGGTATGTCCTCGGTGCTAACCGCTCTAGTTAGCCCTGGAGACCCTAGTGTCCTCACGTCCTTGGTGTTCTCACATCGCACACCCAGAGACCCTGGAGTCCTCACGTCCAACACCTTCATCCAGGAGGGGACTACCTGAACCATCCATCTCCTGATGGTTCCATCTCACAGGGTTCTGGAGTGGTGGTTTGGAGCAGTGTTCCCACACCTGGAGAGGTGGCCCTGGGCTTCAAGGCCCAGAAGAGTGGAGAGAGGAGGGAGAGGGCTTCCTCCCTGAGAGGGGGGAAAAAAGTCGATCAGCAGCTATTGAAATAAACCGCAGAAAAATTAAAGCTACGGCAAATTCGTAGCAGAAATATCTTTGTGTTCTTTGGAATGAGAAATTTGTGTTCTTAGGAATGAGAAAAAGCGAAGCACTGCTTATATTTATGTGAAGTAAAAAAAGCAAACTCCAAAAGCTGCAGAGATAACGACAACAATATTTCATTATAATAAGCTTTTCCTTTGCTTGGAATGTGCCAGATCCGTCTGGTGTGAGAAGACTTTAAACAAGTAATTGAGTTTAGATGATCTCTGATGGCTCTTTAGGAAACCCCGCCAGCGGCTTATTATCTTTTCCTGCAAGTCTTAGAGGAACCCTGCCAGGTCCCGCCTTTGTTTTGCAGTTCTCTGTCAGAAATGAAGTAATGGCTACCAGTCACGTCACAGATGAATGGATGACCCAAATGGAAATTAGTAGCCTGAACAGTTATATTGTGCGGCGTTACATAGCAACCCCCAATGGGGTGCTCCGAATTTACCCCGGTTCCCTCATGGACAAAGCATTTGATCCCACCAGGAGACAATGGTGAGTTTTTAGGGTCCCGTTTATCAAAGCTTTGGGATAATCTTGGAGGGCGATAAGGAAAATATTTGGTATCGATTTCATAGCCCGGGGCGGGGGGGGGGGGTATGGCCGGCTCTAAACTATTTAACTAGAAATATTTTCATCACGGCTAAGAAGCTCGGTGCTTAAATACAGCCAGTTAAAACCCTGATTGGCTCTAATTCCAACCCTTTTTATTTTAATTGATAGTTTCTGTTTCCTATCTCTGCTATGGCAGATGGGAATATAAATATTCCGAAAATGAGCAGCCCCTTTAGGGATGAGCCGATTCAGGGGTGTTTTCAGCTCCTTGTGCCATTTTTGGTTGTTAATATTTCAGACTTTTTGTTTGTTTACAGCGGGTTTTCTTGCTAATTTAGAGCAGGAATTTGCTGGCTCTGCTGTGCCCTGTTAATTATGCAGCGGGATCTGATTTGGGAAAATATTTGTGTACACTCCAAATGAGAGCCTGAGACGCGGGAGCGTGCTTTGACGCGGGGGCTTTGTTGAGGGGTCACCCAGGTGCTGCCGGGCAGTGACACCGGGAAAGGCACGAGGAGCGCTGGGTCCCAGCCCTCCGGCTGTACCAGGAAGGCTCAGGATTGCTCCTGGCGCTGGCACTACCTCTCCTGACCCGTGTTTGCCCTGAAAAAAAAATCATTACTGTAGCTACTAATTAGCTTCAGGTTTTCTTCCTGATGTTTTTACTGACAGATGATGGAATTTTGCTCTTTTTTTTGCAGTGAGGGTGCATTCGTGTTCTAAATGAACTGAAGGCACTTTTACAAGCCCTCGTCTCCGTTTTAAAAGCTCTCAAATTATTTTCGTTACTAGTTTTGGGGAGGGTTTTTTCTTTTTTCTTTTTTTTTTTTTTTTTTGCTTTTACACTTGACTGTTTTTCTCAAGCCATGGGTTTGTCAAAGCCTCCGTGGGCAGCGTGCCACGGCGCCTTGTTTTTTTATATCAAGCCAAATGGCGATATTTTGGAAAGAAGATTCAAAAAATCACTAGCAATAAAGTAGAATTCAGTCACTTCCAGAGGACTAAAAAGCAAATAGCTGGAAAGCAAATAGCTTTTTCATACACAAAAGCGTTTCCAACGGTTGGAATGTTTTATAAACCTTCTTGTGAGGGTAGGAAGATGTTTGACACGGCGTGGCTCATTTTGTGTTGACAGTAAATTTTAAAAGAGATCGCAATTCGTAATCACTTTCTGACATCTTTCCAGATTTTCACTGGAATCCTGCCTGTGGGGCGTCCTTTCTCCTGCCTTTGCAGCATCATCGTTTTGCCGGTGTTTGCTTTGAGTCAAACTGGCACCAAGGCATGCGTTTTTTCTGGGGAAGAATGCATACAGTGACATTAAACACATCCTATAAAGAAGTAAATTGAGCTTTTTTAATGCAGTTGTATGTCGTGAGGAACCATTTATTGAGCCAAGTCTGGTTCAGGTCTGGGTCCTAATCATACGTAGGCACTTGTTTAATATTAAGAAATAGTAACTTGGTTGCACATTGTTCACTGTGTGCAGAATTCAATGTTTGTTTCTGCAAAATCAAGGTTACTGTCTCAGAGTTTACAGTAACACTTTTTCACTAATTATGAGTATTTCTTTTGGCTGCCCTTAGGTACTTGCATGCTGTGGCTAATCCAGGACTAATTACCTTTACTGGGCCCTACTTAGACGTCGGAGGGGCTGGCTACGTCGTCACCATCAGTCACACAGTCCATTCTTCCAGGTAAATTGTGGCTTTTGGAGGTTTGTGTCAAGCAAGAGTACTCTTGATTATTGAGATGTGCTTTGGGTAGGAGAGAAATACGCTGAACGACTCCTGTGTGTTCAAGAACTGAAAACCAAGCCCGTTTTTAAAGTGCTTTTGATGAAATATTCCCTCTCTACCGGTAGCCAAAGACTTTTTCACCAAGACAGCAAATCTCTGCATTTCCTAAAGTTACTCACAGGTAACACTTCGGGAGTTTTGTGTGCCAGGGTGATGTTTGGAAGGGAATAAGAGGTGAAAGAGGATCTACCTGACTGCCAATGGAGGTCAGTCCGCAAGACTCTTTTAATTAAAGCCCCGTCCATACTCCAGGAATTGGGGGAGCTCCTCGCCTGGGCTGTTTGAAATCAGTGCTTCTGGTCAGGGACTTTCAGGAGTAAGAAGAACTGAGGAGAAGCCTGTAAACCTTCAGCTGCCCTTACAGGATTGCAGAAAACAAATCGGGGTGGAAACAGCGGCCTGTGCCTTTGGGATCAAACCAAAAAGAACATTATAGCCATATAGGAAGAAACATTTTCTTTATTAATTAGTCCTCTATGGCTTGAAAAAAGGAAAGGGGAAATTTTAATGTATCTTCATTCAAAGTTGATCAAGAGAATCATAGAATCCTAGAATGGTTCAGGTTGGAAGGGACCTTAAAGCCCACCCAGTGCCACCCCCTGCCCTGGGCAGGGACACCTCCCACCAGAGCAGGTTGCTCCAAGCCCCCTCCAACCTGGCCTTGAACCCCTCCAGGGATGGGGCAGCCACAGCTTCTCTGGGCAACCTGGGCCAGGCTCTCCCCACCCTCACAGCAAAGAAGTTCTTCCCCACATCTCATCTCCATCTCCCCTCTTTCAGTGTCAAACCCTTCCCCCTCCTCCTATGGCTCCCCTCCCTCATCCAGAGTCCCTCCCCAGCTTTCCTGGAGCCCCTTGAGGGACTGGAAGGTGTTCCCTTTATTCTCAGTACAGTGAATATTCCCACCAGGATAAGTGGCGTCAGTCTCTCTGGGAACATTGTGTCAGTGCTGAAGTGACCCTTTCCTCCAGGACCAGAATTTCTTTGTTTCGGGTCCCTCCTGGCCAGGCCCCCAGCCCGAGGCTGAGGTTGGGTTGAGATGTAGGCTGTTTAAAGGAGGCCCAAGTTTCAGACATTATAGTTACTCAGTTGTTTTTTTACACGGAGTCTTTTCCAAGACTTTTGCTGAGCCATATGGCTTCTGCACATGCTCCATCCAAGACCCCACCAGGACAAAGTTGCGCTGGGAAATAGAGTCCCCAAAGCCAGCAGAGCTCAGGACTCATCTTTTCTACTCTCCTCGGAGACGTCTCGGCTTTGTTTGGGATTTCCCACCACGGGACATCTGCCTGTCTTTTTTGGCAGGAGCATTATCAGGCCTGATGCCTGCGTGGGGCTTCTCACAGAGGAATTCACTTCAGGGAAATAAGCACTTTGGTAAGAAGAGAAGTGCAATTAATCAAAATTCAGATTTTTATCTAGCAAGTGACGCTTCGGTTAGTTTGAAGAACTTAAAGCTCACGTGGGTTATTAGAACGTGATTAAAGAACGGTTAAACAAAGTTTGGCAGATGGGAGTGTGATTCCTGGGTAAATATGACCTCTAAAGCTCACAGTCACATGCGGTTATAATCCCCAAAGAGGTCTTACTTTAAAAAAAAAACCAAAACAGAGGGCTGGGGGCGGAATCGGTGGAGTTAATGTAGACATGACTCGCGTTGGAAGCTGCTCTGTGGGTTTAAATAACATTAGTTTATCTGGAACTGACGCTTATCTCTCTCTCGTTCCCATTTTACATATATCTGATTTCTTTTTTGGAGGCTGGGAATAGAAGATCCATGCAAGAAGTTATTTAACCCAGCTTGCACCAGCAACCAGAAGGATTTAATGCTTCAAAACGAAGCTAAAATATTTACAGCGTTCCTGATGGCTTTTAGTCTGTTAGGACAGAGCAGCAAGTTCACAGCTTGATGCCTCGTCGCATACGCTTAAACGTGTCTGTGCTGCTTCCCTGTCATCCCTTTGCCCATTCCTTCTCCAGGGAAGGGGTAATGGGAAAAATAAATCAACTGCAGGTTTTCAGAATCAGTTTTTATAAATCTACAAATTCGGTTTGACTACATCTTCACTGTACCTCTTTAAACGCAAACGAAGTTCAGTCCAGTGGACGGAGGGGGTTTTATATGGACAGGGGGTCACCGGCAGCCTCTGCTTTGGATAGTCCAGCTGTGCCGCTCCGTTAGCTTCTTTTTCTAAACGTTTTTAGTCCTATTTTGGAGAGTAAAATTTAAAAAGCAGCAAGTCAAACACGTCTCCTTTCTCATCAGCGTCAAGCCCACATAAGTGCAAAATGGCATGCCCCGTGATGTGAGGAAGAGCCCATCATTTTGTGTCCTTCAGGGGTGAGAGGGAGCTTGGTCTGGCCGTGCCACCCCGGCCTCAGGCTGCCCCCCACCGCCGCGTCATAACCTGCCGTAATAAATAGTAGTGATTAAACTCTGTTATCACGTTAGAAGGGTTTAGCTCCAGAACCTCCCTGCCCTGATGCCCAGCTGCCCAGTGGGGATTTGCACCTTAGTCCAAGTGTGTTGATTCAGGAGGTCTTGAGTACCTGGATGTCTCCCCTGAGGGGAAGGTGGGAATTTGCCAGGACAGGAAGTTTCACAAAAATAACAATGTAAATAGAATATAATTTCTATTTGGAACTTTCGGCATCCAGACAGTCTCAGCCAAATGTCGAGACTCTGCTTCGGCCAGGAGAGCTCTTCAGTTGCTTCACTGATGGTGAGGAAAATTAAAAGGATATGGCTGAGGGAAAGTAGCACTTTCTTACCTTTATAGAGCTGTAAGAATATCCACTTCCATACATCAGCCTGTTTTGTTGGTCTTTGATGTACTGGTTGCTAAGGCAACCGTGTATATCCCCGAACTGGTGTGTGAAAATAGGAACACAAGCACATTCGCTGTACGGGCGAAAGACTGCAATTCACGGCAGCTCTTGGTGCCGGTGCTGGGGCATCCACAGGGAGTCTGGGTCCTGCCCCATCCCTAAATATTTAGTTTATGGTTGCCCTACATTGGGAAAAGATACTGAATCACAACATTTAAGTGAAATGGTTTTAGATGTCACCTGGCGCTCCGCAGGCGGGGGGAGGCAGTGTCAGGTTAACGTGAATTACTCCTGTGTAATTCCCGCTGGCACAGATCACGGGCCTGTTGGTAGAATGGGATTGGAAGCATTTAACACGGTGCTCGTTAACCAGCACCCGAACACCACCTGCTGCAGGGTAACCTCATTCCTGCCTGCAGCTTGGCCAGCTCTGTTTTCTGGCTGAAATTCATACTCACTCCTACACTTCGGAATATTAGGGATTTAGCAAAATGTCTATGGAAGCTTCGTATCATAGAACCATAGAATGGTTTGAGTTGGAAGGGAACTTAAAGCCCATCCAGTGCCACCCCCTGCCCTGGGCAGGGACACCCCCCACCAGACCAGGTTGCTCCAAGCCCCCTCCAACCTGGCCTTGAACCCCTCCAGGGATGGGGCAGCCACAGCTTCTCTGGGCAACCTGGGCCAGGCTCTCACCACCCTCACAGCAAAGTTCTTCCCCACATCTCATCTCCATCTCCCCTCTTTCAGTGTCAAACCCTTCCCCCTCCTCCTATGGCTCCCCTCCCTCATCCAGAGTCCCTCCCTGGCTTTCCTGGAGCCCCCTGGGGGACTGGAAGGGGCTCTAAGGTCTCCCCGGAGCCTTCTCTTCTCCAGGCTGAACCCCCCCAACTCTCTCAGCCTGTCCTCCCAGCAGAGGTTCAGCTCCTGACGCTGGGGGCCGAGCAAAGAGAAGTTGTGCAGAACATGAACCTCCTGCTGGAAATGCAGGATCTGTGTCCTGCGTTCGTTTGTGCGGGTGGGGAATTTTTAATCCTCATTTGTGCTGCTAAATACTAAATGTCTGTAGGTGGTAGGGGCGTATGTAAGAGCCGAGGGAGAACAGCCCATGGGGAGAAGTGTCAGCTCCTGGGTGTGATCCGGTCCTGGGCTGTCTCCAGTCTCCTCCACGTGCTGGTTCTTCGAGGCGCAGTTTATGTGGAGAGACTTCAGGATGTGCAGCAAAGAACTAACGCTGTTGAGACACTGTTCTCCCCGTTTCCAGCTGCCTTAACTGTTCATTTAAGCACAAGAGGGTGAACTGAGCTTTGGTGTGGATTTGAGCTGGCCATTTATATGCCGAGGAACCCAGTCCCCCTTTCAAGCAGAGAACTGAGTAATTAAAATATTAATTATTAATACAGCCATGAAAGCCATTTTCCCTTTTTTCCTCCCCTCTGTGCAGCACACAGATGTCTTCAGGCCATTCGGTGGCGGTGATGGGCATTGACTTCACCCTGCGATACTTCTACAAGGTTCTCATGGACCTGCTGCCAGTTTGTAACCAGGACGGGGGAAACAAAATAAGGTAAACTGTTCCTTCCGTGCAGTTAATATCTAAAGCCTTTTTTTTTTCCCTTTAATCAGACGACCCAAGGTACTTCCCAACTTCACTTATTCTAGGATTTTGTTACTTCCAGTGTGCGTTCTCTGCTTTCCACCCTGGGTTGGATCCGGAGTAACTTGAGAACGTGGTTTGGGCGTTGTTGTTGTTTCTTTCTTTGGTTTTAAACCTTAAATTTGGGGAGGGAAGTGGTTTTCTGTCATCCTCCCAGATCTTTTCTGGTTTGGATTTGGGTGTTTTTTTATATATTTTATGGTGTATAAAAAAAACCAACGAAGATTTCTGGTTTGGCATTTCTTTTCCCCTAATTAAGAACTATTAATAATCAACGGGATCAGATGCTTGATTCTGTTTCTACCTTCCCTAAATGAGGAATTTCAAGCATATTGTTAAATTCTGTGTTAGACCATTCTTATGTAGAAGCCGGATCTAATGCTCAGAGCCCCTGCGTAACCGCACGTGGGTACTAAGAGAGACTGTTCTAACTTTCTGGGAGGCATTTGGGGTTTTTTAATGTATCTCCACTAAGCTTTTTCTCTCTGCAGTCATTTTGGGGTAAATCACCAGCCAACTCGTTCTCCTGTTCCCTATAGGAGAAAAAAAAAGAGAGAATTCAACATTGCAACGTGAACTCCTAATGCAAGACCCAAACAGTTTGAGGCAGTAAAAAAAAATTCCAACTTATAGTTTCATGCCTCCGTTATATACCTAAAGTCCCGTCTGTTCTGTGCTGATTGCTGTAAATTATCTCCTCTCTCTCCCTCCGAGAGCTGATGTATAGGTAGAGCTTTACATTGCTGGCTGCCATGGGAATGGTGGAGTTTAAAGCCGCCCCGAGTGGCAGGAGGCCGGAGGACGTGGCTGCCACCCCGCTGGGCGCTTGGGGAGTGTTGAGCGGCCGCATTGACCTCCTCCCGTCTCCCTTCTGTGGCCACCGATTCTCTTGATGTTGGTGCAGGCTGTGCCGTCCCCCCGGTGCCGCCGGCTCCTCCGCCTTCCCCAGCGCGGCTGTCTGCGGCTATGGAAACGGGAGGTGCCGAAAACAGGACGGATTAAAACCTCCCAGCGCTCTGGTTTCTAGACAGGGGCACGGATCCGACATCAATTCCCTGAGATCACACGGGAAACTTAATGGGAAGAGCTGAAAAGGGAGAGGAAAGGCTGGGAAGGCTGAGAGTGAAACGGGAGTGATTTATCTCCCCGTTAAAATTGAATTCTGAGGCAGGAGGTCGTTAAAGGAGAGTGTGAAATCTCTGTTTAATTAGTAGCACAGTGGATTAATAAACTGTTAAACCTTTCCGAGTTCATTATGCTTAATTTATTTCTGGATCTTCCACGATCAGACAAGACACCGATCAGTTTTCCTTTCTGTTTCTAATCGGTTCCGTTTTCAAGTTCTCTGTAGTCCAGGCTTTAAATCCAGTAACGGACTTAAAAGCTCCAGGGAAATACCCGATACATTCTTCAGAGACATTTTCCAGTGAATTTGCTTAATGGCCCTGTTATTTTAATAAATGGAAGCCTTGAAAAATTCTTCCTCTAGCTGTAAATTTAAGATCCTGTTTTATTTCGCCGTATCTCTCTAAAGCCCGAGGAGGGCTAACGGGGGGCTCTCTGTGTTGTTCGTTGTGGGCAGGTGCTTCATCATGGAGGACAGAGGGTACCTCGTGGCACACCCGACCCTCATCGATCCCAAAGGACACGCGCCGGTGGAGCAACAGCACATTACGCACAAGGTCTGGCTCCTTTTTTTCTTGGTTTTCTTAGTTTTCTTCATTTTTCCTTTTCTTTTTTTCTGAGGCAGTAAGGCAATCTGCTGTTTGTGTCTGATTTTAAAGGCATAAAATCCTCCTTTTTTTTTTTTTTCCACGTAGGAGCCTCTGGTAGCAAATGACATTCTGAACCACCCAAACTTCGTCAAGAAAAACCTCTGCAACAGCTTCAGTGACAGAACAGTTCAGCGGTTTTATAAATTTAATACCAGCTTAGTGGTGAGTGTGTTTTTCTGATTTATTTTGCTTTTGAATGTACTTTGGTTGGGTTGGGTTTCTCTCGGTGGAAAGGCGGATCCTTGCCAGGCTCAGCAGAGGAGGCTGGAAGCCAGAATTCCATGTGGATTGGCCTCCGTTCCCCCTCTCCAAACACCAAATCGGCGATCTGGCCTGCACAGACCGCGCTCGCGCGAGGAGGCAGTGGACTTACGAGGGGTTATGGATGTGATCGTTGGCCAACTGTGGTTGGTGTCTGCAAAGTCTCATCCAGCCTCATGAAAAGAAGTTCTCGGTTGTTGCGTGAGGGCTTTCCGGCCGTAGATGTTTTTTTTGCTTTGGATCCTCTGACCTGACCCTTGGCTTCCAACTCTGACCTGTGTCACTGCTACACGGGTCACAGAGGTCTCTAATACCTTACCTCTCAGCTGAGTGGCCAAATAAATGCGTTTACTGGTGCAACTGGCATGAGCGTTCGCAGAGTATCACTTGCCAGAGTGGAGCCTTTGGAGATGTGGGTGCTCTGCGGGGCCTGTGTGAGCTTCCTCTTGAGCCGAGAGGTCTAAGCCCGGGGCTGTTGTCTCTCCCTGTGCCGTGAATGCCGATTGCAGCGCCGCAGATCCACCCTCCACAAGGTCCCTGCGGGATTATTCAACAGATGTTAAGCTCTGGGGGGGAAGCTGCTCTTTAAAGAATACTTTTCAATTATTGCTGGGAGGAAAAGGTGGGAAACGAGTGTCAAACAATATTTGAAAGTTATGTCAGAATACCTTGGTTTATGTCAGGGAGGCTGAAATATTTTCCCCACACTTGAAATGCAAAATCAAAAATGTGTCCCTGTAAAGGAAATGGCGTAGGATGGAGCAAAACTGTAGGATCGTGGCATGGAAATAGGCATCAGGAATGAGCCTGGCCACTAAATAAGTCACAGCTGTGCAGTGCTGCCCTGTATATTTTTTCATGGTACATGTGCCAGGAAGTTTTCAACAAGTCGTGATGGTGCCTTCCCGGAGGAGGAGCCTCTTTGTGGAGGTCACCGAGGACTGGGACAGTGGGGAGGGGTCGGGGAGCGATGTGAAGGAGTGAAATGGAACCTGCTGCCGGCGGGATATTGGGCTCAGCGCTGCTGCCACAGCTCGTAGTCTTTACAAGATAGTCTTATTTTTTTCTATCTTGAGCGAAGTCTTTCCGCCCAAGACTTTGGAAGCAAAACTCAACAGGTTGATGAAGAATTTTATTTGGGAAGGCGGCGTCCTCCTGTGTTTGTGTTCCCTCAGCTCTGTAGGTTTCCTTGGATGGGGGCAAAGCCTTCAGCTCCCTAAAACAACGCGTTTCTTGCTACGCTTTTGACACTACTGGTTGGTTTTTTTTACCTAGGGGGATCTGACAAACCTGGTGCATGGCAGCCACTGCTCCAAGTACAGGCTGACGAGAATCCCGGGCACCAACGCCTTCGTGGGAATCGTCAACGAGACCTGCGACTCGCTGGCCTTCTGTGCCTGCAGCATGGTGGACAGGCTCTGCCTCAACTGCCACCGGTGAGCGGGGCGTGGGGAACCAAGGGGCTGGGCCGGGCACTGCCGCCTTCCCGCCTTCTTGACGCAGCGTTTATAAAAACAGGGTTATTTTATAAGCTGAGTGAAAACAATATCGTTACTTTACCTGTGCTATTTGTAAGAGGCGCGGCGATTTAGCAAACCTCTAATCCTTCGCCATATTTTTACTGTAGAAAAGCACAGGGTAGTTTGTTATTGACACATTTGGGTAGATAAAGTTAAAAGAGCACGACAGATTCGGTTTCTCGGGGACAGCTATCAATGGACCAGGCCCTTTGTTCTCGCAGACCCTCGATTTTACGTGGATTGGCATAATTTTTCATTGAGGGATCCCTGGCACTTGCAGATTTCGCCTCCACCGGCATCATCAGGTGTTTGTTGCACTGGCAAGAAGGATCCTTGCATCTAGATCTGAGACTTCTCCAGGGGTTGTCTCCTTTTTAAATTTCAGGGGGTGGGTAAGAGATCAGAGAGGCTCCGTTACTACATTGTCCTCAGTCCCAGAGCAGAATAGAGCAATCCCAGTGCTCCCCGGGGAAGGAGAAAGGTTTCTGAACACCCTTCCCTGTGGCCAACTCCTGTTAGGGAGCCGCGCTGTGGGGCTGAAATCACCCCGCGATCTCTGATTGCGTTTTCTCTGCGTTTTCTGCCCCTGCAGAATGGAACAGAACGAATGTGAGTGCCCTTGCGAGTGCCCTCTGGAGGTAAATGAATGTACCGGCAACCTCACCAACGCCGAAAGCAGGTGAGAACCCACCTCCTCTGATGGAACAGCACTGGACAGAAGTTAACACAATTACTTAATTGTTTATGCTAAATTACAGGTGATACAGGAGAGAATAAGACAGTATTTTTAGTGTAATTAAGCAGATTATATGTAATAGGTAAAAAGGAATCACAGAATGGTAGAGGTTGGAAGGGACCTCTGGAGGTCAACTCCTCCAACCTCCTGCCAGAGCAGGTCCACCCAGAGCAGGTTGCACAGGAACGTGTCCAGGCGGGTTTGGAATCTCCAGAGAAGGAGACTCCACCACCTCCATGGGCAGCCTGTTCCAGGGCTCTGCCACCCTCACAGGAAAGAAGTTTTTCCTCATGTTGAGAAGGATTTTCCTGTGTTCCAGTTTGTGTCCGTTGCCCCTTGTCCTGTCCCCGGGCACCACTGAGAAGAGCCTGACCCCATCCTCTTGCCACCTGCCCTTTAGCTATTGCTCAGCATCGCTGAGATCCCCTCTCAGTCTGCTCTTCTCCAGCTGAACAGCCCCAGGTCTCTCAGCCTTTCCTCAGCAGAGAGATGCTCCAGTCCCTTGATCATGATGTTTTTCAGTGGTTGTGCTCTGACTGCTTCTATAAGGCTTTACTTTTTGCCCCAATTTAGGAATCCGAGTTGTGAAGTTCATCAGGAGCCAATGACTTTCACGGCGATCGACCCGAGCCTACAGGACGCGCTCCCGCAGTGCATCAACACTCAGTGCAACCAGAGAACAGAGAGCGGGTAAAGCGGCGTCCTCCGTCCCTCTAAATACACCGTGTTCTTGAAATAATTAAGTGAAAATAGCTCTTCCTTACATGTTTGAAAGAAAAAAAGCAGTATGATGCCAGAATGAGGCGTTGTAGCACACACCAGTGATATTACACTGCAGTGCAGAAGAAGACCTCAGTATTCCTGTTGGAGTCACTTTACACCATTAACAGCAAACACATGGCTTCCCCGTCACACTTGTGACTCTGAGCACCGAGGGTTGTGCAAGTGGAAGATTTCCTATTGAAAGGAGAAGGAATTCTTCCTCTTGGCCAAACGGCTAGTGCCGCTGGGTTTGTCTGCCTTCTGGAGGGAGGTGTGGATGAAAGGGTTGACAGAAAGTAGACAGTACAGTCGCGGTGGTGCCTTTGGGTCCCATCGGAGATGGGAGCTGCCCATCGGCTCCCAGTTTCCTGCTTCTCTGCTCTACTCCTGGCATTATGTAGAGGAGCTCGAGGGCTTATTTAGCTTGTGCTTGTTAGGAGCGGTCTCCAGGGGACTGAGACTGCTAGAACACATCATGCTCAGACCAGGATTTCCAAATCCTTTCTTCCGTCTCCCAAAGGATTGCAGAAAGAGGGTGGAACCGGAGTCGGACTTCTCCGTGCTGAGAAATGGCTTATTGGAGGAGTTACAAGTAGGAAGTTCTTCCTTTGCTCGGGCTGAGGGATGGAGGCAAAAACCAAAGCAAAGAGACTTGGAAGACGTGTGCTGAAGTTGCAGCTGCCCCGTATAAGTTCCCTTGTGGTACTTTTAATTTTAATGAGAAGGTTTTTGTGGCCAAACGTTCCCTATGTGAGGGTTTAGGGATGATTTTGGCTTCCCTCTGTCTCGCGGTCCTAAAATAAGACTGAGCTGTGCCAAAGGGGAAGTGTTGAACTTGAAAGTAAACACGGTCTTCTGTCGGTTTTGATTTTCAGGGATTGCTTTGGAGTGTTGGACTGCGAGTGGTGTATGGTAGACAGCGACGGGAAGACCCATCTGGATAAGTCCTACTGTGCCCCTCAGAAGGAATGCTTCGGTGGCATTGTGGGAGCCAAGAGCCCCTACGTGGATGACTTGGGAGCAATAGGTAACTCTGCCGCTCTGAAGAGACGCTGAGTGAACTGCTTGTGTTGGATAACCTGCACTGTCAGTGCCGGAGCGTCCTTCACATCACGTGTTTATCTCTTACGCTGGAGGTAAATTAGCAGAAATAGTGCATCAAGCAGTAAAGAAGTAGCATCAGGCCTGTTGTGGGTATCACAGTTTTGAAAATATAGATGTGTAGCCGAGCTATACGTTCCCATCTTTAAGATGTGCCCTCTCTGAATTTCTTCTCCTATTTAAAGTGTCCTGTCCTGCCGGTGGGCACTTAAACACCAAGAAAACCTTCAAGATCTTCTCTAAACTTAAGATATGTTGATTTAAACCTTTCTGCAGAGAATTTATGGGTTTTTTTTCCTGTTTTGTCCCTTTTGATTTAGGAGATGAGGTGATCACTCTGAACATGATCAAAAGCGCACCGGTGGGCCCAGTGGCTGGAGGAATTATGGGCTGCATCATGGTGCTTGTCCTAGCAGTGTACGCCTACCGCCACCAGATCCATCGGAGGAGTCACCAGCACATGTCACCTCTGGCCGCCCAGGGTGAGCTGATAACTCTTGAGAGAGAAATAGTAGGGTGGGAATTAAAAAACAACCCAAAAGCCCCAAACAAAAAACTCCACAAAACCAAACCAACCGACCAACAACAACCCCCCAAACCCTCTTTCCTTGGTTTTGTTTCAGTGCTTCACCCCATTTTACTTCCTTTTTAACGATCCTTGTAAAAGCCAGGTCTGGGCCAGGGTGCTTGTGTATTGCTGCCCTCTCCTGGGTGCAGCCAGACCTGCTGCTGCCGGAGGAGACTGCCCCAAAAGATGCAGCTTTGTCAGGAAGCTGAAGTTACACTTTTTCTAGAGCTAAAGCGCTAAGCCCAGCGTCACTTGTGTTCCCTGTCATGTGTTCATGGAATATCTATTCATAGATTAGATAAAACCATTGAAATCTGAGACAAAACTGTGTTTGGGAGAAAGGATACTGGTAGAAAGAGGGGAGAAGTGTGATCAGGGCTAATTACCTCCATATTTGATTACACCCTGGCTCTATTTTGAATCACTTCACTGTCTTCAAAACTTTAGAGCCCGTTCCTTGCAGAGGGAGGTGGGGGTGTATCGTATTCCTAGAATTCCTGTCCCCATCTATCTTGGACAAAGAGCACACCAAGCTCAGACCTCAGATCTCTTCACACAGTAACGCAAAGTGCTTCCACGATCTTACCAGGGTGACAGCCGTTAGTAAGATGACCCAAAATTTTTCTCTTAACAGTTGCATTTTTCTGTTTGTAATGGTGTGTAGAAATGTCAGTGCGTATGTCGAACCTGGAAAATGATAGGGACGAGAGAGACGATGACAGCCACGAAGACAGAGGCATCAGTAAGTACCAAATCACTTTGCCGTAAAAAAAAATCTTAGGAGTAAATGAGCTATTTGTTTTCTTAATATGCTAGAATTAAAAAATACAGGAGGAACCCCTGTGCTGATTAGCAGCAGAAAATGATAGGACAATTTTTAACTTACCCAGCGCACCTTTAGTCTCATGCTGAAAAATTACATTTCTTTACTTTAAGAAGACTAAATTCGATTATACGTGGAGGAGGTTTGCCCCTCATGCCCCCCCCCTCCCCCCCCCCCATCATAACCACTTCCAGAAATAGCTCCGATCAGCTAAAAAAATTGCACTTGTGACAGCACAGGGTATGGAAAACTACTCCCTTCCTTCAGCCTTGGAAAGCAGAGGCCAAGCCTGGCATGAATGTTCACCAAATGCGGCAGTAAATCTTATTTGCATTGATTTGGGATGTCTGGACTTCTTTGCTGTTCAGTAAAGGCAGCATTTTGCATGTCATACCGCTGCCCTGTAAGATGAGCCCGTGCACCTAAACGCTGGGAGGGCTCCAGAATCAGAGCATATCCCTCTCCCTGGGTCCTCACCAAACCAGAACTAAAATAATACCCAAGATTTGAGCGTCAACACTCAAAGACTGAAAAATAAGTGTATCTGAACTTCGTGGTTTGCATCTACTGCTTCTCCAGGTCCTTACTCCTACTCCTCCGTCACTTGACAATCTTCTTAAAAGAAGTAGCATTTGAGAAGAATTAGTTTGCAGAAAGCCTATTCCCCTGTGCCTGATTTGTCCCGCTGATAACAGTTCAGTAAAAGCCCTTTCTTTAAAACTGTTTCTCTCTCTCTCTCCCCCCCAGTCAGTAACACCAGATTCATAGCGGCGGTAATAGAGCGTCACGCCCACAGCCCCGAACGCAGACGCCGCTACTGGGGGCGATCGGGAACGGAGAGCGACCACGGTAAGACCTTGAATCCCTGCCCTGGCCCCGGGTTAATGATTGCGGTTCCTGGGTTTCCTTCAGAAGTCTGGCCCCTTGCAGATAAAGCTGCCACGGCCAAACCAAACCAAAAAACCTTTGCTCCTTGTTGCGTCGCGCTTGAGGAGTTTTGACCCTCGTCAGCTGATGGTGCCCAGCGAGGAGCTGGTTTTCTCAGAGAGGCGGTAGAGCAGCAGCTAAAGGCTCTGCTCTCCCTGGCTGGTTTGGGGTCCTGCCAGCTTCACTGCGGGAGCAGAATTCAGACCGACAGAAACGGGACTGCATTTACCACGCTCTTTCTCCATTGCCAACCTGAATAATCCACGTGTTCAGTTGAGATAACGGACCTCTCCTACTTAACAAGAGAAAGGAAGACCCTTGCAATCAAGTCAGCATCTCGACCGCTCGTCTCTTTGATGTGACGTGCACGTGTTTCATAAAATATTAGCAACACGTGCTGGACACCTGGGGTAAAGTAAGCACAGATTCAGAGACCAAGGAGTCAGGTGCCTCCTTAGCCTTTCTGGTGGACGTTGAGTCCGTACCATCACCGCAGAGGACATCTGTGTCACCTTTACGAGAATAATGACAGCATTGACTGTGTACACGTACAGCAATGAGGGGTGTTCAGCCGTGTGTTTGCCCCACACACACTTCAACCCTGTTTAGGTTCAGGGAATTATGATACGCCCCCCGAGACTGAGTCTTCTTCACTCTTGAAGGGTGTTGTGCTGCTGACTCGTGAGGAGGCTTAATATGAATGAAGAGGAGGGTCAGACAAGGCAGTCTGTCCCCCGTGTCACAGATGTGTGACATAGTGGCTGGTGTTACAGCAGACAGGTTCAATTATTAAGAGGGTGGTTGCACTAATGGAATTGCTGAGGGACAGGAAATCTGAAGGCCAAAGCCTTGGAACATGGATGAACAGATGCCTGAGAGCCGATCTTGCTGGAGGAGGAATTACCCTGGATTTGGGGCCGGATGACCTGTGCTGAAGCAGATTTACTCCACTAATGCTCTTTTTGCTCCATTTCTTGTCATCCCAGCAAATCCTTCCCATCTTTCCAGTCCCCACGTCAGGGGAACTCTCTACCTATTTCTGAAACGTGGGCTTCTATTTATACTTTCTGTAATTCCATCGTCTTCAAAGGGCTGCCCAGTCGTCTTCCCCAGTTCCCCTCTGCCAGCTAGAGACCGTGACTCAGAGCATGGGAAATGAGACCCAGCTGCGAGGATTTGGCCTCAGATTTTTAACACACTTCTTTTAGGTGTCTCAAGCTGAAAACCCGACCGAGATGCTCAGAGAAGCGCTAGTGGCTTTTCAGCTCTCAGCCAAAGTTTTCCGAGATGGATTATTTTTCCAATTAAAGCAAGATCTTTTTCCTTTTAAATTTTTGTTTGTGTGTTTTGCATTTAGAAAGACTGAGGTGGTTTTGTTTGCGCTGCAAACTGGTTTTGAGTGGTAACAGCTGGTTTCAGTGGGAAATCCAAACCTCGCAGTAACTACCGGCACCTGCTTCTAAAGAGAGGGACAGGAGATCTCCCTGAGAAAGCGCGATCTCATCCAGCGAGGGTTTAGCCGTTAGCTGGCTTCCTGGTGACATCATTTCCTCGGATATCCCGGAGAATGCAATGTCTCGTTACTCCTATAGACGGCTGCTCTGGGGTGTTTTTTAACTTCTCAGAGTCCGGTAGCAGATATTGGAGCCCAAGCAGAGCCTCCAGTTAATTGCGCTGTGGAAGCGTCAGTGCTGTTTGCCTTAATGGACCTGCTGCGTGAAACGCTTCCAGGTGGATTCAATAGACTTAACTGTATGGGAAGCTCACCCACATTAAAAACATGTGTTTGGGGGTTGTAAATAGACTCTCACAGGTGAAGAAGTGCTCTCTTCCCCTTAAAAAGAGAATACTGTGATTATACAAGATGATGTGAGAAGCTTTCCTGCTTCCAAATACAGCAGCTGGTGATCCTTCCTAGGAAAGATGTGGTTTGATGGGACCAGAGGTCACGGTGGATCCCACCTATTTCTTCTCTCTGTAAAAGTCCAAGTAATATCTTAAAAGATACAACTGCCAAGAAAAATTCTGTTACATTTTGTTTTTCAAATCATAGTGAGCAATTGCACCCTAAGGAACTGTTTCACTGAATTTCACTGAATTTTTTTAGAGTTGGAAGGGACCGTATAGATCATCTAGTCCAACTCCCCTGCTGAAGCAGGATTGCTTAGAGAATGCTACTCAGGACTGCTTGAACGCATGATTGGTTTTTACTATTTAAGGTGGCACAGACCATTTGACCCCAAAGTTTATAAACAAAGGTGGTGACAGGGAAAGGGATCTGTTATGAGCCTGCAGGAGAGGATGGGTTTGTTTGGGTTATTTTTTTCCTTTTTCTATTAATTAAAGTATTAGTTAATTCTATTAATTTACTCTCCGTAAAGCACTGGCTGTGTCTGATTGCCTGACGGGTGCAGCAGCCGGCACCGACTGACCTTTTTAGCCTGGCTTTTAATTGTTGGTCCTGCCAATTCCTTTTCCAGGCTACAGCACCATGAGTCCTCAGGAAGACAGCGAGAACCCTCCGTGCAACAACGACCCGCTGTCGGCTGGCGTCGACGTTGGAAACCACGACGAAGACTTGGACCTGGACACGCCGCCTCAGACGGCTGCCCTCTTGAGTCACAAGTTCCACCACTACCGGCTGCACCACCCCACGCTCCACCACAGCCACCACTTGCAGGCTGCGGTCACGGTACACACTGTGGACGCCGAGTGCTAATGGACGACGACGACGATGGGAGCGTAACTAGTGAATGACGATCCACGCAGCCACGGGCAGCTCGGCTTCCGTGCTTTTCACCAGATTTAACTCACTTCCTGAGTAAACTGCGTAAGGCAGAAAAAGCTTTACGTTTTTATAAATGTAAGGTCGGCTCTGAAATGGAAGGGAAACGTGCTTGATGAATGGACCTGCCGTAACGTTGAAGAAAATGGAGCAGGAGGCACGTTAGACCTCCAGAAATGGGGATGCGAGTTTATACAGCAGCTGGTGCTTTGGAAGCCTCGTTACGCTGAGCCAAGAGGAGAGAGAGAGCGAGCTTGAAAGAGCCAGCGATGATTCGGTTTCCTTAACTGGAAGAGCAGAAATCTGTGCGGCTGAAGGCTAAAGAAGTGCCAGATAGAGGCGGGGAAGGGGGGGGAAAGGCTGGTGGTTTCTCTGCAGTTCGTTTCACGCGTAGAAAGTTCACTGCTCCGACAATTGCTGTCTGGAACCTGGGACAATGCATCTCAAGATTTTTAAGTAAAGGATTATTTTTCTACTATTTATTGAACTTGAAACTTTTGGGAGGGGGAGGGAGGGAGGGAGAAAACATGTTAGCAATTCTCAACGACTGCCACATATATTCTGTGCTGGTGAAGTGGTTCTTCCGAGGAAGACATCTGGTTCTTATTAGCTGATATTCATCCACTGCCCCACTCTGCAAAAGGGAAAATGAAGAAGTCGTTTCTGATGTGTTTACAGTATGAATGCTTTCTTTTCCACAATTGTTTTCTCTAAATATTAGAACCTGATTTATATGACAGTGTTTTCTTCCTATTTGCAGAGGAGAAATCCTGTACTGCCTTACTAAAATTCTGAGAATTCTGCCCATAAACCTCTCCGTCTTTTACCTCTTCGGTCATCCTTAAAGGTTTCCTGTGTGGAAGTAATAAAGAATTTATTTAGCATTAGTTACTGGATAATTCCAAATGAAATCTGTGCCATTCTCCTGTTTCCTTAGGACACTGTCAGGATCAGAAGTAGGGATAAACCAGTGTTTTGTAAAACTTGGGCTACTGTGGAAGGTCTTTCTGAAATCATGATTTTAAGCTGCTGCTGTTTGTCTGGAATTTAACTTTGCTTGGTAATTCAAACAAAGAGCAATCAATCTCTCTACAACACGGAGCATCACAATTAGGAATTAGTTTTAAATCACAGTGTTGTATCTTAGCTTCACATTTTGTGATTACAATGATATAAAAACATTCTCGCACTGTGCATATGATAAACATCCATTTATATGTAGGTTTTTTTAAAAAATCACTTGTTTTAATTAATATGGTACTTAATACTGGATTATGTAAAAAAAATTGGTTCTTAAACAGTACGGTAAAATAACTATATGTGTGATATCAGGATACCCCTTTATACTATGTATAAAATTAAAATCTCTAGTGAAATAAACTGTATATAAAGTATAGTTCTGTGGATAACTGGCTAGATTGAAATTATTCTGTCTCAATTTCATTTTCTGGCTGAATGAGTGAACAGGAGTGAAACATTTGGTCAGATTCCTCTTGTTTTTATAAACACTCAAAAGATCTCATTTTTACATATAAATAACAGAATTGATATATGTTTTAAATTTTTTTTTTTTTTTTTGTTAGCCTGTTGATCGTTATGTGGGAAATGAACATTTCTGGAAGTGCTCAGCCACGGAGTAGACTCACCAAAGCCCATCACTTGGGTTTTTGATTCCGTGCTACTGGAAACTGGGTTGCACTGGAGTTGCCGTTCGGCTGTGTTGGGGTAGGAATGGGCTGGGGGGGAGGAGGGGGTGGTGACCAGGCACCTGTAGAAATCCATGAGGCGCTGCTTTATGTTCTCAAAGGGCTGAGTCTGCTGCCCTGTAACGGTTTGTGTGTCCTTTTATAGGCCCAACTTGCTAGAATTTCTAATTTTGAATCCAAAGTAACGCTGGTTGTTGGGTAACGGACAAACGGGCTGTTTTGTCAGGTTTGCCTGGAGAAGAAAACGCGTTATCTTAATAATGCGTTATCGTTAATAATGGTAGACTAAAGAACAACATGCCCCTCCAAGAAGCAGAATTTTTAAGCATGAAGGGAAAATAGCTTTCAGTATGTTCAACTATACGCAAGTTTCAATAATGGTTTGCACAAAACATCAAACAAGATGCTTTGTTGCTTTTCTTGAACTCATGAAGGCGTTCTCACTAAAATTCAGAGGTAAATCAGATTTGAAGTTCTGGCTTGGACGTGACTTGTTCAAATCTGGGAGCGTAAGGTGTAGAAGGTGGAATTCAGCCAAAAGCTGTTACCACAGGACAAAAGCGGCTCTGGAAGTCACTGACTCCTAAAGCGGAATTCAGATTGTATTTTGCCCGTCTGCAGACGTACGAAGGAAGCTCGTTATGCGGCAGAAGTTCCTTAACTCGATTATTTGCTCCCCAGTTGTAGGGGTTTTTATGTCAAGCAACATTAAAATAGTTTCCTTGCGTATAAAGTAATATAAACAGGAATAAAGAAAAGCACACCTTCGGCTTGATCCGCACTTGCCTGCTCGGGTGCTGAGGTTAATTTACACCAGGTAAGGCTATGGAGCACATCTGCAGTGAGGAGCACATCATTAATTCCAGCTTTAATTAAACTGCAGTGTTAAACACAGGTATGTATACATTCATTAACCCACACTGGCACTTTCTGTACTACTTTTTCATACTGGGACAAATAATTTTTGTTCAAAATGTATCAGAAAGCTATTTGAATAAGCACATCCCTTGTGAAACGCAATAATATTAATTACTTTCCTGACTACAGTGCTGTTTTCAGTGGATTTTTTTGTTGTTCTTAGAATTACACACCAGGCAGAAGCTGCTTGTAGTGTTCTCTCTTGCAGCCTTGCCAGAAATACCTGCGTTACGCTTCTCTTTAAGCAGCTGGCAGAAAGTCACGGCAACTTTTACCTTTAAAAACTTTCACCTTTAAAAACTTTTAACAGTTTTCCTAGAGCAGCACCTCGTTGCTGCTCCATCACTTTTGTTCCAGGGCGCACAAACTGTTCTCGCTTCGTGGGGTCTGGACAACTTTGCTTATACTAGAAGTAATGAGAAGAGCCAAAGCTCTTGCTATTAAGGAATAATTATGGGAAAAACACAGATAAAGAGATGTGCCAAATCCCAGCCTCAAATGCTGACGGCTAACCTCGGCCCAGCAGGAATAAATAACGCTGGTAACAATCCTGTTCATTTAAAACAAAACCCTGATAAATACAGCAGGGAACCTGGATGTAATCCAGGTTTCTAAGAAGCTGCAGGACAGCTCTTCTGTTTTTATTGCAGGTGGTGCTGCCATGGCCTTCCCTCCCCGTGATTATTTTACTGCCTTGACTGAGGAGCAGGATCATAAAAGCAGCAGTTCGCTGCCTGGCTTGGACTCGTACCCCGTGTCCTCCTTACCTATAACCGCGAGACTTTATGGCCACTAATTTTCCACTTGTTTCATTTTTGAAACTTAGTTATATTAATTTCCTGTAGGTTTTCTGTCGTTCTTGCAGAACAAGTTCTTTGGAAATGAAAATAAGCGTTGCCTTTGGTTTGTGTTTACTAACCTTAAATTGACTCAATGCTTTTGGTATTTGAGAACTGTGAAGTGCATTGATTTTTTCCTGTATGTAACAACCAGGTTCTCCAGCTGCTCTGCCCAGAGACAGAAGCCGTTTACAACTTCAGAATATATTGCTCAAAAATTAATCGAGACAATTTTTTAATTCGTTTACGTTGTTGCCTTGATAAAAAATGCGATTTGGAAAGAAGAGTATGTTACAACTTGCCCGTGAGCATTTTATAAGGCCACTTAAGCCATGAAATACTATCTTTCCCCTTGCCCTTGGCGATAAGAGAGAAGACAGATGAGAATTCAGGAGATGTTCACGTGCGCCGCAGCAGTTGTGACTATAACTGGGCAAAATGTGGCCTGTCGCTTTCAGAGGCTTTATTCCGTAAAGTGACCCAGAACCGGTGATGAGGATAGAAAGTCGATTTGTCAGAGTACAAGTTACGGTAGTGAGCTGGCAGCAAATACGGAAAAGTGGGGAAAAAATAGGATACAGAAGACCTGGATCAAGTTAAGAGAGTGCAGGTAATCCAAAAGGCTGTACGCGAGTGCAAAGATTAATTTGCAGCGTTCCCAGCCCTTAGCTACCCATTTCATTTGTTTTTAAAAGAGAATTCCAGCTACGGCTGGGATTTTCAAAGGAGCCTGCACTACGCTTCCAGTGATGTTTGGAATATTAATTCCTACAGCACTTTCTTTGCTAAACTGTGGGGTTGTTTTGCTGTACAATTCCCCTTTTGCCATGGTCCCCAACTATGAAAAAGCAATATAAGTGCCATAAAGTATTTCCTATTACTTATTTGCAGCACTTCTACGTGATGAGAGGTAATTATTTCCTCTACTTTATGTCCTCTGAACTGAGTCACGGGAGGACCTTGGCCCAGAGAAGGGCTTACGTTGCCGAAGCCAAGGCTACGGTGGAATTTAGACACTGGAGTCCAAGAGTGCGGCCCTCCGGCCCCTGCCTCGTTAGTCAAGTGCCAGACATAATTGGCGTGTGCGCCAGCGCATGCGCAGAAACACCGCCAGCTTTATCTCCCTGGAAAAGCCCGATGCTTCCCTGCCCCTGCACCGTTGCTATGCTTTGGGCTGTGCTTTTTGAGGCTGGGAGACGCAGATCCTCTGCCTGGGAACGGGACGGAGCCTGAAGTGGCGGAGATTCGGGGCGTATCTAACACTGTGGGTGAACTGGAGTCTCCAAAGGGAGTCACTGACTTTGCCTGCACAACCGGTTGCCTGCTACGTTCCAGGCTTAATCACTTCTACCTCTCTTCTGCAAACTTGCAGTGAGATTATCAGTAAACAGTTGATCAATAATACGTTAAGGGAAAATAAATGTCCGAAGTAAAAGAAGAGTTTCCATCAAATAATCAGACCTACTTGGTTTAACCAAGGCTTCAGTTAAACACAATGCAATTCTATGCCCATCAGAAAGCAGCAGTCGATAGCAATAGCGATGGCCTGAGCAGAAGAGAAGCAGGAATTTGACGGCAGAGGTGGAACGTGGATTAGAGCTGGAAGTTTCACCTTCAGCTCCAAGATGAATCATTAACGGCCTCGTCTAAATGCCGCGGAAAAACCTCACTGTGGTTATCCCTGGGCTGGTTTCATTAGTGGCAGCAGTAGATGGTGCCGCTCTCAGAAGCTGGGAGCCAGCAGTAACAATTATGTTTTGTTCTATTTTATTCTACGTTTTTATAGCTGACACTGGCAAAACCACCAGCTTCTTGGAGCGCTGCCCGAAGAAGTGCTCTCCGCTGTTATTGCCACTAATGGAACGAAAATAGCGATAACAAGGAAGGGAAACTAGACCGAAAAGCATAGTGCAGGAATCTTTCCACTCACCCTCCACCTGGCAAGGAAAGGCAAGGGTGTAAGTACAACCAGAGAAAGGGAACAACCTCCGAGAAAGTCGAGTCAGCGCCCTCTACAAGCAGTACGGCCGCGCAAAAAAATGCACAGAAAGAGGTGGTGCCACATCAACCTTCTTACAAAACTGTCCATCTCTCCTCTTTGAACCCAGGCACCGCTCTCACCAGTTGAACAATGGGCCGGCCTTGGGTTAGATCACTGAATATTTCCAGTTTGGTCAACGCGGATGTATTATTTTTTTTTCTAATTTTAAAACTCTTCTGCCACACCTAGAGGTAATGAAATCCGGCAGACGCTCTGAGATAGGTTGGCACAGAGAACTGCAGGAAACCAGGAACTTGGTCAAATAGTTTTAATAGACTTATTTTCAGTTTTCCAACCTTCTGACGCTTCACCAATTAACCTCCTCCCAACACCAATTCTCTTGGCATCATGTATGCGAATCACATGCAATTGGGAGAGATTGGAACATAGGAGGTTCCACTCAAATATGAGAAGAAACCTCTCACAGTGAGGGTGCCAGAGCCCTGGAACAGGCTGCCCAGGGAGGGTGTGGAGTCCCCTTCTCTGGAGATTTTCAAGACCCGCCTGGATGCAGTCCTGAGTAACATGCTCTGACATGCTCTGGGCAATCCTGCTTCGGCAGGGGAGTTGGACTAGATGATCTCTATGGTCCCTTCCAACTCTAAAAAATTCAGTGAAATTCAGTGAAATTAAAGGTTGAGTAATTGAACTACAGGACCTAATTCCTGCAAAATAATAGTAACAACCTCTTCAAGTGTGTTTATTTCCATTGCAGCTTAACTGAGGAAATCTCCATAAACAAGTCAAAATGTCTTACTGTTGAAGCCTCAGCCAGAGAACCTGGAGAACAGGAAGGGGATGGGGTTTGGGTTTTTTCTCCATGAAAAAAAGAACGAACATGTAGAAATCAGACACTTCGCTAAGTGTGTTTATAGCAAAAAGTCATGTTGCATGACAGTTTCTATAGAAACCTTTTTATAACTGAATGTCAGAACATTTTGAAGTCTCATAAATTTTTTAAGGAGGCAGTGGGAAAGTTTAGCTTGCCTTACATCCTTTGTGCCAGTTTTCCATATTTAACAAGTTAGAACATTTTTAAGGACAAAATATTAGGGGGGTAGTTTCAAATCCCAACCTCTGCTGGCAGGGATAAATCACTAACTGATATTATATCAAAACAAATGACTGGGAAGATGCCTGGTCGCTCCCAGTATGTACCAGCTCTTCAGTTAATTACCTCAAAGATTTTCTTCAAGTTCATAATTAGCCAGACCTGTGAGGATTGTAAATCACATCGTAATGGAGATGTACTGATTTGCCCCAGTGAATGCTTTAACTCAGCGTTATAATTTCACTAATTTTTGATGTGAAATGATTTCACAATTTCCTGTGAACTATCAGTATCACCTTCCAGTTCCTAGAAAAAAGGCCTTTACAGAAAATCTCAGACAGACAGAATGATTTGAAACTACAATTTGTGGCACATTAACAGGTTGGCCAATAAAAATACTCCGTATAGGAATGTGGGGTTGTAACTGCTTTTGCTAGAAACGCAAGGAACATTTTATTTTAATACTAAAATTGCCAAAATGTATTTTCTGCCAAGAAGTTATTACTAAATTTGAAGTTGACTCTAAAGGAGGAAAAATAAAGCCCACGTAGGGAAGAATGGTCATTTAAAGCTGGGAGGGTATTGTTTTAGGAGAAAGTATTGCTGAGGTTCCCCTGTGGCCTTTAGGACCATTTATTCAAGAGGACTGTACTTAAAATAGTTGTTTGATCCTATCGTCTTTTGTTCTTGGTTATTATTCAAGAAGCTGGATTTGTTTTGTGGTGGTTTGTTTTAAGATTTTTTTTTTTTTGGCAGTCTTTAAATATAACCTTCACACGGATTTGCTAATGATATGCATTAGGCAACAAAGGTTATAAATTCTACTGCAAAGACCACGATTCCCAAAATAGACCATTACATTACATTTCAGTGTAATGATTTCCTCAGAATAGTTACTCACTTTATAAGTTATAGCTCTTACCTCTTTTATCTTTTTATTGTTTATTTGCAGACCACTGTGTTACAGAATGGAAACCGAGGTGAAGTTGCTAACCAGTCTGTTACTGGGGTAATCCATCATTCCCAACACATTTAGGAGCAGTGTCACGCCAAGTTTAACAGCCCTCAGTTTCCACTTAAAAAGAAAATGTTCAGCTGTGACCAAAGTCACTTGAAGTGTTTTTTTTATCTGTACGGAAGAATGTTTCAGGAGTAAAGAAATATCCCATTTTTGGTCATAAACAGCAGTACCTGACATATTCCAGTGAATGGGAGTGACGTCCAGTACAAATGCGGCTCCTGCAAAGCAGTGTGAGCAAAGTGAAGATAAGTGTTTATCGGCAACGCAACTCTGAGTGAAGCCTGTGGCTGTTGCAGGCTCTGAAACAATCTGTTGCCCATCTGGCATCTCTTCCACAAGATGGGCAGTGCTGGGATGCGATTTGGCGGACCTGAAGTCTGATCCTGTATTACTGCAATTCCTAAGGTCTCGGAGAAGGAAACGTTAATCAAAATATCTCTGGTATTAAAATGAGCTTAGCAGTTAGTTGGGAGGACTTACTGTGGTACAGTACTTGTCTCAACAAAACTGTAGTCTAGACGTGCTGGGTTATTCTAATGGTTAATTACCAAAGAAGCCTGGGACTAAGCTGTAGCTGCAGAGAGGGGTTAGGAAGCTTTTGCCTCACCAGAATACCAAAGGTATCACTTGCTCACTGTGCTGCTCTAGGTTGGTAATTTGATATGAAATTCCATTTGTCTCTTCATGATCCCCACTGTTACTGCACTGAGAATGTCGCACGTATTTAAATTTGTTAGAAAAAATGGTGAAAGGAACTTCTTTTGGCACCTCGGGTATATTTTGGAGGCAATCTGCATTTCTGAGATAAACGATTGAGCACTTAGGTGCTCATCACTGAGCTAATGACAGGTGTTGATAACTGAATCTACATCTTTTGGTTTCAAATTTTCAGTTTCCTAATGAAACAAAAAGAGCAGCTAGAGCTTGAAACACTGGGCATAATAAAGGCTAAAGAGAACGGTACTGTTTACACTTTGTTCACATAAAGTGGTGTTAGCAATCAGGGATTTTTATGGAAGCTTCGGATTTGCAGCAACTGATGGATTCCACACCCTCACTGCAGGAAACATACCAATCACATCATTTCAGAAAACTGTTCAGATTTCTCTTTCATATAAGAAATCACTTCTCTAAAGAGCTCACAGATACATTCCCAGTATCTCATATACCTGGGGACATCAGCTGGGTCTTTAAAATCCAGCAGATGTTCTAAATCTCGGCTTTTATTCTATCTGCACAGATCTAAACTTGTTTGTACTTTCGAACATGGACATCTATGCCTGAGTGCATCTTTAATTCGGAAAGAATGTTTGTAACACAATTCTCTCTTAACACTCTCAACCCATACAAATGAAAAAATATAATATGGCTTGTATTATTTCAAAGCTGCAGGAGCACGGGCAAATTAATCTTCAGCTTAGAAGAGCTACAAAAGCAACTGCTGGGCATGGGTACATTACTCTTAATTAACAAGGAATTTAGTGAACTAAATTAAATTACCGCAAAGTGGCTTATCTGTATAATAGCATCAAGTCAGCAGCGCAACCAAAGTTACGCTTACAGATCACAACACTTTTCTGCTATTTTTTAAATAGCGCTTTTTGCTTTTGTGGCAATTTTGAAACAGAATGAGAGTGAGTTAGAAAACCAAAGACTGTTTAGAGTGCAAAGCGTAAATGTGTAGGGCTTTATTTTGAAAGCAATGTAAAGTGAGTAACAGCATACTCATACAAACATATGTATACAATGTTTGCATAGAGAAGAAAGGTCTTTAATCAACGAGATGAAATCCTTCAAGGAAAATACATAAATACATACATGCATTGGCTCATTGTCCTTTTCCTCTCCTGGGTGGAGCTGGCTGAAGACTGTTACCCCTTGCATTTCATCCTGAGTTGCACCACCTCAGCATCTTCCCGAAGATGTTTCCCGCTCCTGCAGATAGATAGAATCATAGAACTGTCCAGGTTGGAAAGGACCTTTAAGATCATCTAGTCCAACCATCAACCTAACTCTGATTAAAAAAAATCACTAAACCACGTCTCTAAGCTCTAGGTCAACCCATCTTTTAAATCCCTCCAGGGATGGTGCCTCAACCACTTCCCTGGGCAGCCCATTCCAAGGCTTAATAACCCTTTCAGTGTAAAAATTTTTCCTAATATCCAATCTGAACCTTCCCTGGCGATGCAGCAGCACGGAGGCTTGTGAGAGAGTTCCCTGACCTGTGTCACATCTCACAGTATGGGTTAGCAAAGACTGGTTAGGCTTACACAATTTTATTTTCACTGTTACAAAGCAGTTAGTTGGCAGGTGCAAAGAACTCAGCTGCGGGCAGTAATGGCTGACCTGAAGGAGCACTGGCCAAAAGGACCATAACACAGAGGACCATAAACTGTGCTACCAGCCCGGGGTTTTGGTACTTCTGGAAGAAACTGTATGGTCAAATGGGAGAACACCCAAAGGCAGAAGATTTAATTTGTCTAATGAGAGAACTGCATATCTAATGCATTGATACGTTTGTGGATTGTTGGCTTGCACAACCTCTGTACTGTATTAAGGTGCCCATTGATGTTCGGGGCTGGGGGGAGACTCCAAAGGACTCTGGTATTTTACTTATCAGTGCCAAATGTTGATTGTTCTTTTATTTAAAATGATACTTTAATTCTCCAGGTACCTGCTTGAAGGTGTAGTGCAGTTTAAAATAGAATGACATTTGGGTTCAAGAGGGAGTATTTCTGTAGGTCTGATGTTTGGTTATTGGTGCTGTTGCTTTTCTGGCTGATTTTGGTGGCCTACCTCCCTCTTCCTTTCCATGGACCACCTCCATGGACAACAGCAACATCTTTGATCTTTCCTGCTCACTTCCTGCAGCGCTTTGTAGTTGCCTTTTACTGCAGACTATTCCTTCATTTATCCGTGTGATGTGAACACTGGGGGGGAAGAAAGGATGAATACTTTTAACTATAAAATGCAATCTTTTAAAGAGCTTTTGAGAAGGTAATCACTATAGGTAGGATTAATTATCAGTAAATACAGGTCAACCAGAGCACCCACCTTCAAACTGGAAAAATTAACCGTATAATTAATTACTCTGCTTTCACTACTTCATTACCTTCACTTAACTGTATAATGTTTTAACAGATCCATAATTTCTACTGTTATAGCTTCATCTGGCAATTATTTCTGATGTGTTTCAGTATTTCTAGCAGTATATTCTAGCAGAGCAATCTTTTTCATGGTCCCAGCATAATTTACATCACATAAACTATGATATGATTCAGATAGGTTTTGAGGACACGGTATTTAGTATCCCTACTTCAATTTCATAGCTTGACCTGAAAATCAGTTTGTAAATACCCACTAGCATACTTTTCACTCTTTTTGTTTTTAATCTTTTCCGTGGATAATTTTATAGGTAGCAGGATTAATGATTTGTAAATCCTTAGGCATAAGAAGCCTATACCTCATAGCTTGTGCTGGAAGAGATATTTCATAGCTTTAAAATGCAAATCTTCATCTGAAATTTGAAAAAACCAACAGGTATATACTTATTTTTCAGTTATATTTGTCAAAGAATGGTGACCTGTGAAAATCTTGTTTCCCTAAGAATATGAAATTTTCTTTAGATCAGATCTCACACTAATAATGTGTTATAATAGTTATTGTTATAATAGTTGTTCCTGTTTCTTGGTTTAAGTCTGAAGACTAAGCTAATATTGTTCAGGACAGGTGAACCTGGCAGAACTCAAATTCTCTCGTGACAAATACATGAACTATTTAAAAATGTCTTTCACACCTCTGATTTCCAAAATTTCCTTAAACATAATGCAAATATTGAAGAAGGAAGAACATTACCTGTTTAAAAAAATTAGGGAAAAGGAAGCCCTTGAGCAGCCCTGACAAATTTTTTAATAATACACCAAAAAGAACAAAAAGTACTTTGATTATTGTTTGCTCATAGTTTTAAAATTAATTTAGAAGTAATGAAGGTCCAAGATTCTTTGTAGTCTTAACTTGCTACCTTTGGTTTGGAGCAAAGCAATTTCTAAGGACACTATTGTTGTTTGGTGGTTTTATTTCCTGTGACTGGTAATCCTGTCTCTAAAATGGCACTTTAAACCTAGCCAAGAATTATCATTATCCTGGTTTGAGGAATTAGATTTTCTTGATAAGAACTTATTCACATATACCCAATTTAACTCAAAGTGTGTTTCCAATTTCCTTTTAAAGACTACTATTTCTCAGTTTTGGATTCTCTTTTCACTGAATTTCACTGAATTTTTAGAGTTTGAAGGAACCATAAAGATCATCTAGTCCAACTCCCCTGCCGAAGCAGGATTGCCCAGAGCGTGTCAGAGCTCTTTTGCCTCTTCTTTGCGGTTGGCCTCGTATCTAAAAATGGACACAAATATTTAAATTATTCTTCATTCATTTATAGCAATGATGACAACTTTAAGAGCTAAATTTACTGTGTGGCAAATGACACTGCAAGTAAATATGCTAAGGAGAAATGAATTTTCCAGGTGAATAACCTATTTCAGTTTTTAAAGCAAGCACTGACTATCAGAGTGAAACATTTTGTAGAGAGGGAGGCTTTGTAGCAGGGGAAATTTCTTTTGTAGTAACCCCCAGAAAGACGTTCCTTCTATTGGGACAGTGATGGCCGCAAGCCCTCTCCTGCTCATCCACCATTACATGGTGCTTTGCCACAAGAGGGTGACTTTTGCCACAGGTGCAGCACCCAGGCGTTGATTTACCTGTTTGGATGCTTTGTAATTTCTTTGGTATGTTTCTGATGAAGAATAAAATTAGAGAACGAGATGAGTGTGGGCTGTTGTGCCTGCTAACCCCCTCATGGAGCACTTGGGTTCACTCCACATCAGCTTTATTTTGTTGTCGCTCTGCATTTCAGTCTCTGCAGGTGGACTTGCACCTAAGGAAGGTATCGACATTGGGAATTTGGGGAAATGACACTTTCTGGGAGCCATGAGCCACATCGTGCCTCAGGGAGGGAGAGGGTGTCCAGGCCTCCTTGAGACGCCTCCATCATGATGGTTCTTGAGGCGATTTCCCTCCTAAGGGAGCCCCAAACTCTCTCCTCAAGATTGCTCAAGTCCATCCCTAAAATCTGACTCGAGCTAAGTTACTGTGGGGAGGAAAATCACCCTCTGACCTCCGTTTATCCCCACGCACCCCCGAAGGGTGCTCCATGAACTACCGAGCTCCCCTCGAGTCTCCTCCGCTCCCGCCCGCCATCCTTCTCTCCTCACGGGGGATGTGCGCCCCTTTCGCTACCCCTTTGTGCGGCACCGGGCCGGGGTCGGGGCTGCTGGGGAGGCCGAACCCGCTGCTCCCTCACTGGGCTCCCCAGCGGAGCCTGCCGCGGACTCCAACCTCCCCGCGGGGAAGGCGGCGGGCGCGGCCCGGCAGCGCCGGGGAGGGGAGGGCCGGGCCGGGGGCGGGGAGGACGGTGGGGCCTGGCGTGGCTCCCCGCGCCCCTCCGGCGGGCCGTGGCCGTGCCCCGCGGCTTCCCCCGCCGCCCGCCCGCCCACCGCCGCCGCTCCCCCCTTGCTCGCTCTGCAAGATGGCGGCAGCAGCCGAGCGCGGCGCGGAGCTGCCCGCGGAACCGCCGCGGGGTGTTCGGCCGCCACCGCTGGGCCCCGAGGAAGTGGCGAGGCGGCTGGCGAGCACCCGGCGGGAGCTGAGCAACAGGCGCAAAATCCTGCTGAGGAACCTGCCGGCCGAGAGCAGCAGCCAGGTACGGCCGCCGCCTCCCCTCAGCCGGCCGGCGGCGTGGCGCGCTGTGCCCGGGGGCGGGGGGCCCGACCCGGGGCGGGGGGCTGCGGGGAAGCCGCTCTCTATGGCCGGCGTGAGGGAGGCGCGGGGCTGCCCGCGTTCGCGCTCGTCCCCGGGGGAGTTCGGGGGGCTGCAGCTTCCCGTCCTCCCCCTCACCGCGGCTCCGCTCGGGCTTCTCCTCCCGACGCCTCCTTTGGCAGGCGGCTTTGTTGCCGCCGGTGGCCGCGGTGCCTGAGGAGAGCGGCTCCGGCATGTCCTTCCCCGCGGCTGGAAGAGTCGCCCTCATCGGCGGGGGGACACGCCGGGCTGGCAGGGGTCGGCACCGTCCCGCTACCGCCGTTACCGGCCCGACTGTCGGCGGCCGGGCCGCCAGGGCGTGAGGGAGCAGCCCCGGTGGCGGGGCAAAGCCGAGGCGCGGGGGGGGCTCTGAAGGAGAGTTTCTGTGCCAAGGTGTGCAAATGAGCACGGCTAATGAGTGCGCTAATGGCACTCCGGTGGCTGCGGCTGAAGGGGGGTAGCGGCCCGTCGGTGGCCCCATTAAGGGTGCTGCAGTGGGGGCACCGTCCGGGCGGGTTGCGAGAGCTTACCATAGAATCATAGAGCCGGTATGGCTGGAAGAGACCTTTCAGATAGAATCCTAGAATTGTCTGGGTTGGAAGGGACCTTTCAGATTGAGCCCAACCACCAACCCAGCGCTGCCCAAATCCCCACTGACCCATGTCCCTCAGCACCACGTCTGCCCGGCTTTGAAATCCCTCCAGGGATGGGGACTCCACCACTGCCCTGGGCAGCTTGTTCTGATATTTGATAACCCTTTCTGTGAAGAAACTTTTCCTAATATCCATCCTAAACCTCCCCTGGCTCAACTTGAGGCCATTCGTTTCGTCTTGTCCCATCGCCTGTTCCTTGGGAGAAGAGACCGACCCCTCCCCGGCTACACCCTCCTTTCAGGGAGTTGGAGAGAGCGAGAAGGTCTCCCCTCAGCCTCCTTTTCTCCAGGCTGAACACCCCCAGCTCCCTCAGCTGCTCCTCACAAGACTTGAGCTCCAGACCCCTCACCAAGTCCAACCATCAGCCCAACACCACCAAAACCAGCACTAAACTATGTCCCTCAGCACCACATCTACCCTTCTTTTAAATCCCTCCAGGGATGGTGACTCCACCACTGCCCTGGGCAGCCTCTTCCAAGGCTTGGCAACCCTTTCAGGGAAGAAATTTTTCCCGGTATCCAGTCCTGCAACACATCTAGTTTCTGTGTAAAAGCAAAGCTAAAAAGCTTCAAGCCTGGGTTGGTTTTATTCTTTTTTTCTTTCAGAGGTGAGCAGTGCACACTCAGTCAAGGTGTTTTTCTGCAATCTGTTGGTGCTTTAGGAAAATTCCGCTCAAATTACTGCAATTCAGAGGAGAAAATTGCTGAACTCTTAAACCTAATGCATGTGAGTCAGATTTTGAGGTGATGTAGTTACACAGTCACTTACCGGATCGTTACCGGCTCCAAATATTCAACTTGATGCACAAGCATAAAAAATGTAATTGCAGCTTTTGTTCTAAACCACTCCTTGTGTCTCTTCCCCTCTCTTTCTAAAGCACTGTCAGTTTTAATACCTGCGGGTAAGTGCAGCACGTGAAGACTATCATTTTCTCCCTAACTCCGGTAGAAAGGGAGCATTCATTTCTGAGAGAATCTTTCAGCGATCGGTGGAATTTGATGCAGAGTAACGAGCTTGCTTGTGGCTGCGCCTCTGGATGTTTTGTTCTCAGGTATTCGGTGCCTTTCGGTCTGCCTGGCCGTGTGATTTTAGGTAGTTGGAGTTTTAGGTAGGTGGGTTTTGTTATGATTCTGCCTGGTGTTGTACACACAGAGCCTCACCTCTGTTTATAGCGACTTAATGACCTAATCAATAGCAAACTCGCAGCTTGGGAAACCCTGCTAATCTTTGTCGTCTCTTCAAGAAGCCAACTGTGTTGACAGAGAGGTATTACTGGCATATGACAAGGCGCTTGCTGTGGATAGCCAGAACAGGATCACTTTGTCTGACACTCCAACAGTTGCGTTACTCGCTCCTGGTGCACGCAGCAGGTACTTCACAAATTCACATGTGGACTGGTTAAAAGCACATCTCGCCTATATGGAAGCCATCAGTTTTGGCATTACTCGGTCAGACAAAGAAAGCTGCAGGGAAATATTAAGTGTGAAGGTCCAATTTGGCAGCCGCGTGGTATTTTGGAAGTTGGCCATTTTGTTTTGGTGACTTAAAAGTGGCACTTAGATGCCTTTTTCTCCAATACAAGGTTCTTATGTTCACCTGTTACTAGGCTGGAACACTACCGCCACTTACAGATCCTGAAATACAGTTTCAAAAGATGTCATTTTAATTTTTAACATCATTGAGCTATTGGTGTTGGCATGCAAAGGCAAACTAGTCGTGCTCTTGAGAGGAAGTTTCTGTCCTGGAGCAGTTTTGGAAAGGAGAAGTATGTTTGTGGTCAGGCAAGTTAAGTATACCTGTGTATTTGGCTGTCGAGCATTTCCAAAAATTACCATGAAACTTTACATTCCTTAAATCAAATTAACACCCTTGGTAAACACCGTGCAGAGGTGTTTTGTCTGCTGTTTTCTTCTTGAAATGATTGGTTAGCCAACTAAAATCAGATAAACTATTGCTGCCCTGGCCAATTTATTCCTCATCGAGAAAGAGGTGAACATCATTAAAATGCAGCAAAGTCTTCCAGAATAGCTTTCCATAAATATAATTACTCATCTCTAATCATTGGGATGTTGTGTTTCCTGTCGTTTGTTATTAGTGAAGGGTGAGGCCAAGATTTACCCAAATAGTTTTCAAGTGAGAAAAGGCTTTTCTGGTGATACAGATTGGTGATGTTCAGTGTTGTCAGACAGTTCATCGTCTTCAAAATGAGAATGAAACTCGCATTTTTTTTCAGGTGAAATCAGGTAATGAACATTTTCCTCTGCCAGTTGTAGCTACATATTAACTTTTTTTATTTATTATTGTACTCGTAATCTTCTGTTACCTTTGGAGTTCCACCTGTGTTAAACTGAATTAAAAAAAAAAAATAATCAATTACTCTTAAGGCCACAGATGAAATGTACCTTAGCCATGAAGTTTCTGAACCAGAAACAGCGGAGCACAGGTTTGTAGTCTTAGAAACCAAACAAACAGAGAGAGATCATTAAGTGTCAGAAGCGTTCAGCACTTTAGGTGCTGGGTGGCTATTGCTAAGGGGCAAAGGTTGCCCACGTTTTAATCTTGGCAAGTGGGGTTTCTCTAAATGCATTTGGCAACATCTGTGTTCCTAAGGAAATCCAGAGCCCGTTTTCAGGAGGAAGGGCAGCCTGAAGAAGGCACTTTGCAGTCTGTCCCACCGAGGAAGTCAGTCAGTTCCCTCACGAGCTATTTTAATTGAGTGTCACTGTGAAACAAACCTAAAGGGGGAACAAATCAAGTCAAAATTTTGTCAAGAAGATTCTTTCTGCATTGGGCTTTATAGCTCAATCTGCAAATATGTACATGCAGGATTAGTATTTCTTCAAGCAGTTCTCTCGCTACAGCCATGGAGAAAGGTGTTTTTGTGACATCTGCAGTAAACATTTTTATTAGCGCCTTCACTGTTCTTGAAGGCAAAGTCTCCGTTTTCTGTTTAGTTGGTGAGTCAGTACTGATGTGTCACAGTGAAATTGCTGTCCCAAAGTGGGGTCATTTACCTGGGGTGCAGATGCCAGTATACACACAGAGTAGAGGTATCATCTATTGCATTTCTGCAGGGATGGATGCTGGGTGGTGATCCACAAAGCCAACCCCCCAGCCTAAAAACTCTTAGGAATATTTATACGGTTCAAAACACAGAAATACCCTTAAGTATAATTATTGGTTAGTACCTTAATGATTTCTATCGATTAGTACAGTCTCTCGCTTTCATTTAAAGCTACAAAGTCCTTTAATTGATGTGGGCATGGGGGGGGTAGTCCAATTCCAGCATCCAGTTGAGTTGGGGGTCGCCATCTCCCACTGCCACCTTTATCTTTCCCCCAGATACTGCAAATTTTTGTTGATTTTATGCCTGATCCAGCAGCTTTCTGTTTTTCAACCAGTTTCAGCGCCTCCTGTTGTGGGATGTTCCTTATTACCAGCCGCCTGTTCTTCTCCAAGGGTATATTCATTAGCAAGGCATTTATTGTTTATACCAAGTGTCTGGTTTCACAGGGCCTTGTGACCTTTTTACAGTTCTTTATTCTTACCTATGAGAGAGATTCTGAAATATATTTTACCTTTTTAAAAGTACATTCTACCTTCTTAAAGTACATCAGAATCTTCCAGGCTTGCCAGTTAGCTCCCCATATCCATCCTCATCTGGTTCGTCCAGCGCAGTGCCTGATCTGTGCACGTTATCGAACATGTGGTATGAGCTAAAAATGGACATGTGCTATTGCTGTCACCTCTTCATATCTTGAGGTGGAGCACCGTGGATTTTTAGATTGCCAAACCTCTAAAATTAGATAAAAATGCACTTGTTACTCAATCTGACTCTTGACTGATTTTTACTAGTTGGGTCAGTGTTGTGAGTAAAACAGCTTCCCAGATCAGCTCCTGTTTTAACTAATGTCACGTTTTCCCTCCCTCAAGCCAGAGTTTTCTATCATTATAGCTATATGTGAACTATATTAAAAGTCTACTGAGTATTTTGTTCTGCTTAGGGAGCGTTCCTTCTCTCCACCTGATCTTCTTGCTCTGAAGCTCTGGGAGAGGTGTGATGGTACTCCTCTACCTTGCAGATCTCCTTGCAAGATTACTTTTACCAGAGCAATCATTTTGTGGCTTCATTAGGATGAAGGGCCATAAGCAGGATCCAAGGAGTCCTAGCAGGGCAGTGATCCGTGATGTTTTATGGTAAGACAGGGAAGATTGTCCCATTGGTGTTGCTCTTCTGTTTGAAAAATGTCAGTTAGTGGGTCTGTCGTTGTTAGCGTTAATATCCCCTGATGCAGTGTTGTGGTAAGACAGACATTGGTATCAAGAATCTTTGCAAAGAGACTTAAAGTTAAGCTTGGTTCTAGTAATTTGTTTTATTCTGGTTTTATCTGGTTTATTCATTTTATTGCTTGGCAGTGAAGCAGCAGTGTCTTGGAAATCTCTCGCGATGGCCTTGCTGTGTGTGTATCTCCCTCCACTGTCGTCTCTGATGAATCAACAAATCCATTTCAATAGGGAGGAACGCCATCGTGTAGGATCGTGAAAGTGCAGTGTTCAAAGTCATGCATGGCAAATTGAAGGTCCTTGGAACTATCGTAAAACTGCTCTGAGTGCTCCTGGAAGGAGGAGAACCTGGGCGGAGAATGGATTGAGGGCAGCCCCGAAGAGAAGGACTTGGGGGTGTTGGTGGATGAGAAGCTTCACACGCCCCGGCAACGTGTGCTGGCAGCCCAGAAACCCCGCACATCCTGGGCTGCATCCTCAGCAGCGTGGCCAGCGGGGCGAGGGGGGGGATTCTGCCCCTCGGCTCCGTTCTGGGGAGACCCCACTTGGAGTACTGTGTCCAGCTCTGGAGTCCTCAGCACAAGAACGGCACGGACCTGTTGGAACAAGTCCAGCGTAGGGGCACAAAGATGATCAGAGGGCTGGAGTACCTCTCCTAAGAAGACAGGCTGAGAGAGTTGGGGGGGGTTCAGCCTGGAGAAGAGAAGGCTCCGGGGAGACCTTGGAGCCCCTTCCAGTCCCTAAAGGGGGGGGCTCCAGGAAAGCTGGGGAGGGACTCTGGATGAGGGAGGGGAGCCATAGGAGGAGGGGGAAGGGTTTGACACTGACAGAGGGGAGATGGAGATGAGATGTGGGGAAGAACTTCTTTGCTGTGAGGGTGGTGAGAGCCTGGCCCAGGTTGCCCAGAGAAGCTGTGGCTGCCCCATCCCTGGAGGGGTTCAAGGCCAAGTTGGAGGGGGCTTGGAGCAACCTGGTCTGGTGGGAGGTGTCCCTGCCCAGGGCAGGGGGATGAAACCAGATGATCTTTAAGGTCCCTTCCAACACAAACCATTTGATGATTCTAACTGGTCTGGGCAGAGGGAGGGAAGGAAACAACTTCTCCTCTCCTTTACTGATAAAGAGATGCCAAGAGCTTCAGGATGACCAGAGTGTAAGCGAAGTTGTACCTTACCAAATGGGAAGTTTTGTTTGGCTGTTACTTTAAGTTTTATTTCAGTATTGTATGGCATGTCAGCTTCTGTTTGTTTTGGTTTTTCTAATTATCCCAGTGGATTAGAAGAATTGTTTTTGATTTCCCCCAAGTCATTGTTTTTTCACTGCTAGTGGTTCCTTATTTACGTCTGATTAACTTCCATAGGAGCAGTAGCTCACAAATGTGAGGTAATGAGCAGTCTGGTACCAATTGGGATCCCATGGAGTTGCTGTTAGAAAGAGCACACCCTGGGCTATCTTTCTTGCTCATCATTATTGAGACTTGTAGAAAAATCTCTAATTTTCACTGCTAAGATTAACCGACGGATGAGGGCTTTTTGATTTCCCCTCTTTGCAGCGACAGAGCCAGCCCTGTGGAAGATGCACTTGCTTTCAACTGTTTCTTTCTGTCCTTTATTATCTTTAAAAGCCACCATACTACATTCACATTTCTGCTTTTCTTCTTTACCATCCGAGGCTAGGAAATAAATCTTACAGAGGGGCTGTTCTACTTTAATGTAGGACATGAAGTAAAGTAGGGCTGATTAATTATTTTAATACCCTGTAGTTCTTCTTTGGCATGACGGAATCCACAGAAAGATGAAACATTTGGGTGTTGATAAGAAACTGGTGCAGTCCACCTGGGATAGGGATTTATTTTGTGTTTTAGGACCTGATGGACCCATCCAGGTTTTTTTTCACCAGTGTCTGTTTCTCATCAAAAGACAAATCACTTCTTGGCATGATGCTATTTCTGGTGGGATTGGCGTGTTTTTTTTTTTTTTTTCTTCTTCTTCTTCTTTCTCCTTGGATTAACCACAATTTTTCCTTGTTCCTTTTTGATCGAAAGCCTTTAATGAACTGTGATGATTTGAGGAAGTGCTCTCCCAATCTGTTGTATGCCAGACGTTTAAGTAGAAGGGGCCTTTGTGTTTTCGTTAGTCCTCCGTCACACTGACTGAACATGAAAGGCATACTTGTTGGATAGTGAGTAGCTCTCATGCCTTAGGATGTACGTGCTTTTTGATTTTCTTTATTGCTTTTCTTTTGCTTTGTGCTCCTGCTCTCTCATGTTACCTCTTCTATGTCTTTTTCATCTTTCATTTAGCTCGCATACCGCCCAGTATACCCAGGAGGTTGAAATTAATTTCCAGTCCCATAGCGTTCCTCTTACCAACACACTAATACGTCTCTGGAAGATCAGAGAAATATGGTTTTCATTCCCTGCCCATCTTAAGTCTGTTGAGAAACTGTTGTTCTGTAATGACAACATTTACTTATATTACTTTACCAAAAATCTTTGGAGGGCATGGTCTTACAAAAGCAAGAGTCAATTCTCACACAAAAAGGTTCGCCCCAACGGCAGTTTATGGCCTAGAATTACAGGCTTGATTTTATTTTGGGTTTTACAGTTTGTGACTGTTTGGGGAAGTGAAGAGAGAATGTGCTGAGCAAAAGCTTTAGGGCCCACCTCGGTGCTCACTGTCCCTGGATGCTTGGGAAGGTGGACATCTGCTACACATCTTAGACCTTGTCCCACAGCTGTTGCTCATTGAAGAATTTTCTTTAACTCGGCATTGAAAAAAGCTTGAAAACTTGTCAAAGAAGAGAACGTACTATATGGTATGGTGAGCCCAACCTTTGAACTTTTGCTTGTTAGGAGCAAGGGAGGATTCGCCTGGCACTCAGTGCCCTGTTGGTGAAAATTTGAGGACCTCCTACCCCTGTGGCCGTTCATAGACAGGAGATGTTTAAAATTGCACTTTGCACCAGTCCCTGTACTTTGTTATCTCACCCTCTTGCTGGTGCTGCGGGCTCCGCTTCTTACTCTCCAACAGTCTCCAGAGGGGATTTTCCCTCTGGGATTTTCCCTCAGTGACAGATTATTGTTTTAAACTGTGTTGATGTTCTCTTGCTTACTACCTTTTTTCTTTTCTTACCTTTTTTTTTTCTCATTTTTTTTTTCCACACCTTTTCGTATCGTCAGTGAATTCCACGCGTCATGTCATGGACTCAAAGATTTAGTGGTCTAAAATTTGAATTAAATGAACACCCCATTATATCATTTGTAAATGTAAAGCTTTTTCCTGAGAAGTCCTCTTCTTTCCTGCTCTGCCTACACAAATGAAAACAAAGTCTTTTTTAGTTATGAGATGATTTAAAACTTCTGGGTTAGCCAAACATGTTATTTAGTTCAACTACTTAAAACATAATTGATTCCCGTTTCGAGAATATGCGTGTGAAGTTTAGGCCTTCAGCTACTTACTGAGAGCCAAGTTATAGACCGGGCTTGTGCAGTGTTTATATTGGAAACACCACTAAAGCTTACTGTACAAATCTGGCCAGGCACCATTAAAATTGTTAAATATTTGTGCTGCCAGAATAACATCACTCAGTATTACATCTAGAGAGAGAAAAATACTTGGGTTTAGGGTGCTGTAGGCTTTATATACACAGTATATTGCTCCAGGTGATGACTGTTTCTTGCCTGTTTCTTGCACTATGACATCCTGGCTATGAAAAGCTGATTTTATTAGAAATAATACATCAAGATTTACTAATTTGGTAAATACTGCAAATGTGCCTGTTAATAACTCCCTTTCTTGATTGCGTTTAAAACAATGCAGGTAATAAAGCATAAAGCCAGATCCTCTCTGAGAAGGGCATTCTTTCCATTTGAGAGATGCAAATTTTAAATTGACAGTATCTGGTAAAAACTCCTGTTGCCAGTGTTTCTACCCAAGACAAGACAGGACAGGCCAAGAATTGAAGTATTTCAAAACCACATTTCTTACAGTAGTAAATAATACATTTTTAAATGTATATTCAGCCTGTATTTACTAGTGGTTTCCTCTTAAATTCCCTTTAATATATTTGGGTTTGCTTTTTCTGCTAATTTTAAAGTATGAACCGATTATTTTCTAGTTAGGACACTAATTTTTACTGATGATAAGATTAACTAGCTTTCAAAATCTGCTTTTAAGAGCTTTTGAAGATGTAAGTAGCTAAGCATTACTGGTTACATTTCTGTTCCACGATGTTTAATTAGGGCCGCTGGTGTGGCCCACGTGTTTATGCGACTGCTGTTACTCCGAGCAAGCTCTTCTCCGTTTTCCCTTCTCCTCTCCATTCCTGTGGTACGTCTCATCCTCGCTTTGACCAGGGCCACATCCCCGGGAGCTGCCTGGTGGAGATCTTCCTCAGGTACAAACACATTTTGGTGCCCAAAAAGTTGGTGCTGAGTTTTTACGTCTGGTTGAGGAGCCGACTACAAGCCGATCCGAGGAGTGCAATAATTAAGGGCCGAGAGAGGCACCACTATAAACAGTGTTTGTGTTGGAAACTTCACGGGATCCACAACTGCTGTATGTCTGCCAGATAGCTTTATAGCTGCTTATAGTTTTTGTTGTCAAAATATTATAGTCTAGATGGACATTCAGTGCATGACACTGATGGCGGCTGGACCTTCAGCACGTTAGTGGGTGTTGCCATTTTGTTTAGACCTAATATGATGCAGATAAATCGTGATTATTGTAATTCTCAGTCACTTTTCTTTGGACTAGTAGGCTCATTCATTTATAGAAGAGGAAAAAAATCTTTTAGGAGAAGCAGTTTTGCAAACGTTGTGTGGAAAAAATACTCATAGTGCCCAGTGTTGTGGTTTGGGTCGGACTGCCTGCTGTTATCTTGGTCAACAGATGGTTTGGATGTGGCTATTGTGAGCGTGGGCAAAGTGGTGGCAGCTGGGGATGGCAACCAGGGATGGCAGCCATCGCTCACGTGTGGTGCCACCACCGGGTTTATTACTGCTGCTTTGCTAAACCGCGTGTGATAAGAACGGTGGGAGCTTGCGTTGTCTTTCCCATGGAAAGGCTGACCCGGGGAGAGGGGAAAGGCGGAAGTGGCTCCTGATGGGGATGGAGGGCTGGGGGTGCCGAGTCCGGGCTCCCTGGTGTGTGAGCCGTCAGGCTGCCGGGAGGTCGGGAACGGGGAACGAACGGCGGCTGTTTGTTTCTGCCGTGCTCAGGGAAACAGCCCTCTGCTTACATTCCTTGCAAGTTAATAGGGTCGCACCAGAGAATGTACCTGACTTGGATGAGCCCTTTCTCCTCCCGGAGTAAACACTCCAAATACTGGGTAACTGCTTACGCCAAAGGGCCCAAACGCGTTCAGTACTGGTGGAGCACAGCTGAACCTGGTCAGGAGCAGCGTGTAAGGGGTTCTTCTTGCTTTCCCTGACAGTTCTGCTCTGAGCTGTCAGGAACAGAAACTGTTCACGACATTAAAATGGAAGTAGCGTTTATTCTTTTCTAACAGACCTATGTGTTGAAAGATGCTGAAGGTAAAGTTTAGAGAAGTGCCCGAGTTCAAAAGCCGGCTTAATACTTCTGAAAACATTGCAAAGAATCTTAGTCTTAACATGCACAGTTATGTAAATATCTGTTTAATTTGCAGGGTATGTATTTGCTTAAGAGTCCACATGGTGTGTTTTACTTTTGTAAGTCGTCACAAATGGTCTTTATGTGAAAAATGCTTTCTCTGAAATAATACCCAAACCCAGTGCCACAGGTGAAGGTCTCAGCCCTGCCATGGGGACCACGAGAGCACGAGAACATTCATTTTCCTGAAAGAGCCTGTTCCACAAACCTGGCGGTGTTTCCAACAACCTGTGGAAATCGGTGTTAAAATCTTTACAAAAATCACTTTGCCTAAATTAGGTTTTCATTTTAAATCTTCCTTATGTTCCTATCATTCTTACATGAGATCTCATGATTATCCCATGAAGGTATGTTCACTACAGGCTATTTTCCCTCCCAATTAAAGTTTCATTTACTGGGAAATCATGTGGAATCATCTGATTCACAGATGACTTTCAAAAGAGTGTTCAGAGCTGTTTGAAATAATATTTCCTGCTGCTTAATAGTATAAAACTTTCAGTGTTACTCTTGGGAAATTATGAAATAAAGAAGGTAAATGCGTCTCCCTTTTCCTAAGTAGGACAGAAATAACATCTTTAGGGTCCCCAGTGCCACAAAACTGTACAGAAAGTGTCTTCTCAGTCTCTCATGACAGAATGAACTGGTGTCTCTCGTTAGAGAAATGTCCACAGTCAAATCTCCTGCCTGACCTGAACCTTTGAATTGTACCCGGTATATTTTGCTTTTCAGAAACCACATCTTTATCCCGTCTGATCAGAGGATGGCTGGTAGCTTGAGAAATGCTGCCATGTTTTATTCATGTAGTATTTGACAGCTGTGAACTAGTGAAACTAGAGATTGGCGTTCGCTTGACTAAAAGGTGTGCACCTGATACTGGTCACGGAGAACCCAATTAACCTCTAGGCTATATATATTGAATTAGCAAACTGGCAAGTAGACTGGGCTACTGGAAATTGTCTGGAATTAAACTTTCAGGCAAAGCCGGTTGATTATTTTGCTTATTCAAACAGTCTTTTGCTGTTGTTTATGGGATTTATCCAACTAAAAGAATATGTATATCCAGGTTACTATGTGTAGTTTCTTCTTGGGAATGATTAATGTGTCGTATGTGCATTCTTGCCACTGAACTGATAATAGTTTGTGGTTTCTGTGGGGCATGTGCACACACCTTGTTCTGGTTGGGGAACAGCTCTGGCAAACTGGTGCACACCTCTTGGACCTGCTCCTACCCCACTCCTCCCACACCCTGGCTCTCTCCCCGCTAATTAGTGGGAGCAAATAATGCTTTTGGGATTGATTCTTCGTTGAGCATCTGTGCAGGAATTGATAGAGGATACTTCCCAGGGGGTATTCTGGGCACAATCATCTGCTGATTGAAAGAATATTCATTATTAAAAGAGTGAAAATCTGCTAAAGTGAACTTGAGCAGTTGTAGGAAACTAAAGCAACTGGTGCATTTTCTGCCAGCGTTGCCTGCCCTCCCTAAACGGCCGGATGTGATGTTGCCGGTATTTCTTGTCTGCGTCGTATTTTAACTGTGGTAGCTGTACAGCGGAGAAATTGGGGGGGGTTGCTATTTAATGAACTGTGATGTTATTCGTCTTTATCAAAAGACAGTCAACAGGACACCCAGTTGTGCGTATGGGACTTTATATAATAAAAAGTAAATTATTCAAATGGAGTAAGCCAGTTTTTTATAGAAGATAAAAACACTGCTGCAGTAGTATAACCAGCTCTTTTAAAAACAAATATTTGGTAGCGTTTCTATGGTGAGATTTTTCTGTTTATTTTTTGTTTGGGAAAGTTTTTTGTTTGGGTTTCATTGTATTTTTTTTATAAATGAAGATGAATTTATATACTTAGTCTAGTGAAGTATTTATCTGATATTACTTGTACTTTTCTCTTTCAGGAAATCCACGACTTATTTAAAGATTATGAAATCAAGTATTGCTACGTGGACAGAAATAAAAGAACAGGTAAGAACTTAAAATCTTCTAGTGTCATAACTTTCAATTCCGTGATGAAACTAGTGAGGAACATCATCTGCCGTGTACGAAGTCATCAAGTTTTCTGCTGTCACATAGCTTGATTGTCCCTCAGTGCCCTTTTTGGCTGCGTAGTTTGTCGCCTTCTACTGAATCCAGTGAGAATTGGAAACTTTATTGATGTCAGCCTGGTCCACTATGGTATCTCTCGGACGTATTTCCTCCGTTAGTGTCTCTTTGGGACAAAGCTCACGATTTCCTTTGAAAAACTAAGCCTGAGGCCTCTCTTAGGACAAACCACAGGTGCCTGTGACATGGTCAGAAGACAACGTACCTACCTCCAGGTGCGTTTCTGTCAGGTAATATAAGACAGAAGCAATTCATTAGAATATTTAAGTCTTTGAGGAAAATGTTGTCCTGAATTAAATTCTGAATTATTTAAGCCTGATCCTCCATTTACAAATTAATTCTCTAAATAGGGGATTCGTGGATTTTTAGTGCTTGTGAGGTACAGAAATGGACAGATATTTCTCTACTCGTGCCTGGGCTATCTCCTGAGGCAACCTTGGTTACCAGGACTAAATTGTAAAGCGGCAGCTGGGATAGATTTGATAGATAGGTCCTTAGAGGATAATGATATTTCTTGATACCTGCCTCTATGGAGCAAAAATTTCTGCTTTAATGTCCCATTATCTTGCAAATTTGATTTCTGAGTATGGAATAAGGCCAGTTTGTTTATGAGATGCTATAGTCTGCTGTCTAAGAGCAGACTGAACATCTGTGTTCAGTGTGAGAAAATGTTTGAAAATACTTGGAAAGAGTAAGAGAAGGATGATTTTTTTTCATATATAACTAATTTTTTACTGTGTATGTATTTGTGTTTGTTTTACGGTGTATTCATATGTGTGTCTGTGTATACATAGAGAGATATATAGCACTTTGCCAATTCATGTGAATTTTTGTAGGTTTTATTGCATGCCTCTGCAAATTTTCATGACTGGAATACACTGTAGGTGGTTTATTTTTTTCTTGGCTTCTCATTTGGATAGATTAAGTTACTTTATCTCTGGATTCATGAAGGCTTTAAAACTGTGTTCAGAGGTCCTGGTGTCACGGATTCTTAACTGTACAGTCAACAAAGTTCTTGAGCCTCTCAGCTGTTCCTACTCATGGTCTTTATCTTGCAGATTGTTTTTGGTGTTAGTAGTTTTGCTGTGCAAAAAGCAAGTTCTGCTAGTGGTCTCTGGGTGTTTATGTGTGTTTATTCTGCCTTGACCAAGTAAGTACTGACACAACAGGAGTCATCCACCCAAAACGTGGAACTCCATTTGTATGGAGGTTTTTTGTGGGGTTTGTTTGTTTTTATTTTTTTTTTGTTAGATAAATTCAATGACTTTTTAGTTTAATGTATGGAATCAGAGCTTTGTAGAGCTCTGTAGATGTTTCCAATTAGATCTTCTGAAGTTCTTCCAAGTAAAAACAAATGTTTTCACTTGATGACATGAACTAATTAAAGATTAATGATAATCTCAGGGAGGTAGCCCTAAACGACCTCAAAACATTGGGGGAAAAAATTTTATCTTAAAAAAGCTAACAGTATTTTTAAACTTTGTTGTCTTCTATCCATATCTTCTATGTAACTATTCTTAGAATACCAAAGAGTATCCTATTAGAGAAATACGTGACGCTGTGTCAGAATACTGGAGAGCAAACCATTGTAGATGGTTACCCAGGCACGTTTTAATCTGTTTGAGAACCAAGTTGCCGATTTCCACGCCATCTCGTCTTTGATCACTGATACGTCTCTTCATTTAGGACAGATTGTAAAACCCATTGTAAAGGCATTGTTTGTGTGTCAGTACAAACAAATTGCTTGCAGGATGCATAACAACATTCAGTTTGACTAGGAGAGCAAAACCAAGGTCTCAAATATTATGTGTATGTCACCAAGATTACACTTGCTTTTCTTTTTTGAATTTATCAACTGCTACAAGGTAGTCACAGACCAGAACTTGCTTTAAAACCCCCTGTGGATGTTTATGTTTTAACTGGAAATGGTTTAGACTGTTGTAACTAATGATTATTAACGCATGAAAGAAGATGTTAGCGCTTTCTGGCTGGCTGTAGGACCATGGGGTGGTAAAGGTACAGTAGGTGGTACAGTGCTGCCTACATCCACAGCTGCATGAACCTTCAGTTACCTGTGGGATGATGACAAGATTGTCCATGGTTACGTGTTCTTGTGGGACCATGACATGGTTCAGAGGTGGTGGGTGTTGCTCCCTTTGTCCATGGCTGTGGTTCACTGCAGACTATTATAACTTTTTTAATTCACAGAGTACAAGGCAACAGGTGGCAACTGAACTACAGGAGTTTCCCTCTGAACATCAGGAAACGCTTTTTCACTGTGAGGGTCACCCAGCACTGTTACAGGTTGCCCAGAGAGGCTGGGGAATCTCCATCCTTGGATATACTAAGAATCTGTTTGGACATCATCCTGAGCAGCCAGCTCCGGGTGGCCCTGCTTGAGCAGGGGGTTGGACAAGGTGACCTCCAGAGGTCCCTGCCAACCTCAGCCAGTCTGTGATTCTGTCATTGGGTGAAATGCTTTATGGGCTGAAAACCCTAAAAAGATGTGTTAACCCGCAAAGTGAGGATTTATAGATGCTGTCTTCAAAGAAATTCAGTACAATCGGTAATGTGTTGACTTCAGTAGAAAATTTAATTGCTTTTTGTTTCCCAAATGTAACATTTTGTTGTGTTACAAGTAGTGAGGTTGTGTGTACCTGTGTTTCTGTAGTCACTCTTTGAGTTAATTACTCATGATGTCCGGTTGATAATGTCGAATATTAAAATACACATTACAGCGTATCTCTCTATCCATTGCTTCTTCAGGCTAAATCCCATACTCTTTATTTTTCCTGTGACTTATACTAGTGGGTTTTGGGGGTAGGGAGAGTTACAGTAATTGACTTTGTAGCTGGAGAGAAGCTGTGGTTGGTGATGTGATTTGTTTTGGTCTCTTACAGCGTTCGTTACTCTGTTAAACGGAGAGCAGGCTCAAAGCGCCATTCGGAAATTTCACCAGTATTCTCTTCGGGGAAAAGAAATCTCCGTGCAACTCCAACCAACAGATGCTTTGCTGTGCATTACTAATTTGCCCATTTCGTTTACGTTGGAAGAGTTTGAAGAACTTGTGCGTGCCTATGGCAATGTCGAGAGGTGTTTTTTGGTCTATAGCGAAATTACCGGCCATTCTAAGGGCTATGGCTTTGTGGAATATATGAAAAAGGACTCTGCTGCGAAAGCGAGACTGGAACTTCTGGGGAAACAGTTGGATGAGAGCACTCTCTTTGCACAATGGATGGACGTGAACCAGCTGACGACAAATCTTATTCACTCCAAGTGCCTTTGTGTAGATAAAATTCAGAAAGACTATGTTGATTCAAAAGAACTGATCCAAGCTTTTTCACTGAAGTATAAACCTGTTTTCTGCCAGGTATGTTGAGTTTGTATCTTTTGGAAGATCCTGGTCGTGATTTAAGTGGCTCTGTATTTGCATCTTCACTGCTTGCTATCTTACCCTTTTATTTTTCATTGAAGTAGTGAATGGTTATGCATCTGCATTGCGATACACGATGTGGTACAGATGCTTTATTGGTATGGGTTTGCAGTCATCTGGGAATTCTGCAGGAGACCACTCCCATGAAGCAGCAATAAAATGTTTATAAGACATCCCCTCCTCATGTATTTTATTGAAAAGAACTTTAGAAATATTTTAGAGCGCTTTTAAAGTAAACGTCGATGATGGTTTTATTGCTCAGTAAAGAAAGCCAGTGTGTATGAATACCAAAAGCGTAACAGTTTAGATGATGAAGAATATATGTACAAAATTAATATATTTAAGAAACCTCTGCAAATATCTAATGTGTTTTTTCCCTGACTGGGGAAGATGTAGGCTTGGGATCTCATAGTCGGCCAGGTTTACCAGTGGTAGAAGTGGTACATCTTTTGGAAAGCTTTGTGGGTACAGAAGAGGTAGATCCTTACCAGCCTTTGCCAGTGGAAAGGTTTCCTTCTCATCCCCATGGCTTGTGAGACACCAGACCACAAATAAAAGGTTGCTCATAGAAGTGGTGCAGACCAGCGTACCGTAAACAGGCAGTAGAAAGCAAGCTTGCTTTATAGTCACACAGTTGGGTTATGACTTCAGTTGTTTGTTATTTTTTTTTTTCCTTAAGTATTTTGGAAGGCTGCCCAGGGATTAGCTTCAGGGATAAAGTAACCAGAGATCTTCAGCATCTAAGACCGGAAGGTCCATAGGCTGTCTAGTCTGACCACCTGCAGGCCATCACTTTTTCCCTACTGCCCTTTCTGAGCCCCGGCATTTGGCTCAAGCACATTCTTCTGTGATCCAAATACACCAGGAGATGCCTAAATTGGAAGCAACTCTTTCCAGAACCTGCCCATCCCTTGTTATTTTGCGCTTGTGTCTGTTTTCTCAGTTGAAGATATCTGGCTTTAGCTTCACCTCGCGGATGAGTAGATTGAGGAGCCTTTGCTCCCCTCTTTTCTTCCTGTAAGGAGGTGTTAAATGCTGTAATGAAGTCACTTGCTCAATCTTTGTTTAATGAGCTAAACAGATTGATCTTTTAAAGTCATTTACTTCAGGGCATTTTTCCAGCTGTCAGATAATCCAGAGGCTGTTATCAGCTCCCCCAACAATTTTTCAACATTCTTTTAAAATTCTGAAGTTCAAAGACTAACAGGCTTCTTTGATGAAGATGTTTTTCACTAACACTATTAAAAATTGACTTCTACCTTCTTAAATCATAATGATACATGTGTCAAACCTGGGTTAGGTGAGGAGGGTCTGTGTGTGTATGCGTGCTATCAGTAAATGTCACTAAATACAGGAATTAAACAGTATGCTTTTGAATTAGGAAATAGGCACCCAGTCAAAAATCTATCGAAGAAAACATTCTTGGCACGTTCTCGTATTCCCTATCACTTGTGTAAGCACACCGTGTAATAGGCTAATAGGTAGATTGTAGAAGTGTGATAATAGAAGAAAAATAGGTTTACTTATGATAACTTAGGATTTATTCTCAGTGATTCTGTATCTGTTTTATTTATTTTCATATTGATAATATTGTCTTTTTATTAGCTTAGTATTAATATTTCATTGAAGTAGTTTAGTTTCTTTTTCAATCCATAAGTCTCTCTTGCTCTCATTCTTCTCTGAAGGGAGAGAGGTTAAAGAGAGCATCTGTTGTTCATTCAGTGGCCACGATGATAGAGAATGACCAGGAGGGGCACTTTGTCTGGAAAACTTCACCTGGAAGAATGAATAAGTTTCAGAAAAGCAATGAAAATGTTCATTCACACTCTTGTTATTTTGCATCATCGTGACAACAGTCTCTCTCTTCCTTCGGTTTCCCAGTCTTGGCCAGCCCAGCCTTCACACCGCTCCTGCACTTCGATTGTCCCTCCAGTAGGGTCCCTCTGAACGTTTTGCCCATCCCCTGGTGTGGCTTCTTTAATGTACCTGCCATGTGCGGCTTTCATGGCTTAGTTCTGCTGGTAACTGATGCCCTATTTCATCATGTAAATATGTTTTTTAACCTACAATTCTTAGCTGAACTCATGAAATAAACTCTGGTTCATTTAATTTTATTCCAAAGTTACCATTTTTTGAAATCAATTTGCTTTCTCCTCTACTGACAATAGATATCTTCTGTCAGGAAGAGCTGAAGTCAGATACTTCTACATGTGTCTTAGAAAAATGTGGCATTTCCTAAAACTTAGAAGAACATGTTTTGTCCTTTGCTTCAAGAAAATAGACCAGAAAAGCTCATTCCTTCCTTATATCAACTTTAAATTGTCACCTGGAGGTCTCCACTGTTATCTAGAAAGGGACAGATGGCTTTTCTCAGTACCTGTTTACTTGAGAAGTTTAAAATTGCCTGATCTGTTTGCAAGGACACTGGTGGCTGCTCTTTCACATTAAGGGAGTTTTTAACTGTGCATGAAACAACAATACGTTCCATAGCTGCAAACCATTCTTTTCATAAGTAGTTCAGGTCTTTATCAGTGCAGCTAAACTGATGTCAAAATAAAATATGATGCTTCTCCGCATAGACACGCGTATATATACACACATAGAATACACATATCTGTGCGTGTATTTATATATCACAATATGTGTGTTTTCCAGAGCTCTTCCCAGAGGCCGGTCTTTAACAGTGGCATTAAAGATCTGACCACCCTATTTTTCTTAAAAATCTTTGAGATTTATATTTCAGTTGTTAGCGGGACCTAATAGTTGGGAATATGTTGGTTTTGTCCAGGGATATCTAGAGGAGATTTTCTCTCTTCCACATCAGAGCTAATATCACCATATCGTTTCTGTTCATTTTAGGACTGGAGATTTTTGCCAAAGCTTTATTCCCTCCCTTCTCACCCTCCCCCCTTTTTTTTTTTTTTTGTTTGATTTAAATCTGCTCATTCTGCTATAAAACTCTGCAGACAAAGGCCAGAGCATTGTTTGACACATAAGCCTGTTTCCAGTCTGCTTGATTGATCAGTCTGGCATCTTCTCTTGGCATTAAATACAGTCACAGACTTCATATTCTCCTAAAAGGCAGTATATATCGGTGGAATTTGCATTGTTACGTGTTTCAGCAACTCTCATGTAGTCTGATGAATGGCATTTTTATTATTGTAGGCTTAAAAACTGGGTAATAATGAGTTTATAATTCTTATTTTGTAAAATAAAAATTAAGGTAGCATACAGCTGTACTTTCAATTTCCTTCTCGTTCCTTTCTGATTCTGAAAATGTGGGTTAAATCTGTTTCATAGCTCAGGTTCTCCACGAGATTAGGTGGAAGTGAAGGTTGTAAATCAAGTAGATAGAGCATGTGTGCCAAATATAATCTGAAGGTATGATATTCAGCTTATATCAAGCACATTTGGGAAAGAAACATCCTGATTTGGGTAGGCATTAATGTAGGATGTCCATTATCTGCGAAGTATTTTGCAAGGGATGAGTGAAAATATTGCAAGGCAGTTCCTGAAATTCTGCATTTTGTTGAGTGTATCGTGAAATGTTGTTTCAGTTTGCTCAGGATGAAGATAGTTGTATCGGGGACTTTGCGGTGGTCGAGTATGAAACCGCCGAGCAGGCTGAGAAAGTCCAAGAGGCCACCGATGGTATGACTATCAAAGGAAAGAGAGTCCAGGTGTCCTTCTGTGCTCCGGGAGCGCCGGGCAGAAGCACATTGGCAGCACTTATAGCAGCGCAGAGGATGGTAAGATATATGTGAATCTGTTTTCAGAATGAGTTTGATGCACCTTGAGTTGGTTCAGAGGAATCCAGCTGCTTTGCGTTAGGAAAACGAGCCAAGCTTTTGGAAGCATTAGCCTTTTTTTAATCTAGTGAGCCTAGTTCAGGAAAAGCATGGCCATATTCTGCGAGGAGGAAGGGTAAAATATAGCTGTAAGATATCACAAAGTTATACTTACGTAGCTCTGGGATTTTAGTAAATTTAATTTTCTGTACAAGAGTTTATTCCGGTTCAAAAGAAAAGTAACTGTAAGTGGAATCATTTGACAAGCTAAAACTTGGTTTAAAACAGAGGCAAGAATTTGTCAATTTTAAGATAAATTTCAAGGTAGGAGGAATAGTTTAATTTCATGCTTGATATAGAAGAAAGCTTTTTACACCCACATGTCTTATCAAATTATTTCCTAGAAAATTGGATGTGATAAGTGTTACATGAAGCTGTCTTAAAAGTAGAAGCAGAAGAGTCTCATTACTTCAGCTGGCTTTAGCCCACATCTCTATAAAAGAGATGAGCGGTGCTATTATGAGATACTGTGTGGTGTTCATGTTCTCCTTTGTTGATAACACTGTCTTGGTTTAAGGGGAAAAAAGAAATGTGTCTTAGGAAAAATAATACACTTAAAGTTTGGGGGTAATAGTTTAAGTGTTTCGTTTGAGGGAGAAGGAGTGGGAAACAGGGAAGGACATGGGATTATTTTCTGTGTGAAATGAAATATGCATCTTGACACCATACAAGGCATTTAAATGTATTCTTTGTGTTCTCCTGATTCTAACATTTTTGCCTCTCTTTATTGGAGATGAGGAACAATAGGAAAGGTTTGCTTCCAGAGCCAAATCCAGTGCAGATTATGAAAAGTTTTAATAATCCAGCAATGTTGCAAATGCTGCTGCAGCCCCAGTTGCGTGGACATGCCGTGAAACCTGGTGAGTTGTTTTAACACTGAGTTTAAAAAAAACCCCGTTCTTGGTGCTATGAGGCTTTCAGTGAAGGAGAGGAGCAGATCTTAAAATCTGTGTAGGCGGTGTTTCAGTGTGTCTGTGTAGACTCACATTTTAAGAAAGCAAAAGCAAGAGCTGAATAGTTACAGTATTGTGTCTGGGTAAAATTTAGTGTTACCTAAAAATGTCCTCATATTAACTCTGTGGTCTCTGAATGTTTGTGTTAGAAATGGGTTTAAAATGAAATGTCTTTTGCAGACATCATTAAAATGGCAGGTTTAAATCTGATTCTAGAGCTGAACTTTGCAGCCTGAGTTTTTCTCCTGTTGTTTCCAGTATAAACCATTATTCAGTTGGATGCTGCCATAGCCCTACACAGCATTTCATAACGGCATTAGCCAGAGATATTTCTCTGCCTTCTCATTAGGATGGATGGGAATAAACATACTAAAAACAGTCTGAGACCATTTCAAATGGGGGAAGTATTAGGAACAGGGATGGGAACAGATAATTTGAAGAGTCAGGTGGGGCACAGCTAAGAGTTTGTGACATAATCTACTGACAGAAGATAAACAGAATTTGTGTGTGAAGGGAACACTTCAGTAAAGAAGCACTTTTTCAAAGCACTTTAGATAATGCTGGGTTCATGCAGTCAGCTGCAGGCATTTCTGCATCTTTGAGTGAAACTCTCAGCATTAGAGGAGCACCTTGAGAGCACATTTGCTCTCTCGTATGCTGTTAATTGCAGATCAAAGCTGAGTGTATTGAAAGGTTTCACTATAATGACCTTCAGTCCACCGGAAGGTTTCATGGAAACCAAATCTGAAAAATAACAGAACAGATCTTTACTTGCCTAACTTTTTCTTGTGTTTCTAAAACAGTTCTTGGAGCATCTGCAGGTTTACCTCACCTTCTAAATTCAGCAGTTGGCCCACCTTTTTTGCAGTTGAATAAAGTTCATCAGGTATGTGACAAAATAACTTTTGTCAAAATAGGTATTTGTGGAGATTTTAGCATGAAAAATATCCTCAAAGTTTTAAGGAATTACAACTAAAATCAAGTGTTGTCCTTAAAGCTGTGTTTAAGAAAAGCACTCTGAGATGCCGATGGGGATGTGAGAGCAGACTGTGCTTACTGTCTGCGAGTGAGTTATTTTATCTTACCGAGCTTTTGATTTGCCAACACCTGCCGATGTAGAGACAACTTGCCATTACTGGCAAAAAAAAATCCTCTTAAAATTAGAGCTCTAGGAGCATGCCACATCCATTCTTTTGGAACTGCTCATACATAGTTCCTGTAGACACTTGATTGTTTTATCTTATTCAAACCACAAGCTTAGCATCGTTATCTTCATTTTAAAGCTTGCAAGGACCAAAATGCAGTATATATGCCATAAAAATAGTGATTTGCAGATGTTACTTCTTAGTTAAAAAAAACCCAAAAAACACTCGAGGTTATAAGCTGTTTAAAGTGTCCTCAGAGTATCTGTAGTTCCAGATGGACACCAGAACTTCTGAAAGAGACAATAAATGGTATTTGGGATGAGTTTGCCCTGGAAATTGGAGATGAGGATATGGTAGAAGAGCACCCGCAACCAGAATTCTTCCCTGCAGCAGCACTCTTGGCCAGCAGCCTGTCGGGCCTCCGCCTTGTGTTGAGGTTCTTCAGAGATTTCTCTGCCAGGAACCAAACTTTGCCTTTAATATTCGTGGTGGGGATTTTCCTAAGTACCTATGAGGGACTGGAGTCAATGGCTTTGACTTCCTATTTCGGATATTTCAGTAATTCCCATTTGAAAAATAAAATCCCCTCAAGTATTAGTTGTTATTTCTGCTGTTCTCTTGGCAAACACAGACTTAAAGATCTTAAAAAAGAACAAATTAAAATGCAGCAATACTCCTTATGTTAAGTATGTTTAGCTTTTTTAATTTTTCCTGTTAAAAGCTGGTAGGTGAATATATTCATTTTGAATAAATACTACTTAATTTTGCCCCATCAAATGAGTTGCTTTTGTCCTGTACAGTGTAAAATACATCATTCTTTGCTAGTACTTCTTTAATGTAAATGACATTTTCAATTGGTGTGTTTAGTTACTGCTGCTCTCTCTTCGGCCGTGGAGAGGCTATGCTTCCTTGGAAGGCAGTGTGAATGTTTTCTAATCACAGCTGGAGACGGGCATGTTTTACACAGTTAACAGTGTGATTGATGATGATCCAATGTTTTTTGGCTTAAGAGTGCTGCAGTCAAACAAGTTAGCGTTTTCTCTTTACAGAGACTTGCGGGTCTAATGTTCTTCCAGGGAGCTTCCTGTCATTTAATTAGCTCCAAACCTGCTTTAATAGCCTGAATTTTATTGACAGTGATTTGATTATCCCTATTCCTTCTATTAGGCACATTTTTCTGTTACTCAGTGACTTATTTCAGAGTGTTCTCTAAAGTCAGAGAACCAGGTCACTATTGTCTTGAAATTCTGTATTGTCACAAGACAGAGGCACAGGCAGCGTCTTGGCTTGACTCTCTCCCCACCTCCCCAGTCACACACTGGTTCAGCTTCCTGTGTGTCTTGGTTTTGCTGTCATATAGTCAAGGTTTTGTAAAGTAATATAACGAGAACAGTATTTTTAGGATGATTACGCCACAACACTATGAAATAATTGATTAAGAAAAGATTAATCAGAGAGGAATTTGAACAAATGGGTTATTCATCCAGTAATGTTTCAACTCTGGAGGTAGCATGGCTTTTAACTTCTCTCTTTTAATTTCTCTTAGTTACAATTATGACATAATAATGCCAAAATAATGCATTTTAAACTTTCTCAGTGATGCGTTTTCCTCAGTCATCCCGCAGTTTATTAAATCTTTATTAACCCAGAGAATTTCTTTTGAGGATTCTAACCAAACTGTTTTTTTTTTTCCATTCTTGCATTTCTGAAGGTTTTGCAATTGAACTAACGCATTTTCTTTGTTGACGTAACCAAGTTTAGAAGGAACAAACACTGGTGTTGGTGACAATAAACAGCCCTGGATAATTTCTACTGGAAATCGCTAAGACAATTAAAATAACAGATGTGTAGCTAACCTAGACGTGGCACATTTTTGTTTTAAATTGCACATTTCTGAGTCCAGATGAGACTATATTATAGGCATAGAGGTTTTTTCCCTAGGGAATTTGACCCTACCACACAGAGACACAACCTAGGCTTGAAAATATTCGTGAGGTGTTTTGCAGGAGGCTGCAAAATCCGCAAATCTGTGCATCAGGAGAGCTGCCTTCTTTTTGGGTTCCACCTTCATTACCTGGTTTTGGTGACCTTTCCTATGTAGGAGATTTCAAAAAAAATGAGGAAGGGCTATACTCGTCGTGATTTGACAGTCAGTGTCCCATATATCTATTCTTGCACCGCTGTACAGAAAGGTTTGTAGAGCAACCTATTTTTTGCCCGGCAAATCACGCTCAGGAGCTGCTGCCAGAAAGAATTTCAAGCCTGTGTTCAACCAGCATGAATCGTAGCGTGGTTTTGTGATCCGGAGTGGACATAAGGTTTCTTTTAAGCCACTGTATTAGTCTGAGCACATAATGCTGAATATACCAGTAGCAAAGTCTGAACATGGTGCCCCAAAGTTGTTCATGAAGTGGCTCAATTCTGGTGGCAAATTGATCCAGAATTCTTGAATGAAAAACACTGCTGTTTTATAGACTTGAAAATCTGTAGGTGCTGTGGTTTGTGAGCTTTTTAGTGGTTCTGGAATAGAATTCCGTATAGATAGTTGCCACTAAAAAGAGGGGAACAAACATATCTGGATATTCCTCTTTGAAAATGAAGATACTGTTTGGTAACTGTAAAGCCAGGGACGAGAGTCCCTGGTGGTTGCGACTGAGTCCTGCAAACTGATACTTGGCGGGGATTATGCATTAGAATTGCAATGCAAGGCACAGTGCAAATGTTAACAAACAACGAAGTCCTTATTCATACAGCTCCTAATCCCCTGAAGTCCTCGTGTCTCATCTTTCTTCTTGGCACTGTAGGTAACTCCTCTATCTAGTCTGTCTGCTGAGGCTTCAGACGCATTTAGCTTTCCCTGTTAGCTTAGACAAGGGGGCTGCAGTGGAGTCTGGACTGTGCTTGGGGTATACTCTTGATCCCTTAAAAGCCATCAGAAATCATACTTGTGGTTGGGAGGTGAAAAAAAGTTTAGTAGAACTTGAAATAACTTTCTGTGAATGAAGAAAAATTTAGTTCTGTGGAGGAAATAGTTATTTTCCTTTGCTATATTGACCCAGAAACTAATTTAAATTTCCTTCAGCAGTATTATGTGAAAATGTTTCAAGAATGTACTGTTTTCCATGCCTGTCAACTGACCCTTCTTTTATTAATTTCACAGAGTTCAATTCTGGGGAGTACCTCTAACTTACTGCTGCAGAGCCCTGCTCACCTACCCTTGCCGCAGCAGCAGTTGATGAAGATTGAAAACCTTCAGGCTAATAGTGTAAGGTCATGGCTTTAACTTCCACCGTCTTCGGACATTCTTATAACTGCTAAAACAATTAAGTTTTTCCATCTAGTATAATTGAACAGTTCAGTTCTATAGTTTAGTTCTATAGTTTAGTTTATAGTTCTATAGTTTAGTTTTTCATCTAGTATAATTGAGCAGTTAGTATCTAAAAAGCTTAACTGAATGTGAAATTTATAAGAAATAGCCACAGACAGATTATTTCAATCATTTACACAGTTTTCTATTCTTCCTTATAGAAACCGGGTTTGCTGGGAGAACCTCCAACAATGCTACTGCAGACAGTACTGGGAATAGGGGTAATGCCCTCAGTGAGCTCAGGCATGGGAACCCGTGGAGAAGCTCTTAAGTGTAAATGACATTTTATTTCATACCGAATCAGTAGAAATGCTCAGCTTGAAATCATGCACCTTATTTTCTCCCACTGTAGCAAAAGCAATAATATGTCCAGGCAGAGAGCTTGGACGATAATGCACGTTATAGAGCCATATAGCCAAGCAAGGTAACAAGTTATATATCTGTATAACCAACTGGTTTAAGCAGAAACAAACTTGAAATATCTCGCCTTGTTGCCTGGCTTCTCTCATCCCTTTGGCAGGGAAGAAAGAGCACGCTGTGGCATTGGTTGAATATTTGTTAAATATTCTGCTTGCTCAGTTACTACCATTTTTTTGTATGCTTTAAATATGGTTTTATTTAGGTCCAAAATTTGGGTGTTTGTTGTTTCAAAGGAGATAAATCTGAGTAGCTGAAGAGGCACCACAAATAATGTTTTTTTTGCATTAATTCCATTAACCAATAGAGCTTTAACATCCAGTCTGTGACAGATGTCAATTCTGAATGCAAAGTTCTGCGCCAGCGATGCCCACAATTTTTATGAGGAGACATCAGTTGTGATACTGCTTAGTGCATCGTTTTTGTTTCCTCCACTGAGAGGAAAGTTCTAGACGTGGTCTGGGTAATGGTAGTAACCAGGAGCAAGGAGAAACTTGTGGGGGGTGGGGAAGAAACCTATTCTGAATGTCTTGATTTTAATTTTGGAGAATATTTTCTAGCCCTTTTGTTTGGAAAAATAATTTCCTTCTTTAACAAGTTGAGGTGGGGGTTTTCCCCTTTATTCCAATACAGGATCCTCTAGGATGTTGTTCTCTAGGATGTTGTCCTCTAGGATGTTTTGAAAGTGACAGGAAACATTAAGTAACTTATTATCATAGTGAATGTTTGGAAAAGTCACGGTTTTCTTCTATTGCATTAGCTTTAAATAGAGTTGTTTGCTCCTGGAATGGTAAAAGAATAAAAACTCTTGTCAGAATCTGGTTTTCTGGGACAGCTGTAAAATAGATCTCAAAATGTTTTTCTCATCACTTGGTAAAAACCACAAACAAAACGTGCTGATAAATCTTGTCTAAGAGAAAAGTTTCTCCATTTATGGTTGACTGCAGCATCTAATCTGACTCCAATTCAAACAGCGGCGGCGGCGGCAGGGATGGGCATGCTGCCATTCTTTCCGAATCAGCACATTGTTGGACAAGCTTTACCAGGGCAAAATAATGCGCCGGATAAACAATCAACTACCGAAGCGGTTGTCTCGGGATCACAGCCTTATCATCAGACCTTAACAAATCTTTCTGCGGGAGCTTTGCGGGCTGGACATGCCAAACAACAAAATCAACTAAAAAGTACTGATACAAGTTTAGGGGTAAGGAATATCGAATACAAACATTTCCTTTTTTTGTGTGTGTGTGGATTTTCCCTTTTTTATTTCAACACGCTTAAGAGTTAACTGCAACTGCTTATTGTAGTTCTTCCCTACAAAATTTGCTAAATCACAGGATCATCCATGAGACATTTTAAGGTCATTTCAGTTATGAATAATAGGGAGAGAACAATAATGCTCTTTGGTGGTCCAAATGAATTAACAAAGGAAGCTTTTTACAATGCTGGAGGTTTTTGGTTTTTTTTTTCCATGTGTTTGCCTCATAGTATTTGATGATGAAATTATCTCAAGGGCAATGTCCCTTTTAAAGACTGAAAATTGAACTTGTGGTTGAATTTCATGACTAATCAGGAGCAAGTCTGGTGGTGTGTAGGGCCTTTGGGTTGCCAGGTGGTGTGTGAATTTTCCACTTCTAATCCGTACCCTTTCAGCCACAGCTGACGTATTCTTAATCTGTATCACTTTTAATATTTATTCCCTTGAAGACGAGCAGGGGGAAGATGATGGGGTAGGATTTAAGTATTTTTTTTCAGTAGTTCTTTCCTGTCATTAACAGAATTTGCTTTTTTTTTTTTTTTTATAATATACTTAAATACTTTGACATTTATGGGGAAACATGTTCTTAATTCAGATCAGATCTGTGTTTTCCCTACATATTATCTGAAGTGATTAGATTATATACTGTATTGGTATTTGCCTTTGTTAGACAGCTTTGACAGATTTGGTCCTACTAAAGAAAGTACATTTTTTTTTAATTTTTAAATCACTTTTTACTGTAACGAAGTGGGATTTTTACCTATATATAGATAGATGTGGGTAAGATACATAGGGTATATGTCTATATGTATCTAAAATCAGTGTTTTATTTCAGTGTTTCACTTAGTTAAAAGGAAGTGTAATTAATCCATTAGAAGACTAGATAATTCATTTATTTCTCTGAATATTGTTTATCAGGAGAAGTTCTTTTTTTGAAATCCTGGTAGATGATTTAATTGTTTCCTATTCTGCACCAGTAGACAGAAGGCCCAGTTTGCAAAAATCACTTCCTTGACAAGACAGCCACAATATGGTGATACCAAATGGTCATGCTGTCTTAAATGCCTGCTTTTGCATCCAGAGGAAGAGTTTCAGCACTCTGTTGAAGTTTTTTGTGCTTAAAAACCGGTCTCTTTTTTGAGCTCTGTATCTCCGACAAGCTTTGTAACTTGCCATAGCTACTTCATCCTTATTTCTGGTGTTTTTTTCTAACATAAGCCAAGAGGCTGTGAGCTGGTGGCGTACCCTTCTTAGTCCCTCATCGGAAACGCTTCTGTCAGTCCTGACACTTCATTTCGACTCATAAACATTTTCCCCTTTTAAGTCCAGGCTTATGAACGGAGCGCTCAGTAAGGTGTGTTGTAATGCCACATTGCAGACAGTGTCACCTCTCCAATCCAGGGCTCATTTGTCCTTTATTTGCTTGTGGCTCTGGGTGAAAGAGAGTTGATTTTTGTCTTGGCCATGTACTTCATGCAGGGAGATCCTGCATCTGGAGTCGTTATGGTAATTATTATGCCTTTTCTTGAATGTAAAAGGTTTTCTTTTTTTGTTTGTTTTTTTAATGTCCTTTAGTAACTTAGTCTAAAAAGAAACATTCCTACAAAGTGACTTGGCAAGAAAAAAATACAGTCAAAGCGTCCAGACAGTTGTCCCCAGTGTTTATTAAAATAAAATAAAAAATAATAAAAAAAAAGTTTTCCTGTTACATTTCATAGGGCTAAATTGTTGATTTTTTTTTTTTTTTTTTCCTAAAATCCTGCTGGGACACTTACCTTGTTTCTGACAAATGTACAAATATAATGCAATTTTCTCTGTCCAATTGTTTTGCAGACTCCCTTGAAAAAACAGACTTCGCTGCTAGGAGAACCACCGAAAGAAATACGGCTCAGTACCAACCCCTACTTGAATTTGGCGAGTGTATTGCCCGGTATATGTCTTCCAGGTAAGCAAATATTTAGTGGGTTTAGTTGCAAATTTCCTTGACCAGAGTGTGACAAGTCATTATCCTGTTCGGCAGGTAATTCCAGTGACCACAACGCTTACCTTTAAGGAAATCTTGTGGTCTGTCTTAAAATTGCAGTGTGATCTATCCTCATAGTTAATGTTTTATTTGAGAAGGGTAAATTTTCAGAGTTAATGGGCTTACTAAACTTCTAGAAAGCCTTTAAATTATTAGTAGCGCTGATTAATTTTGAGCACAGTCTGATCTGAAGAGGCAATTTCTGTATTAATGCTAGAATATTGATAAAGAAGAGTGCGGCCTAATTTTGTGGAGTTTATACAAACCGTGTGTTCTTTATGTTACAAACAGCAATTGCCAGCAAAGCCTCTAGTCCACCGCAGCAGACGGGACTTCCGAACAACATCGTGGATGCTGCCGTGTCTCAGGGAACTACGTCACAACACGCAATGGAAAATTATTTTAATTACGCTCAGCAGCACGGGGAGTATACACAGGTATGTTGCTTTGCGGTGCTTTCTTCTGAAGCCTGGTTTTTCTACTCCAGTAGCAGGGTTTTTGGCAGAGATCTGCTCAGAGCTCCCTCCCTCTGCTCGTTGTTTTTCTCCGTGTACTCTTAACGCGCTTCCTGGTACACGTGTGGTCTGATACGTGCGGTTGAACAGCGTTGCCCAACATCAGGTACTGCTTTTCAAGGGTTCCCAGGCTTTCCTACAACCAAAGCCCACCCTTTTCTTCAGGTTGAACCTCGTAGGTCCTCTTTGCTGACGGTTTCTCTCTTTCAGTGAACAGAATAGATTTAGCACAAAGTCCACCTAATGCCAGTCCAAAGAAGCCTCAAGACATTCCCTGCTGCAGTATTATAACCATTGAAAGATTGCTTCTTGAGAACCTGAATTCAGCGCAGTTGGCTGAAAAATTACTTCTTACAACTTCTGGGCTTGGCTTTTGTCTGTCTTCAAAACCATGAAGTTTTTCTTCCCCTTCCCAAGAAGTTTTAAAGTTTTCTTGAACTCGATCCCAGAGAAGAGTGTGTTCTGTCCACCAGGAGTTCCTGTACAGCTTGGGGAATTTTTGCAGTCTCTGCCGGCTGGTTTCACTGCACGGGGTTTCTTCACTCTTTGCCCCATTTGGTGATCAGGTGAAGGGCTGCCCCTCGTCTGGAGGGTGTTTTGTTGCAATATTGAGAGCAAGTTCTGAGTTTCACAGACATTGGGACATTCTGTGAAATAATATTTCCATATTTTCATTAGCCATCGCTAGTCTTGAGTAGAAATATAATTGTATACAAATCAAATACAAGAACTGGATTGTAGTGCTGTCAGGTAATCTCTAAAAATCTTGGGTCTGTGCTGAGAGACTGGCTCTGCTCTCGGTCTCTCTCTTTTCTGCCCTGTCCCCACCACCTCCTCCTCCCCAGAATCCCCTGATCTCCCATCCTGTGTAAGGAGGGCAGGATCAGGCTGTGCTTCCCTCTCCTGGGCTGCTGCCGAGGAAATCTGTGTGGTTCCAAAGCTCCTGGGGCTGCTGTGGGAGTGGGTTAGGTCTGGAGGATGGAGCCCAGGGGTTTTTTGGGTGAGGAGGGTCTCAGCCTGGCCAGGAGGGGATGTGGTCGCTGCAGCAGGGACGTTCGCCAGGGGTCAGACCCATCTCCTGGTCAGGTCAGACCTGGTGACAGTTGTGGGACAGAGAAGCAAGAGAGGTGTCCTGTGGGCCGTTGGGCTGTGCGTTTCATGAAAGGACTAACATAGTCTTGAATATTTTGTTTGAATGTAATTATTGGCCTTAAATTTGTTTTGGTGTCTCCTGGAGGTAGTTCCTAACCCCAGATCCTTAACATACTGTCCAAAAAAATCAGTAGTATTGTAGTGTATGTGCTATTAGTATTAACTTGAGTAACAGGAAGGACTCAAATGACGTCACTTAGGTGCAGAGATGTCACATGTCACCATTCAGCTATATTCATGCTGTCTGTTCCTTCTGTGTCAAAAATGACACTGTAATTCTATCCGCTGCCAAGGCACTGGTGCCTTCTTTTATGCCCTCAATGTAGTTTTAAATGTTTGGTTTGAGCTTTTATCCCTGGTGTTAAACATGTTTTGATGCTTCTTGGAGAGCTTTGCCTTTTACTTCGTTCTCGTGTCCTGTGAGACCATAAGAGTTGTTCTCATTTGAAGTGATCTTCGTAGACAGCTAATGGGAAGAGGTTTTTTCCTCCTTTATAGGAGGCTGTTCAGCAGTGGTATCAGCATTATGCTCAGGCATATAACTCTACCCAGGCAAGAGTCGATGAATTTGAAAATGAAGCCTCTGAGGTGAGAAATAATTTTATTTTCTTGATGTCTCCACTGGCTGTTTCTCCCATCAGCTGTCGGGGGGCTTTTGGAGTCCGGACACCAGCTTTCTTTGCTGATAGTGGCTGCTGCCGTCGGTACAGCAGGAATGAGGGGCTGGAGAGCGTGGGACGAATGGCACTGCATGGTCACCTTTTGCAGGGCATCCCTGCACTCTTACTCTCCAGGATTCACACTCACGCTTTTGATTCTCTCTGCCGTGAATGTTCCTCTCTTTCTAAAATCCCACAATCTGAAGTTACCTGTAAAGTTCAGGAGTGTATTAAAATAGTCCTGCCAAGACACAGCACACCACAACGTTATTGCCCAGAGGCGCTATTGGAGGATGATTCTCGCCCACGCTGTTATGTAGCTTGAGGTTTTTCTTTTTTAAAGGAATTGTCTAAAGCAAGTCATCCCCCAAACCCTACGGTTTGCTCAAGAAATTGCTGCATGCCTGAGCTGCTGCGAACTGTACACTCAGACACTTGCGCATCTGCTGAGTGCTCGTTACCATAGCAAGTAAAAATGACCTATTAAACCTATTTTCTTTCAACTTCTGGTTTATCATGGATCCCCTTCTGCGTTTAGGAATCTCCAGGTGGATCTTACCCAGCCTACAGTACCTGCTTGCAGGTTGTGCCTACACTTTACAGTGGAGCCCAGGGATCACACCAGCCAGGCAGCTTCCAGCTTCCTCCACAAAAACCGTTCAATAAGGTGAGAGGAGAGACAGGAGATGCAGCCCCAGCCAGCTGCTGGTGGAAGCGCTTCTTATTTGTCTTATGCTGCCACCGAGTGGACTTTGAACCCACAACAAGCCAAAGAAAAGAGGTTTTTCCCACTGCACCTGTGCTCCTCAGCATCCCGAGTTGCTCAGGATCACACGCAGTTCCTGGTGGATGTGATAAATAACAGCCAATGCCAGATTCCCTCAGGGCTCTCCAGAACCCTGGAGATCAGTGCTCCTCCCTGCCACAAACCACCAAATCTCACAGGCGAAGAAAAAGCCAGATGTTTGTGAGCAAACTTCTTGGAAAGATGGTATCTGAATGTGCAGCAGTGCCTTGAAGGGGGCAAATAAAGTAGGAAGTGAACAAAGGAGGAGGAGCTTCACACTGGTTTTAGATGGGCTTTTTTGCCCGATTGCAGATGTTTTGCAGTGAGTGCCACTGGGGTAAAAGCTCTGAAGTGGAGTTAGCAAATCACAGCGGTGTCTGGGCTATCTACAGCCGCTGCTTTGTGGTGCTGGTAACTGGATCCTGGGAGGAAAACCATTTAAAAATGACTTTCATTTGAAGTATGTAACAGACGTCAGATACAGGCTGGTTCAGCCACACTCACTGAGCAGAGTTTCCTTTGTCCGTTGCACCCAGTAGACACCTAGTTTTCATCCATGAAGATGTGGGAGGGATGGGGAGATGCTATGGAAGCCGTGAGAGATGACTTAAAGGAGGCTGGACTAAGAGCAGGCTGGTTTGACACAGACCGAGACGGTGGGAATAAAGCTTTGCTCTGTCTGACCATAGGTCTTGTTGTTTCCCGAGTGCCTTGGAAGTCCTGAGGAATTCGTACCCTCGTGTCGTAGGTAAATCCCATTACTCCCATTTTTACGGATGGGAGAGACCTTAAAAGCCAGGTTGTCATCTGTTTTGGAGCAGCTGCAGGGAATTAAGTCTGTCAGCATAACAACCTTTTGTGAGTCCAACCCCAGCCGTGGGGGCGGTGACGGTCTCTCCGAGCTCTGCTGGAGGGAGGCCGAGCTGGCTCTCCCGTCTCCAGCGTGGCTCGTGGTCCTCCAGCCCGGCTCTCCTCCATCATGGCATTAAATCCCTTTGCTCCACAGACGTTGGCACTGGGATTCAGCACACGATGGTCTGGCGTTTAGAAGCCACATCTCAGAGTTGGGATGAGATTTTTCCAGTTTTTGGAGGAGATTTACGAGGAACACACAACTCTGATGTGGCTAGAAATGAGGGAAATGGTAACAAGAGAAGGAAATAGTCTGGGGTTTGAGCAATAATGCCTTCCAGTTTATCTCCGGTCTAAAGAGGAAAGCTTGTACACGGAAGGTGATGTTGAACAGCTCGTTCAAAAGTCTGCCTTAATGCCAGGCGCCGGAAAAGGCAGAACGAGAGCGATCAGTCTCTTGGCATAAACTAGACGGAAGGTACGGTTTGTCTCCGCAGCGAGGTACTTCTCTCATTCCTGGGCTCAAAAGATAAATCCCAGTGAAGAGGGGACCCAGGCTGGTCCCCAAGGGGCTCTGTAGCGGTGGAGAGTGTGTGCTTGTGTGTGTGCACGCTCGCTTTAGCCCTGTAACCTGATTTTCTCCTGCTTCTGTGGGGCTGCGTTTCAGAGGTGGAGGAGAAGCATGGTTGGAGATGCATGTGACCCACACGGTGGAGATGCTGCCACGTGAGCCAGAGGACGTGTGACATTCCCCACGGCTGTTGGAAGAGCAGGAGAGAGGAGGGGGACAAAACCTAAGCCTTTCCTCAAGCAAATTCCTATTTATGATGAAATCGGACTTAGCTGAGGGTTGTTTGAGTTGTGAATGTGAATTAGTGAGGGGCTGGGGGACCTTTGGTCAGCACCGCTGGTCTTCTGGTTGAGTGAAGGAATGAGTGTCTCCTGGTCTGTGAAACGTGAAGGTTTCTAAATAGTTCAGCCCAGCATGAACCAAACCCCCGAATCTTCTGATCTAGGAGCCAGGCTTAACCCTGGTGGAGCAGGACATGGTGAGGTCAGGTTCAGGTGGTCATTACAGGGCAGATACGTCAGTCTTTTAGAGCAAGGTGACTGTTTAATTAATGGAATTAATGACACGTGGGGGGAAAGAGGGAGTGATCAAGACTGGTTAGGATGGTGGGCTCTGGTGTGTATGTGCAGCTTCTAATGCTGTGATAAGACGTACTGCAATGTCCTGCTCTGATGGATCCCAGAGAAGAACTGAACCTGAATCTTGTGTACCCTAAGGGGCCCTCGGTGATGGGGCAGCCTTAGGTCACCTCTGCCCTCTCCAGAAGGTGAGGTGTCCTCACCTCAGGATTTTCTGTGTATCAGTGAGGCATGTTGGTTAGAATCATAGAATCATAAAATGGTTTGGATTGGAAGGGACCTCAAAGACAATCTAGTGCCACCCCCTGCCCTGGGCAGGGACACCTCCCACCAGACCAGGTTGCTCCAAGCCCCCTCCAATCTGGCCTTGAACCCCTCCAGGGATGGGGCAGCCACAGCTTCTCTGGGCAACCTGGGCCAGGCTCTCACCACCCTCACAGCAAAGAACTTCTTCCCCACATCTCATCTCCATCTCCCCTCTTTCAGTGTCAAACCCTTCCCCCTCCTCCTATGGCTCCCCTCCCTCATCCAGAGTCCCTCCCCAGCTTTCCTGGAGCCCCTTGAGGGACTGGAAGGGGCTCCAAGGTCTCCCTGGAGCCTTCTCTTCTCCAGGCTGAACCCCCCCAACTCTCTCAGCCTGTCCTCCCAGCAGAGGGGCTCCAGCCCTCCCAGCATCTCCGTGGCCCTCTTCGTGGATAACTGGAAGTTTGGATTAGAAGAGTGGTTACTGCTCCCTCCGCTTGGGTACCGCACGTAAACCCGTGCCTGCAAGCGGCAGATGGTGGCCCATTCCCCACACCACCAACCCGCTTTGGCAAAACCAAGTCCTTTGGCATCTGAGTTGCCACAGGAGCTGTGCCAGGACAGTTTAACCCTTTCAGGTCTCCAAGAGAAAAGAAAGAGGCAGAAAAGGTGCCGTAGTGTGAAGGATGAAGATGGCTGGAGCTGCTGTGACGCTACGGGGTGGCAGCATGGCCATTACGCTGCTGCTTTTTAAACGCGCTGTGGAGCGGCACCACCAAGAGCCCTTTGCCCTCGCAAAAACGCACAGATGGTGGGACACCAATGCATTTACGATGAGTGGTTTTTTTTTTTAGGGAAAGGGCACAAACGCTGACTCACGAGCTGTGTATGGCTGGCCCTTAAAGCCGAAGGAGTCGGGTCTTTGGCTCCTGGTCCTCGGTAATTCCCAAGCTTTATTTATTGGCACCGTTTGCGCTGGATCGTGTGTCACTTGTCTTCTTCTCGTCCTTAGGTGGCTCCGACGAGAAGCGAGAAGCGAGGCTCCTCGTACCTGGTTTCCTCCCCGGAGCCCGGCCCCGTGGAGTGCCTGGGCCAGCAGCCCGCGGGCTCCGCAGTACGTTACGCAGAATCCTCGCTCAAAAAAAAGCGCGTTTATTAAGACCGAAGTAACCCCCCCTCCCGCCTCTGGGCGCCGGGGCAGGCTCTTCGTACCTCTGCTATTTATTGCTGCCTTAACTTCAGACAAATAATTCTTCTTTCGGGGGGGAAGGGGGGGGTGTTTCTGAGTAACCCCCCCCCCCAATGGGCAAATTTGCCGCGGAGACGGTACGTATTGCTGCGAGGTTAGTCTGACTTGCCTTCCGAAAGGATGGGCCGGCGTTTCCTTTGTCGTCTGCCACTGGCAGTAACGGTGACGGCTGGAGCTGACAACGCAAAGTAACTGGGTGAGTTTTGGTCATTTTTACAAGCCGAAAGCAATAAAAATCCCGAGGAGGGAACGCCGAGCCTTTCTCTAGTCCTCAGACTGAGGAAGTTAAAAGATGAAGTCTTGATAGTAATTTTTTTTCTTATTTTTTTAACTCAGAATGTGGGGGGTTTTTTTTTCCAATCTTTACTTTTTTTTTTTCCAGGATTAAGATTTCTGCATTTACAGCCTTTATATTTTTAATATTTCCTCTTAATCCTGGAATGGAGATATACCAAATGTATTACCAGAGCCTCTGTGATGTTTTTTTTTTCAATAAATGTTTGTTAAAAGTCAGATGCTCTGCTGTGTGCTGCCTTGCGATAGGAAATTCGATGTGGCCAGGTGATGCTTGGACAATGAAGTAACCAACCTTTGCTTTTAGGCCAAGAACCCACAGTTTTTGCTTGGAATAAGTAATGTGCAGTTTGGGAAAGCCTCTGTAAAATAGTGTGTGTGTGGCAGAGGCGTGCTGGGGGTAAGGCAGGGCCGGGGCTACACCTGCAGGTGGTGGGACATTGGTTAAAAAGAACTGGAAAAAAAAAAAATGGAAGAAATCAACTGCCTGTTGTGCTTTTTCTGACGCCTGATGCTTCGGCGTTGGAGCAGGAGCACCGCTGACACGCTCCACGGATGGTGTTGTTAATCCGGCCCTCGGGCTGGCTGTTGTGGTATTGCTGTCTTTTTTCCAAGCATCTTCACTTTCGGCATTTGCTGCATTCCAAAGCCCGGCTCCGGGTTTCACTCTTTCTTCCATCTTTCCTTTTATACGAGGTAGTTCTGGCCGGAAGGGATTGCTCCTCGCTCAGCAGGGGCCGAGCGGTGGCACCGCACAGACGCGGGTTCCCAGCTTGATTGTGTTGCTCTTTCCTGTATTTTTTTTTTAAAAAAAAAAGACTTTGTGTTTTTAGCTTATTCGTTAAGCACCTCGGGCCAGAGTCTTTCTTTCCTTGTAGCTGAAGACTTGGCAATCAAAGCTTGTGAAATGGGAGTTTGTGTCAAATCAAGCAGGAGCCACCGGAGGGGTGGGGATTGCTGCCTTGGAATTCACTTGAGCACCCAGGTCAGGTCCTTCTTACTTCGTCTTGCTAGATAATACTCAAGCCATTTTTTTCAATACTGATTGTTTAAAAAAAAAAAAAAAAAAAAGTCTTAAATTCTGCCTTTCAAGCTTTGTAATGTGACCAAGACACATATTTTTGAAGCTTAAAAAAAACCCCTGCAATCCAACAACCTGTGGCTACGGGCGGTAACTGCTGGTGGCGGCCAAACAGGGAGGCGGGTCCCAGGAGCTCTTCTGGGCTTCCCTGTGTACGTACTGATGAAGTCACGTGTAATATTCCCGTCAAACTGTTTGTATACGCGACTTTCTCAACTTGTTACGCTTTTCAATGACAATAAATTGTTGGTACACATTTAAGGTGGATTTCTGTGGGAGGAAAACAGCTCCGGACTAGCTTTAAAACACTCATTTAACGTAAGGAAAGGTTGTTTTGAAGACCTTCTGATCACTCTTCCTAGGGAAGCTACATTTAAAAAAAATCTTTCTGTGTTTAATTTATGATTAAAAAAGATACGCACGTGGAGAAAAAAAAAAAAATCTTTATTAGATTTGGCTTGTATAAAGAGTAACAAAGTGCTTACAGATTCATATCGGGTTCATAAGTGACATACAGAAAAAATAATGTAATACTGTAAAAATAAATCTGACCTCGTTGCAGCTCATAATTACAATTATATATATATAGATATGTATTTAAAGTCGCCTTTCTGTTATTGCCAGCACCGAGTATCATCTCTTCAAGGGTATGACCTTAGGTCACTGCTCAGCAAAAGGTTTCCAGTTAAACCACTGTTTTATCGGCACCCGAGGGGTTTAGAAACCAGGAGCGCGGTGCCCCGGGTTCAAACGCTAACGCTGGGCCTGGCAACAAAAGCAAACGTGGTCCCAGTGCGGCCCCCGCCGGTTTTTCCCTCCGCTTAACTGGATACCGCTCACTCGTGTGGTTGGGCTCTGGGAGTCAAATTAAATAAAGGGCAGTGCTGTAATTTAAAGAATCGGCATCTCGGGCCAGAGGAAGAGTGTTGCAGAACTGCTAAAATGAATTCAGGTGTGGGCCAAAGAAATCTGCGCCCCAAAAACCTGCCGGGTGTGAGGCGCACCCCTCGGCCGGCACCACCGGCTCCACTCTCCCAGGCCGCCTTCTCCCCCGCTGCCCACGCTGCTTTTTTAGCCTGTTATTTGTCAGGGGAGAACCCACCTCCCCCAGATTCTACCTAAACATTTGGTTTCCTTTCTATCCTTAGAGCGTGCGATTAATTCCTTGCGCAGGTTGCGTGGCGCTGCAGCGGAGGGGCAGGACAGGGCCAAGAGCAGCCCCCGGGCACCTTCCACAGCCCCGGCCGCTGGAAGCGTCAGCAGGTGGAAACGTGGGCTGGGACAGGGGGGCGCTGAGCTTGGAAAAGCAAATCTCTTTATCCAGAAACCAGTTTTCCCCATGGGAAGCGTAACTATCCATCTAGCTCCGTGCTTTGGGTTGGTTGTTACCTTTTTGAAGAGGCCCGTAAAGCTTTTTTTTTTTTTATTATTATTTTCAAAAATATCCAAGAGCTCAGAACTGCAGCCTCGTTAAAACGAGCCGATTGTTTCGTCTTCTCTGGATTTTTTATTATGCCAGAGTTGGGGTTTTTTTTGTTACTAAAATTGTTAAGTGCACGTGAAGGATATACGGGCAGGCAAACTTTTTCTCAAAACCCCATCAAAATCGTTAAATTGCTGTATCAAATCCTCTCGTGTCCCCTGGTGCCTTATTCCGGGAATAAGGGGCGCACGGCAGACTTGTTTTAAATGCTACGGATCGGAACTGCCGGCCCCTGCCCCTCGCAATTATCAGGGGCGTTCTAATTGCGCTGAGACCGTCAGCGGGGAAAGGTAAAACTGCTTTGGGGTGACGGCAGCAAAAGGAGTTGAAGCGATTGGGTCCTGCCATACCTTTTAATTCAGTCGATCCAACTGTTGACTAAAATTAAAAAGGAAAACTGTTGGAAAAAGAATCCTTTAAACACATTAGCACAGTCAGAGTACAAATTACAGTAGTTAAAAAAACGACAGGCCGTGGGCATTTATATTTTGACACGCAAAGTACTGACAGTAGAAAAAAAAAAAAATCATTACATTTTACTCATAATGGTTTCAAATCCTTGAATCAGATTGTGAAAGGTTGTCCGTTCGTCGTGCTTGAATATCCAACACTTCCTCATCAGCTGGTCCACCTAACCACAACAAGAGAGATATATTTAAAGGATGCGTGAAACATTTCATTTCCCTGCAGCCCACCGCCGCGCTGGGCAGGAACACGCTGCCCCTTGCCTCCCCCAGCCTTCTCGGGGCCCGCGGAGGGGCTCCAGCCCAGCCCCGGGGCAGAGCGTGGCTCTCCCGCCTCCCCGAGAGCAGGAGGAGACCCCGCCGAGGGACGTCGGGGTCCAGGCTGCTGCACATCCAGGAACTCTCCATTTCAAAAATCAGAAGGATTGGGAATGAATTTTACACGGATCCAGACACTGAAGCCAAGTTCTGAACCCCTCTGGAGGGACATCGCGAACTTGGGACCGTCAGTGTGAAAAAACTTTTTAATGCTTAAAAACCTTGGAAATGCCTTTTTAGTAGCACAGCTGGCATTCTTCCTACCAGACCTACTCAACCATGAGCGCGTGGAGCTCTCCCCGCTAATGGAGTGTCATTATCAAAGCATCAGTGCATCGTTACCTCCTCTGGGCAGTTGGGCGGCCGTGGCAAACGCTTCTCTTCCTGCAAGACGCGCACCAGCCGAGCCACCGTCATCTGTCCCTGCGTGGGGCCGATCATTTTCAAGAATTCCTGTGAAAAGAGAGGGAATCAGCGGCGCCACCTCTTGCCCTGCGCAAATCCCTGCGTTCCATGGACATTGAGACGACACTTCAATCTCAAAACGAAAACCATCAGTAGATGCTTATCTGTAGCTACCGCGCGCCATGTACTCGCTTTAGAAAACAGACAGTAATAATTATAAACACAGTTTCCTCCCTAGGACACGTGGTTGCCACAACCTAACTCTGTACAGGGTCTTTAGTGAAAGACACCTCGAGGGCTGGGTCCAGTGTTGGGCCCCTCGTGACAGGAAAGACAATGAGGGGCTGGAGCAGGTCCAGAGAAGGGCAATGGAGCTGGTGAGGGGTCTGGAGCACAAGTCTTGTGAGGAGCAGCTGAGGGAGCTGGGGGTGTTCACCCTGGAGAAAAGGAGGCTGAGGGGAGACCTTCTCGCTCTCTACAACTGCCTGAAAGGAGGGTGTAGCCAGGGGGGGTCGGTCTCTTCTCCCAAGGAACAGGCGATGGGACAAGAGGAAACAGCCTCAAGTTGCCCCAGGGGAGGTTTAGGATGGATATTGGGACAAATTTTTCCCCCAAAAGGGTTGTGAAGCCTTGGCAGAGGCTGCCCAGGGCAGTGGTGGAGTCGCCATCCCTGGAGGGATTTCAAAGCTGGGCAGACGTGGTGCTGAGGGACATGGGTCAGCGGGGGTTTGGGCAGTGCTGGGTCGATGGTTGGACTCCATGATCTGAAAGGTCCCTTCCAACCCAGACAATTCTATGATTCTATAAAATAAAGAGATTCATTCCACTTCTTGTTTCCAAAAATAATAACTATTTAAAAAAATAAATCTGGTTTAAGCAGCTTTAGCAGCAATGTCTTTCACAGCCACTTACTGCCATGGGACTGGCCTCGGAATCACAGTAGGTCAGCAGTTCGTAGAGCGTCACCCCGAACGACCAGACGTCCGAGGCGATGTAGAATTTACTCTGGAGCAGGCACTCCGGGGCGTACCTGCGGGCACAGCGTTACACTTCATTCAGACCTTCTCACACAGGCACAACCCTACGCCTTTAAAATAAGCGAAGTAAAGAGGCGCCTTCTGCGTTCATACAAAGATCGTGGGGAAAATGGATCATTAAGCGCAGGAAGAAATAAAAAGCACCGTAACAGTCTGGCAGGTGCCTTTGCCTTGCTCTGACGCTGTGCCTTTATTTAGGCACGGTCCGGTTAAAGAGAACGAGTTAGAAATTATTACCAAAAGACAGGGCTGTCGAGGTCATCCTTGACGGTGTAGTACTCCTTGTCGGTCTCGATGGCTTTGGTGAGACCAAAGTCTCCGATCTTCACTCGGTTCTCACTTTCGACAAGGACGTTTCTCGCTGCTAAGTCACGGTGCACGTACTGACAGGAGCCCAAATAGTTCATTCCCTAGGAGAGAAAAAGCCTTTTATGCTGGTTTTTCCAGTACTTAAGTCACTGTTTTTCTCCAGCTTCCCCTTCAAGTGCTCCCTGGTCGAATTGGTAACACCCCACCCACGTTTCCCACACCACGTTCTCCATCTGTTGGCACTTCCCAGGGTCCTTTTCTGACACCCCCCGCCTTAAACTCAGCCTTTGGGTTCCTCATCTATTGAGACTCTTGTTTCCGCTTTGTGCGTTTTAGTTTTCAGCTGAAAATTAAAAAGCCCTGTCCTCAGAGCCTTCTCTCCACCGCAGCAGCCCCTTTGTCTGTCTCTACGCTTCCTGTCACTGCCCGGTCCACCATCATGGTTTAGTGATGGTTTTTTTAGTCAGAGTTAGGTTGATGGTTGGACTAGATGATCTTGAGGGTCCCTTCCAACCCGGACAATTCTATGATCGTCACAAAACCACGGTCTCCTGCAGAAATCACGTTGCTTCATGTGGCCTGACCGCACTGGCCTCTACTCCTTGCTTTAGCCTCGCACGCTGCTCCTTCCCTCTCGCCAGCAAACCCTTTCTAAACGCTGTCCTCCCTCCTGACACCTCAAATCCTGCAGCAGGAACAACTTCTCATAATAAACTTTTAAGGAAAGGAACTTGGCAATTATTCTCTCACTGATCTTTGTGCCGGCAGCACCTGAAGCACAGGAGAGGCCACTTTAGGGTTCAGGTCCTTGGGGACGGAGCAAGGAGAATCTCCTCCCCCCCCCAATTAAATTAAATATAAATATTAAACGAATCAAACGGAAGAGCTGCAGGAAGGCTGCGGTGCCAGGCTCACCTTGCAGATCTGAACCGCGTATCTGAGAAGTTGCTTGAGATTGATTTTGTTCTTGTTCCGCGGGAGATACTCCTTCAGGCTCCCAGAAGGAAGAAATTCCATGATGAGTTTAATCCCACTTCCTCCTAAAAACAGAGCGTGCGTTTAATTCGCAGACACGAGACCCTTCTCATGGCATCACCAGTAACTTCTGTACAACCCCCCAGCGCTGGGAGCATCTGTAAGGATATCGTGTGGCCACGGCCGGACTGTGGGCTAATGCCCATTGTCGGTCACTGAGCCAACCCAGAGGAGAGCCTACTCCAGGCAGCACAGTCACTGAATGTAAAGTTTCTAAATACTGTTTTAGAACAGGCACCACTGTAAATGCAGAAATATAAGGCAATAGAGCTTTTTTCTCTGAATGATAACGTCTGGGCTTATGGGGCCATGACCCAGCTCCTGGAACACAGACACCCCCGCCTGCCCGGGAGCGCGGTGTTTTAATGGATTTGGTGAGAGCATCAACCCCGGGGCTGACATCCAAGTTAGCTGAGCTCAGAAATGGGCAAGAGGAGGACTTCAAAGATAAACTGCTGCTTTTTCCATGAAAAAAGAGATCTAAACCCGTAAGACTGAATTAAGACTGTTTTGCTTCTTAAAATGCTTCATTTCTAAAGGAAAACCCTCTTCTATAGGAAGATTTACCGTCTTCTGTGCAAATTCCCTTATATTTGACAATGTTCTCGTGATAAAGATTCCTCAAGATTTCTATTTCCTTCTTGAGGTCAGCGATGTGGTTCCCTCCGCTCTCCGGCTTTAGCGATTTAACCGCCACTTGCTCCCCGGTGTTGTCGCCTTCTGGGTCGTATCTGCAGAGCTCAACCTTGCCAAAGTGGCCCTGATTGTACAAGAAAGAGCACGATTTAACGCAACATTCCCCAGCCGCGGTGTCACGGACACAATATTTCAGGCATTTATTTTAGACATTTACGGTTCCCATCTTCCTGTTGCGACACCGCGAGCGCAAGCAGCGCTCACGCACACACTTACACACACGACACACACACTTATCTGTGTTCCCTATCTGAGGCTGCTCTTACCTCACCCAAGTCACGGATTCTTTTCAGGAATCGTTTTTCAAAGAGCGTGGGATCGACCTCCGTAGCGGGTTTCTTCTCCGAGACGATATCGGGACCTGGGAGTGGAAAGAAAAGCCCCGGGTCAGAGAGATTCCCGTAAGGACACCTCGGTCTGGACTCTTCAAGACGTCCTCGCTCACTTCCAATCTGCTGCTGGTGGGTTCCTATCCCAACTGGCACAACGTTTCTCATTTAAATCCCGCCTATTTCTTGACAGGGAATTCCTTCCTTTGTACACGCCGGTCTATCACTCGCGGATCTTCCTCCCTCACTGTGTGGGGTGCTCGCTGCGTCTTCCAGACACTGATTCAGCTTTCTCTTGGTCTCCTTCCCACCCTGGAGCAGTTACTCAGCTTCTATGACCGTTTCATTAGTTATTACTAGGTACGGGACGTCCAGTTTTGCCCTTGACTGATGATCTGTTAGTTTTTTTTGCAGTAATTTCAACATAAGATGAACCAGGGACCAGAGCTGCGTGTGTTAATGCTCTGATTTGGTCAAGAAAGTCTCCTAGAAATCTCACGGAGCTCAAAACTGTCTTGAAACTAAAACTGTTGCATAAAATATGGACCGTTGAATGAAATGGCAGAAACGGCAACACTCTGTGAATAAAACACCCGCATCCTGTGTGCACTCATCTATAGGAAGGGACAGGACATGCTCCTGTCAATACAACGGTCCACAAGATGCTGGCTGGAAGGTGTCCACCAGCCAAATGAACCAGCCTCCCTCCTCCCTCCCCCTCCAGCAAAACCAGGCCTTACTTTGTTCCTCCAGTTTGTTGATGTCCCTCATGATGGCTCTGAAGAAGGGTCTCTGGTGGGGGTCGTAGTTCATGCACTGTTTCATCAGGTCGGCCAGCTCCTTGCACGACGGCGTCGCCAACACGAAATGCCCCTCGTAGAACCTCTCCTTCTGTAAGGGGCAAATGGAAACCGCTGCATGAGTTTTAGCTTTTAACTGAAAACCCCCCAGGCTCTATCTACATCAGAAGATGTGACCCGTTAGATCCTTAACTCGTCGGGAACTTTTTCTTAACTTTGCCAAGGAAATCCTGATTTTCAGCAGTAACTCTACATCACCTCCTGCAGGTGGAGACTGACTATTGTGCTGAATCTGGTGTAGTTTGGAGCAACACACGGAATTTCTGCAACGTGCTAGAGATGTCACCTTTCCAAAGTTATCTTCCTGCCAGGTGCCAAGCTCGCCATGTTAATTATGCACCAGGACATACAAGACAACCTGGATGAGGGGATGGAGTGTACCCTCAGCAAGTTTGCTGACGATACAAAACTGGGAGGGGTCGTTGACATGCCGGAGGGCTGTGCTGCCATACAGCGAGACCTGGACAGGCTGGAGAGCTGGGCAGGGAGGAACCTGATGAACTTCAATAAAGGCAAGTGTAGGGTGCTGCACCTGGGGAGAAATAACCCCCTGCAACAGTACAGGTCGGGGGTGACCTGCTGGAGAGCAGCTCTGAGGAGAAAGACCTGGGGGTCCTGGGGGACAATAGGATGACCATGAGCCAGCAACATGCCCTTGTAGCCAAGAAGGCCAATGGCATCCTGGGGTGCACCAGGAAGAGTGTGACCAGCAGGTGGAGGGAGGTCATCTTCCCCCTCTGCTCTGCCCTGGGGAGGCCCCATCTGGAGCACTGGGTCCAGTTCTGGGCTCCCCAGTTCAGGAAGGACAGGGAACTGCTGGAGAGGGGACAGCAGAGGGCTACAAAGACGATGAGGGGACTAGAACATCTCTCTGCTGAGGAGAGGCTGAGGGACTTGGTCTTTCTAGTCTGGAGAAGAGAAGACTGAGGGGGGAACTGATCAACACCTATAAATACTTCAAGGGTGGGTGTCAGGAGGATGGGGCCAGTCTTTTTTCAGTGGTGCCCAGGGACAGGACAAGAGGTAACGGGCACAAATTTGAATATAAGAACTTCCATCTAAACATGAGGAGGAACTTCTTTCCTGTGAGGGTGGCAGAGCCCTGGAAGAGGCTGCCCAGAGAGGTGGTGGAGTCTCCTTCTCTGGAGACATTCAAAACCCGCCTGGACGTGTTCCTGTGCAACCTGCTCTGGGTGGACCTGCTTTGGCAGGGGGTTGGACTGGATGATCTCCGGAGGTCCCTTCCAACCCCACGTGATTCTGTTCTTCACAACCCTGCAGAAGGTACCAGCTTCGGGGCAGAAGGGACCGGGTCGGGGGTGGGGGAGGAGTTGTGTGCTTTCTAAGCTCTGCAGAACCCCCTCGGCTGTTGGCCACATGCAGGAAGCTGATTGTAGCCGGGGCAGCGAGTTCCTCTCAGCCACCTCCTGTTAAAACAACTCGGGCAGTGACTCAAGTGCTCAGTCATTTCCTTCAGCCCAGCAGTGGCTGCCCCACTCCAGCGCCCTCCCAACGCAGCCAGGCTTCCAGAGAGAAAAAAAGCACATTTGGAACACATGCTGAGGGAGCACGGCAGCGATGGATAGAAACTGCCAGCACTTGGGCAGAACAAGGGTTATTTAACATTTCTTCTTATATTTCAGAGCAAACAGTAACGGTGCCCCAGTTCTGAACTAATGTCCAGAAGAAACAAGCAGGAACAGAAGAACCTGGTTGCTCTTTAAGCGGAACCTCAGTCAGTTTGTAACCGGACACAGGGCTTAGAAAAGATGTGAGAGCACCGGAAGTTCTGTTTAGTTGTTACTATGCTGAGTTTTGAAAGTCTCCAACAAGCTCAGGTTGAAGCAATAATTAGCAATTTTTGTAGTAAGGACAAGAATTGCAGCTCTGAGGAAAAAGACCTGGGAGTCCTGCTGGACAACAGGATCCCCATGAGCCAGCAGTGTGCCCTTGTGGCCAAGAAGGCCAATGGCATCCTGGGGGGCATCAGGAAGAGTGTGACCAGCAGGTGGAGGGAGGTCATCCTGCCCCTCTGCCCTGCCCTGGGGAGGCCCCATCTGGAGCACTGGGACCAGTTCTGGGCTCCCCAGTTCCAGAAGGACAGGCAACTGCTGGAGAGGGTACAGCAGAGGGCTACAAAGATGATGAGGGGACTAGAACATCTCTGTGATGAGGAAAGGCTGATGGACTTGGGTCTTTTTATTCTGGAGAAGAGAAGACTGAGGGGGGAACTGATCAACACCTATAAATACTTCAAGGGTGGGTGTCAGGGGGATGGGGCCAGTCTTTTTTCAGTGGTGCCCAGGGACAGGACAAGAGGAAATGGGCACAAACTTGAACATAAGAAGTTCCACCTAAACATGAGGAGGAACTTCTTTCCTGTGAGGGTGGCAGAGCCCTGGAAGAGGCTGCCCAGAGAGGTGGTGGAGTCTCCATCTCTGGAGACATTCAAACCTCCCTGGACACGTTCCTGTGCAACCTGCTCTGGGTGGACCTGCTTTGGCAGGGGGTTGGACTGGATGATCTCCAGAGGTCCCTTCCAACCCCACATCATTCTGTGATTCTAGGATTCTGTGAATTCCTGCCGGAACCTGTAGCAATTTAGATGGATCGGCCCCGTATCAAGTCCAGCTGAGCTGGTTTTCCTGTAAATTGAAAGCAACTCAAACTGGGTATGGGAACTAAAGTGCCTAAAAGGACGTATTTGAGAGGTCAAGGTGAAGTTTGTGTCATGTAGTTTTACCTCTGCTAACGTCTTGTCTTTCAGCGGTATTTCTCCGTTATAGCAGATTTCCCACAGCGTTGTACCAAAACTCCACTTATCTGCTGCAATGCTCAAGTTTTTGGAGTCTTCCACACACTCGGGTGCGATCCAGGGGATTCGCTCCACGCACTCTTGGGTAAAACACAGAATCAAAGCATTCTGGAGTTTATATCAAAGGACTGAAAAAAAACAGCTTTCTAACTTAGTTATTCTTGTTTAACAGCCGCATAATTAAAACAAACTAAAGCTGCAGTATTTGTCTAGCTTCAGGGAAATTTTGATTCTCCAATCCCCTTTCTCAGAAGGATGTTTCTGTGGCTTTTACAAGGTTGTGCCTTGAGCCCTTGATGCAGAAACTGAGGTTCCTTCTGTATTTCACTAGACTTAATGTGACTTTTTAAGAGAAATGAATACAAGTACCCACCGTCAGCAACTCTCCTTTACTTCTGTGTAATTTTCAGATTCATGGAAGCTGATTACTTCTATTTTAGACCCAGTTCTAGCTGGTATAAATGATATTTCTTCCTTCCCCACCACACTGAAGAGAGAAATCTGGTTCCTGTACCATACCTTGCCGGGACAGCACAGTTATGGGTATTCCAGGGTCGCTCAGCTTGATGAAAGGGCCATATTCAGTGTCAATTCCCTCTCTTGCCAGTAGGATGTTTTTAGTACACACATTTCCATGTACCAAATCCTTATCCTCCTACAGTAAGGGGGGAAAAGAAGAGTGAGTGGAGTGAGCTCTGCAAGTGCTCTAATGTACCTACAGCACAGGGCATCACTGCAAAATACCCCAAGCTGAAACCCAAAAATACAGCTTGGAAGAAATTATGCTAGAGAAAAACAGGAAAAGGAGGAGGAGGGAAACACACTGTTCATACTCGGGTATCTCTATTTGTAGAGCTGATGTATTCGGGGGGAAAAGAGCAACTTTATACTCCTTTTTTCACAAAGAATATACTTGCAGAAAGGGGGAGCTGTGACAGCGTCCCCAGACACACAGTGGAACCGGTGGCAGACGCAAGCACAGAGCCTGCGTGACCTGCTGATAAAAAAAGAGCTCATCACCTTCTCTGAGAGTCCTTCTCCTTATTTAAAGCAACATAATGAATACAAGAAGAGTATTCTTGCACCATCCCACTACCTGAGAAAGGCAGTTACTCATGCCTGTGAAATCTCTGTGGCCTTAGGGTGCAGCAGCTAGAGGCAACGCTTGTGTCAAGATGTCCCCTTACCAAGTAGCTTAGTGCGCTTGCCAGTTGCTTGGCAACTTTGAATTTCCAGGGAGTTGTCAGAACTTCACTCTTCCGATGCATGAACAGATCCAGAGGCCCAAATTCAACAAACTCTTCAACCATGATATCTGCAAAGTCAGGAGCATAAAGTCAGTATCGCGATAACCACTGTCTGGAGTAACCCAACAGGCCCGTTACCACCTTCCCTGCCCCGGACAAGCTACTTGTCGTGTCTTTATTTCACCTTCCTCAAAGTTTATCTCAGCGCTCAGAGTCCACATTAACAGGCCGAGAAGAGTGGATTTATGTAGTAAACGAACAGTAAACCTGGAACCTTTGCCCAGAGAAGCTGTGGCTGCCCCATCCCTGGAGGGATTCAAGGCCAGATTGGAGGGGGCTTGGAGCAACCTGGTCTGGTGGGAGGTGTCCCTGCCCAGGGCAGGGGGTGACACTGGGTGGGCTTTAAAGTCCCTTCCAACCCAAACCATTCTGTGATTCTATGAACAAAGCATTTCAAGGGCAAAGCCTTCCCAGGGAAGTAATGTCTGCCAGAAGGCTAGTTTGTATGGATACAGAATCCCAGAATGATATGGGGTTGGAAGGGACCTCTGGAGATCATCCAGTCCAACCCCCTGCCAAAGCAGATCGACCCAGAGCAGGTTGCACAGGAACGAGTCCAGGCGGGTTTTGAATGTCTCCAGAGAAGGAGACTCCACCACCTCTCTGGGCAGCCTCTTCCAGGGCTCTGCCACCCTCACAGGAAAAGAAGTTCCATCTAAACATGAGGAGGAACTTCTATGTTCAAGTTTGTGTTCGTTATCTCTTGTCCTGTCCCTGGGCACCACTGAAAAAAAGACTGGCCCCATCCTCCTGACACCCACCCCTTAAGTATTTATAGGCGTTGATCAGATCCCCCCTCAGTCTTCTCTTCTCCAGACTAAAAAGACCCAAGTCCCTCAGCCTTTCGACAGCACCACCGTCACTCTAGCATTCCGGTCTCCAGAAGTCATCCTGTGAGGCACTTAGTCAAAGACAGCACTGGAAGGGGAACTTATTAGCAGAAAGGACTGCTGTCTTGCTCTTCCACGTCTGTCTGCACTGCAAAAATCAAGAGGCAGCAGCTGCTGACCCCACCTCCCCCCATGCTGGCTCCAAGCTGAGTGGCTGCCCTGTCCCTCCTGAGATGTTCACCCAACTCACTTTCTACGTCACGGACGCAGACACCGTGGAGGAGGACGATGTGCTTGTGAGACACCTGCCTCATCATGCTTGCCGTTTCGAAGAACGCCTGTTGGAAAACGTAAGAGATAAGTCATTAAACTGCCGGTCGTGGTGGGAGTCATCCAAGTGTCTAACAACTACAGAGCATCAAGTAACAAGAACGTTTGCAAAAGATCACTGTTTTTTCCAGTAACATAAAGGGCCATCCCACTGTAGCAATGGGGCAATGGAGGGCTGTCAGAGGTGGGTTGTTGTTCACGAGGTCTGTAAGCGACCAAAGCTCTTCCCTGCACTCTCGCAGACACACACAGACTAGGGCTCAGCATCCCCCGTGTGATGTGAGCCTCTTACTAGATGCACTTTGGGCTGCCAGAAAGACTTAATATAGGGAAGATGAAACTTCGAATTAGAGAAAAATCTAGGTTGGAAAGGTCCTCTGGAAGTTACTGTCTCCCACCTCCAGCTCAAAGCAGTTCTAGCTTCATGGTTGTCAGATGCTCAAGGATTTATTTCAGTAGGAAATGGCCTTAAGTGCCGCCAGGGGAGGTTTAGGATGGATATTGGGACAAATTTCTTCACAGAAAGGGTCATCAAGCCTTGGAACAGGCTGCCCAGGGCAGTGGTGGAGTCGCCATCCCTGGAGGGATTTAAAAGCCGGGGAGACACAGTGCTGAGGGACATGGGTCAGTGGGGGTTTGGACGCTGCCAGGTTAACAGTTGGATTCAGTGATCTGAAAGGTCCCTTCCAACCCAGATGATTCCATGATTAAGCAAAATGCCGATCAAGCAACTCGCCCATGGCCACGTTGATGACAGAACTGGTGACACTCACAGCTCAAGGCATAAGGCAGAGGTTATTTCTGGTGGGCAGCAGTACCCTCACTGATCTCCACGGCTCTCAGCTGCCAGACTGTGGGTACAGATTTGATGGTGCTTTTCACATCACAGCAAGGCCTGGGGCCGTTTCCCTTGCGCTCGTGGTCTGGAACATTGGCCTGCTCCAGCCAGACCCGATGCTGCTGCCCATATAATGAGATCAGCTTACTGAGTATCTCAAAAATGCTGGTCAATGTGGATTTGACTGCCTAAAATGGTGAGATACACCTCCAGCATCTTCCTATTCCCTTACTGTATAGCCTTCTTCTAAAGGCTTCTTCTAGTTAACCATGTACAAGATGGTGAGGCCCAGTATTCGTAGTACAACAGAGAAAAAGGACAAAACTTGCCAAAGAAATGTCTCTGTGGCTGGGGTCCAAGACTTTGAGGAGGACTTTAATCTCTTTTTCATTCTGATAGCCTTCATTCTCATCGTCTTTGTAGTTGAGAATCCCTGAGTAAATCTGTGTTCTCGTCCCTCTTCCAAGATGTTCACCCTAAGACATAACACACCGTTTGTTTTTCAAACCATGACATGAAGGAAACAAGCGTAAACTTACACAAATACTTGAATCTGCACTCTGTTCTGCCTCTCCAAGTAGAGAGAGGACCGGGCTTTCCACTTATCTAGCTTCATATAGACTTAGAATTATTCCAGTGAGAAACCAGTGACAGCTTTAGTGGTGTCTCTGAGCACACTCCGACTGCAAACTCATTTGATATTAAAGATCTATTACATCTCCCTTACACCAAACAGGTTCAATGTGATCTAATGTTATTAGACTAAACACCAAATGAATAAATAACACCTGACATCTTATTTACAATAAGCTGCTATTGAGGCAATCTTTAATGTGTTTCCAAAAGTCAGAGGAAGTAATATTTCAATGGAATGCTTTGTTTGGGAAAGCAATTTCCTCCTAAATAACATAGGATTCCGCCATGGGTATTTTTGCAGGAAGCCTGTGTGCTGACTGTAAATATACCAATCAAGAAACAATGAACGTAATCTATATCTGTCTTCCCTGGTCAGTGATGCAATTTCAAAAAAAAACAAAACCCAAAACTTGTTATTTAACTGAAGAAGTTAACTGCATGATTCAAAAGCTCAGGTCTTTTAGAAACATTAAATGGGATTTCTGCATTCAAGCCACTGTGTGATTTTTGAAGTTTATTCAGGTCACCTGCATCACTAACTGCAAACAACCATCACAAAATCTGGGAAAATTTGGGTGCCAGATCAGCTTGAAACGTCAAATTTTGAATCCTAAGACTCTTCAGAGCTTTTAAATGCTTCGCCCAGCTGCCCACCTGTATGATTTCTTCCTTGAGGATTCGGTGGAAACTCAGCTGCCCCAGGTGGTAAACGGGCTGCCATTCCTGTGCCTTCTTGGTTGCAACTAGCAAGTTGGAGATTTCTGGAAGGCAGGGAAAAGAAAACAGTCTTTAAGGCTTTCAAATATAACTTTCTCGGTCAATAACATTATTATATATGCTCAATGCAAGGTAAATCCCCAATGGATGAGGACGAAGTGACTTAATTTCTCAACTTCTATTCTGTCATTCAACAGAGAATTCACTAAAATAGAGCTGCATATTTTATATTATATACAGTCTGAATATTAGCCATATTGGGGCTTTTATTAAGAAACTGATAGTGTTTACTGTGCAGAGAAAGACCCAGGATGGAAAGAAGAAACATCTCTGCTGTACCTTAAATAAAAAACCCACACACTCCCTCCTGCCAGCAGGTACAACTCCTTCCCAGCGCGCAGATGGGTGAGGGGTAGAGTCTTGTTTCCTCTCTTTACCCCCTTGAAAATGTCTTGCTCCCTGGGAAACACTAACAATCTGTTAGTTCCAGTCTGTTTCCAGAGCACTGGAATTAAACTGGGGAATGGGAAACGAACAGAAGGAAAAGACTCCAAAGCCCGGTACTTCCTCCAGCCTGCTTCTGGTCAGGGAGAGGCACAGTTAGATCCAAAAGTCTCCCACGTGGATTTTGCCTTTCCCCTGTTTGACAGCAGGGATTATTAATTACGCTGCGCCGGGCTTAGATCTCTGTGTGCATCTGGCCTTCCCATTACTGCCAGCAGAACGTCTGCGTCGGGGCTAAACCGTGAGCCAGCACCCTGAAAACAATCAGTAACAAACCGTAGGCCGGAAAAAGTTTCATTTCTGTGTCCCCTAAACTTCTTGAACTAAATAGATTCAAAAAGAAGGAAAAAAACAAAACGGGGAAGAGACAGGCACAGATAATGCCCTGGATCCCACTGTAACTGATGCCAACGAAAAGCTGAAGTGGGCAGTCAACTCCTCGACCCGTTTGATTTTATTCCAAATACAGCTGTCAAAATGTAATCAGAATGTCAAAAATGTATAATCTCCCCACACTCCAGACAATTACCAACGTTCTTCAGTTGCTGAGAAGCTCAGCGACTACCTACAGAGCACTCTCCTCTAAATCCATCAGAACAAGCAGGTAATTAATGTAGCTCAGTTATTCCCCTTATTCTAACAGGAAACCATTATCTGATCAACACAATCACGCCACTGTGTTTCCTCTTTCATACAAAATTCAGCTGCAAGACGCTTGTAGCTTATAGCAAATGATTTTAGTAAGCAATTAACAGTTTAACAAACGCATGACTGTCCCAAGTCCTCTAAAATCTGCCCTCGCAGACGGATTTACTGACTGTGAGCCTGTTCTGCTCACTAACAGTTGCAGATCAAGCCCTCCCTGAAGATTAATAGAGCAAAACCAGCTCATGATGAGAGCAAACAAGCTTCAAACCCAAGGCTGCAGCCCTCCTGTGCCAGAGGAATGCAACACGATGTATACGTGACTCGGTGGAGGAAAGGAAGAACCTTATATAGTCCCTGCTCCGCCGCAGCATTTCAGCCCCTGCCTCTGAGTCAGCCGTGACATTTTCTGTTTAAAACAAATCTCGAGTTCCACCTCTGCTGTCGATACTGCAGGGCCAGCTGGTTTAGGTGAAAAAAAAAAAAAAAAAAAGGAAACCGGAACTTTTCTCACTGTCATTTGAGAAGTTCACACAAATAAGGCTCCCAAGAAGCACCAGCCCCTGAGCATCCTGTGCTGAGCTTGCATCACTGGGAGGAAACCCCTAAAACCTTGCTCACAGCCTTTGCTTTTGCTTTTTGGCCAGGCTCCTACCTTCACCAAGAAGGAAGAAACTTCATATATCATTTTTGAATTGACAAAAGAGCTTCGCACAAGAATACAGAACAAACCAAAGACACTGCTACTTCTGGAGTTTGTTTCCTTTTGACACCAAAGTTCGTTGCCTCTATTAAAGGACAAACTACCTCTTGGTTTGGGTTGGCAGCACCTCTTCAGTGTAAAGCTTATGTTGTCTGTCCGAAGTATTTGTCCTTTCAAGTGATCCATCAGCTCTTTTAAGGAGGAGAAAGACTTGTTTGAACCATGTAGGAAGTACCCGCCTTTCTTCACCTCGATCTGGAAGTTCTTGTACTGGATTGAATTATTTATCATCTGTTATTAGGGAGGAGAGAGGGGAAAAAAGAAAGTGAAATATAATCATTAAAGTGAAAGAATGTTTTAAAGCCAAAAAAGCTCCCCTGAAGCCTTTGAAATTACATGTAGGACCAGTTAATCACTTGCTCTTAAAAAACTAGAGTCCTCCAATCAGACTCCAACGAAGTGGGAAAAGGCCCTAAAATTCCTATAAACTTCAGTCCCAGGAAGGCTCATAACAACATAGTGGAAGAAGAGCAATATAAAGATGCCATCATCCAACAAGCCCAGTCATGGCTTCTGTGTTTTGCAAAGCCTGAGGGTGTGCAGAAGCCCCGACTCTTCAGAAGGAATTTTCTCTTCACTCGGTCAAGAATTGCAGAATCTGGCCCACGGTTTCAAAGTCTCAACTTAAAAATAGCAAAACTCCCTTTCACAACCCAGATTGTCCAACAAGTGAAACGAGATTTCAGGCTGTCGTTCAAACCTCCCAGTTTCGTTCAAAGTTATTGAGGAAGAACCACTGAACTTTCATACTCACCTATCTCAAGCCCGTGCCCTTTCCATTTCTACCCTCTGTTCCTGCTTCATCACCTCTAACGTGCTGCAGCTTCCCATCACCTCTTTCTTTATTGTTTCTTGTTTCAAATGTCCCTTCTTGATCTTGCCATTGATCCTATTAACACTTTTTTCTAAGAGAAGGAAAACAGTTTCTACGCCTTCACGCTATTATTATTATTCTTGTGTGAACACTTAAATATCTTCCCCAAACTAGCTGCAGAATTCCAACAGAGGTCAGTAAAATTCAAACTTCTGTGCAGTTGCTGCCACCTTCTTTTCTGCTTTTAACTGGTTCTCTCACTTGTCCCATTTCATCAGCTTTTACCTATCGCTCATCTTTCATACAATATCTTCCACCAGCAAACTGTGTATCTGTGCCCTTCTGTGGTGTGCTACACGTGAAGGCAACTGTCCTCATGCACTGTTCTTTTACAGTGTGTCAGCAGAAACACATTCATATAATTAAATCCATGTTCAAGAAACATTAGGTAAGTTGCAGTGACAAATTCTGTTATGTCGTTCTCACACCAGATGAGTTTTAAAAGCTTAATTTCCATCATGTTCATGCACAGTTTAATTGCTATGAATGGAAACGTTCTGGATGTAATAGAATCACAGAATGGTTTGGGCTGAAAGGGACCTTAAAGCCTATCCAGTGCCACCCCCTGCCCTGGGCAGGGACACCTCCCACCAGACCAGGTTGCTCCAAGCCCCCTCCAACCTGGCCTTGAACCCCTCCAGGGATGGGGCAGCCACAGCTTCTCTGGGCAACCTGGGCCAGGCTCTCACCACCCTCACAGCAAAGAACTTCTTCCCCACATCTCATCTCCATCTCCCCTCTTTCAGTGTCAAACCCTTCCCCCTCCTCCTCTGGCTCCCCTCCCTCATCCAGAGTCCCTCCCCAGCTTTCCTGGAGCCCCTTGAGGGACTGGAAGGGGCTCTAAGGTCTCCCCGGAGCCTCCTCTTCTCCAGGCTGAACCCCCCCAACTCTCTCAGCCTGTAATGAATTGTGTTTCTAGATAGAGCATAAGTGTAGCTATAGCACAAGTGTCTGGGGACAATGAAGCTCTGAGTACAATTATCTACCCTCTGCTGCTCCGGCTCGCAACAAAGATAAGGGTGCCTGCCCTAAAGAACATAAATATATCACCACGGATTACAGGGAGCTGCTGGGCTTTTAGCTGATTACCAGATTACTGCTGGGAACGCCGCACCTGACGTACCTCTGAGCCTTCAAAACACGTCACTGTCATGAGAATGTGGTTGAAGTTCGTGCAGCTCCATCTCAGCACATACATTCCCGCTTCGTTCCCCTCCTGTCGCAGTTTGTTGATGGCGTATTCCGTGCTGAAAGAGTCGAGGTAGAAATGAGGAAAACCAACAAATGAGCAGCTGCATCCCAAAATTTATTATTAGTAAATACACAGGACAGTAATCCTATATTTGGAACAAAAATGTGTAAGAGCAACTTAGAAATATTTCTATTATTAGTAAAACATGGTTTAATTGTGCCCATATGCTCACATTTAGCTGCACAGAGCAAAGGAAGAATGATTTATTAAGCTCTTAGCATGCTTAATGAGGAAATTCTACATCCAACACAGTGTGCACATAAGCTCTCAGTTTTCTATATATTGCACCTTCAAACATAAAAGGAAAAGCCAACAAGGTGAGCAGAAGGGAAAATAATAGCTATGTAATAAAACAAAGGCTTTGTTCATCCACCCAAGGGCTCCCAGGGTCAGTGTAGACACAAGTTCAACTCTTGTTTACCTAAAAAATTCCCATCTGTTCAATTAATAATGATCTTTATAGCTATTAGTGAAGTAAGCCTCAAAATACTCCTATAGAGAGGAAAAACTGGTTTTATAGACGACTAAGTATTCTTTCGATATAACCCTTAGCAAAACTAAGTTGTTCTACAACCTTTTGGGAACTAACAGCCTTCCAAATGTCAGATTTTCTCAATGGATTCACTATGCAGCAGTATCAGAGGACTAATTATTCAAGTGGAACAATAAAAATCAAACATTTTACTAACCAAATGGGTCCGTGGCATCCGTTTTTTATGTTGTGCTCAATGAGGGGGGGAGCCACGTCTGTGCAGAGGTAATGGTGGGCGTCTGCTGTGAGTCTGAAATACCCATCTATCAGTGACGCAAACGACAGGGCCTCATCGTGTGAGGACAGTTTTAATTCCTACAACAGAAAGGTATTTCAGTAAAGAATTCTTAAAGTCCTTTATTTAAGAGTCCCATTAGAAAATGGTCCTCAAGGAGGTTGTCCCCTGTTGCCCAACAACACCAGAGCTTCCCATGGGAGGGAAACCTCCCCGAGGTTTGGTTCTTACCATTCTTTTGTTATCCTGTTTGTTAATGCTGACTGTAGACTCCTTGATGACAATGTGGGTGATTTCAGGAAAATAGGAAAAATTGTTCCAAGAGTCTCGAATTTTGTGTTTTTCTTCATCCTTTTTGGTTTTGCTGTCAGATTTTTTCTTCTTCTCTTTCTCCATCTGTACGGGCTGCAAATAGATTTTGGATAAAGGTATACCAATAAAAACATTTCATTTTTTTTTTAGCACAGCGTTTTTACTCTAAAACAAAAATTAATGACAAATTAATCTTCCCTGGCTATTTATGGAATGCTTTTTGCACTGAATTATGGCACTGCACACCCAAACTGCCAACAGCAGGTGAAATTCTGCTTGCAAACCACAGCAAAGCTGAGCATCTTACAGGCCAAAAATTAGTGAAAATTATGAGCAACTACTTATTTTAAAAAGATAAACCTTCAGGCTGAGCAAAGCTTCCTGCTAGTCACAGAAAGGTTCTCACTGAGATGCAAGTCTTTGGTTTAGGCATTTAAATAAATATAATCTATAAATCAGCAGAAACAGGAGCCTTACAAGAAACAGGTTGCGCTTCTTGCAAGTTTTTCTGCTCAAAGATCAGTTCTTCCTTCCCTCCCCCCCCCCATCAATACTATCATTTAAAAGATAAATTCTCCATCAGAGATAGAGATAGTTGGGTTCTAAATGGAACCCAACTCCATCTAAATGGAGCGAAGCACAATGCTTTTTGTGTTAAAAAAGATAGCTATCAGTAGGGTTCTCATCACCGGGGGCAACTGCGGCAAGTTAAAAGAGGTCTGTTTGTTCAAGTGTTATATGGGGAGAAAAAAATATAGAATATACCGTAATGCCTTCAAACCTAGAGCATATTTAATATTTTTGTACACAAAGTACAGAAGAGGTTAAGCAAAGTGACCTCAATTAGCAGCACTGAAGCAAGGAACAACATATAAAATATCACTGATATGAAAAAGCTTAGCTTTAATACAGAATCATGGAATCACAGAATGCTTTGGGTTTGAAGCGACCCTAAAGATCATCCAGTTCCACCCCCCTGCCCTGGGCAGGGACACCTCCCACTAGACCAGGTTGCTCAAAGCTCCATCCAGCCTGGCCTTGAACATTTCCAGGAAAGATATCACTATATTTTAATTTATTCATGAAAAGTCTAGGAGTATGAGCAAACACAGCACCTGGGATGCCATATACACAAAGAGCATTATCAGACTTCGATATTGAGGGCCTCCACAGACATTAATCTTTCAAAAGTTGTGTCTGGACTGGCAGAAACAGTATTGTCTTTACTTTTCCTGGTGAAGAGGTTGCCCGGGGTCCATCCTTGGAAGTCTTTAAGACCAGAATGGATAAAGCTCTGAGGAACCTGGTCTGATCTCAAAGCTAACCCTGAACGGGGGGTTGGGACTAGACACCTCCTGAGGTCCCTTCCAACCTGTGAAAGAACTCCTTTCAATAATAAGCTGATCTGCAGTGTTCGAAGATCATGACCACTTTTAAACAGTCGTTATGTCCCCAAAAGCAATCCACTAATTCCCATTTTTCAAGAGATACTTACATTTGGCTTGAGCCTCCACTGAATTCCGTTGTTTCCCGTTACGATGACTTCATATAGTTGAAGGTTCTCATTGTCTCCACAATTAAATCGATTGATTTCATTCTCAGATGAAATCAGCAAAAAAAAAGTCTCAAAAATTTCTGCTCCGTAATGTTTAGTCAAGGTCTCCATTGTTGATAAGTATTTCACTTTCAGATCCCGTGGAGACACACTACTGTCGCAAATGGTTTTGTTGTTAAACTCTTTAAGGAAATGCTTGAAAACATTATTTATCCGAATCCTGGTTAAGAAATTCCGCTGTCTGATAGTCTTGTTCAACGTTTCAGGAATATAAAGCTTGTAACTAGAAGGAAAAACAATGCTATGAGTTAATACTGTTGTCTCCTAAGCTTTTAATTTTCTAAAACGTGCAACCGCCTTACTTTGAAAGTTGCAGAGAACAAGATGCAGTAAATCACTGCGCAGTTGGTACTGTAGCAGTGATTTACAGCATTAATAGCCAACAGGAATTCAAATAATAACCTTATCTGAAAGCTGGATGGATACAACCCACTCAAATCAATAAAGCAATTTATCCTAACAGTTTTCTCATTAGGTTGCCAATTAACAACACTGCCATTTCTGAACCTACTGATGCAGAACCTTGACTTTACAGCAAGTCAACTGGTACCTGACACATCAGCATGCTGGGTGCATTAGCTGCATAGATTTGAAATACTCTCCAGACAAGAAAAAAAAAAATAATCAGGTTTTCTAATACATATTGACAAGATTAGGAAGATCCACATAGTACTAGCAGTGTTGGAGCTTGTATTTCCTGTGCAGTCAGACCCTGGAAGGTAAAATGCTTAAAATCCCTTCTGGCAGAGCAGCACAGCAGCCCCAACAGTGACAAAGTTTTCCCAGCTCACCTGATATCTTTGGGAAGCTCTGGAAGCTTCACGTTTTTCTTGATGGCATAGTGAGAGATGGCAAGGACAGCCATCCCCAGGCATTCGTTTTCTATTTCATGAACCTCTTGATCATTTTTAGGATCGCGGATTGGTGCCAGGCCTTTCACTAAGTCATACTGACCCTTAGGAGGAAGGAAAAAAAGAAAGCTATCAGATTTGGTATTTGTCTTGGTTTATCTATGAGCAAGCAACGTGTCACAAGATCACGGCTCTCCTCCTCTCCTCGAGCAAGAGGAGTCACCCAAAACCGAAAGCCAGGACTGGAAGGGGTAGGAGAAAAAGGAAAGAGCTGTGCAATGGACGAAGTCTTCTCTTAGACCAGTGGAACACGGGCAAGTGCTACTCACCCCACAAGCCCTGCCTATTTGAGAAGAAACACCAAAATTTGTGCCTGGCTGAAGTCTTTTAAAATGACAGTTTGTGGACCAAGTGGAATCACAGGATGGTCACAGCACACCCATCCCACGTACAGTCCACAGCATTGTGGCTTTCACCAAGAAGGTGTGTAGACACCCAGGTAGAACACCTGCACTGCTCAGACACTTACAACTCCCCCATCCCCTCCTTCTATACATTAGCCCACCAAAAATTCACTTGCTTTTTAATTAACTGAGGAAAGCACCACCCCTGCCCCCTTCTAGCACCATCATGATTATTTTTCTAGTGCACAATAAATATTTTGTGTCTCTGCTTTATCTCTGCCCCTTCGTCACCTGGTGTCTCTACGAACCCCGTGCACTTGGGCTCCAAGCCCCATCTCAAAGCCAAGACTGAAAACCCTATGGCATCACCTTGCTCTGGGACAGTCTAGAAAATACTTGGTTACCAAAGAGCATTTCTGTTGCCTTATATCAGAATTAGTGCTTTTCTGTTTTACTTTTTAAAAAATGTTATAACCCCAAAGTAAAGTTCTGCTTAATACAATATTGCCTGACAAAATCCCTTAGGGTCCCTACTCATTCCGCAACTTAAAAGGTGTTTTCATTCTTTTTGCTGGCACTCAGAAAAAGGAAAAAAGGAAAAAACAAAAGAAAGGCCAAAAACCAGTTCTGCAGCATGTTTTCAAACAGTGATTTTGCAAAGTTGCATACATGTACGCAAGGATATTCGTATGAAATAAGGTCTAAGTTAGTTTGATTACACAGAAAAAACCTATTTGCTTTTTTTATTACTTTAGAATGCAAGTGGTAACATTAAAACGCACCCATAGTTGTAGGCTACTTGGTATTTTATTGTGGTTTCACAACAAAACAACAAGGATTCACTGGAAGAGCTTCGTTTTTCTGAAGATGACAACCATATTTCAGAGACTGAAAATGCTGCAGTAATTATACTGAGAATTAACAGTAAACATGGTTTTTCTCCAGTGCGTTTAATTTGCTCATTTCACAAACTTTCATCAACTTCAATCTTCCTGTTTCTTCGATGAAACCAGGCAAGTTACTCATTTGCAGAATCATTTGCGTGTATACAAACTTTTTTTGTAGAAGGGCACAAAAAGCTTTCGGAAATAGGGACCCCGCTTACTTGCCACATCCAACTAGTTGGAGGCACAACAGAAGGAAAGAAAAAGCACCTGTAAACAGGCTGAGTGACAGTGGGTTTGTCGGCCGGTGTTTTAACACCGCACAGTAGGAGAAGGCTCACTAAAAGGACACCATTCTGTCAGTTTAAATACTGCAACTGATCATCTACAGCACAAGAAATGTCAAAGTTCATTATGTGCAAATGTTTTGCAAAAGAAAAGGTGATAGCGTTTATATCCAAAAATATTTAATATTAAAAGAAAGTATGTTATTAAAAATACAGCCCTTTTTAGACTGTGAAATAGACGGTTTCTTTACACCGTCTGCTTATGGGTAGATTGTTCTTCATGTGGCAAATTCTCTCCACCACGCAGAAGGACGAAGAAAATATCAATACTAACAGGTAAGGCTACATGTACTTAAAAAGTCTGAAAACAGGTCTTTAAAGCAGCTTCTACCGAATCAAATAGTTTTTGTGCGACTACAATGGCAGAGGTGTTTGCAAGCAACCTCTTACCTGTGCAAAGATGTATTCTAATGAGTTTGCATCAAGTATAGGGGTTCCTTCTGGTGCCGGCTTCTTCTCGTAAGAGCTCTTTGCCTTCCTTGGCGAGTGTCTCCACACCGAGGGTTCGCTTTCGCTAGTCCCGTGCCAGTTTGTAAAGTAGTATCTTGCAAGAAAAGAGGAATAAACTTTAAAAATCTGAGGGGAAATCCTCCGTTTACACTAGATGCACAATTTAAACTTTGAAAAGAAAACCAGTTACAAGTCAAAATCCCTCAATCTTCCGCCCTGAGGTTGCAACTTAAAGTGGCCCACTGCTTGAAATGGCATGCCTGGCCTGAGGAACCAGGGAAAAATGGTCTATTAGTCCAAGGTCTTCAGCATTTCCACTCAAGAGCAGCTCACTCTTAACTCACAACACCTCGACTGACTGCCTGTCGCATCCCTGCATAGTTCACCAAAGGCGGCAGCATTGCTCAGGGGCCTCCTGGTGCCTCCATCACCTCTGACTTGGCTTGAGCAGTGTAAGAGAGTGCAAAGCCTCCACCCGAAACCTGCTAAAGGAGTTGACATCTACTGAAAATTAATAAAGATTTTGAATTCAAGCTCTGTTAGCGCCTTTTGAGAAATCTTTGCCTGAATTATTCCAGAAACCTGTGTCTATCTGGGTTCTGGTAACGCTGAAACCAAGTAAAGTTTAGTTAAATCTGGTTTGAATCAATGCGCCTTTTGCAAAAGTTCATGCCTTGGGCATGATCACAAACTACTTATAACTAAAAGGTTACAGCAGAGCAGATTTACCCAATTGCTAAGTAGGAATGATTTCTATAAGAATCTGTCAATCTAATTCAAGAGGAGCATTCAGCACGAGCAAGAGCAAACAATGAAGAATTACCGCACTGTATAGATACATCACTGGGTTCATACAAAGGGTATCTGACATTTTGGATGGAGAGTGACCACTGTGAGCATCACATAATTTGTTTCACGCTACCATGACATCTCAACAGCGAAGCTTTTAATGCCTACTTAAATATGTGATCAAAATCACAAAGAATTTTTGTGACCAAAATGAGATCAAACAGCTTTACAGAGAAAAAAGACAAATGAGTGAGAATGGTAATAGACACTGCACTTAAAAAGAAGTAATAAAGAGAAAGCTAGTGGAAAAAACCTAAAGTTTTAAGTAGAAAAAGTTGAGGCATGTGATGGGTATATCCAAGACCTGAACTGGAAATACACATTTTCTGTACTGAAAGAAAAAAACTGAATAAACTACCTTATAATCTATGAACACATTTTGAGATTGCAAATAAGAAATCAGTTTAACTAACAAATCACTATGCTGCCCGAGCAGTTTCATTTCAAACATAACACAATAAAAATGTCAAGAGACGTGTCCTGGAAGACAGAAAGACTGCAGGAAGACCGTAAGCCAACTGGCAAATGTTTATGAACATTATGGTGCAGAACAACCCACACGCAAAGCTGTGTGTTTTAAAATATGTGACTATATCTTTGTGACTTGTCTCTGACCAGACTGGGAGTTCGTGGATGAAGTGCCAGTTCTGCAGTGGTTGAGACCGGTGCGTATCAGTCTCAGTGCAGTCAGGATCTTAAAAGCAAAACAAAATTAGTATTTCTAGATCAGCGCCACGTGTTTAAATCACGTGTTATCTGTACAGCAAGCTGACCATTCAAATGAAGAATTATGTATCAAATTCCTCTTTTAAAGACAAGACTTTCTGTCCAGTGTTTCTGCCCGTCCTTTCTTTTTGGTGAATCTTTTTAAGTCCCCCAAAAGCACGTATCGAAAGCATGAGTAGGAACACCAACACACAAGTATGCCAAGAACTCCTGACAAGTACTGCAAGATACTGCACAACTCCTTTGCCTGAAGCACAAAAAGCAAAGCAAAGCAAATCCTTCTGCCTCCAGGAAATTACTTGGTTTCCGTATGCTCCCTTATAAGATTAGTGATAATTAATAACTCCAATTCTTGTGGTATTTCCTGAACATAATTATGGGCAAGGTATCGTGTATTGTTTGTAATTGAGAAGAGAATTTGCTCCTTTCCCTGTTAAACTGTACTAAGACAACATTTATAAGTTAGGATAAAAATTAGAGCCCCATTGTTTGAGGAACCACATACATAAAGTCTCTGCCTTGAAGAGACTGATGGATTTATGGTAAGGGTGGAGACAGATTATTGCTATTCCACTTTCACGAACAGAAATGGGAGCATAAGCTTCCCAATTCCAAAGTCCTGCAGAGGAGGTGGAAGGGAGACTGAACGCTCCTGATTTCAGGAGCATGTCCCACCTCTCCTTTAACCCAGGGCTGGCACCCCAGCGGGGGTGATTTGGGGAGTCAACCCTAGTGGGTCACCCCAGGAAGGAGCAGTTTTGCCCTTCACCCCTCTCCCCGAGAGCAGCTCTGATAGTCCTTCTCTCCAGAGTTTCCAGAAACACGTGTCTTGGGTCCCTTCTCCACGGCAAGAACCGCTCCTGCCTCTGGCTCAGACACAACCCAGCTACGGAACAGTTAAACTCCTCCTCCATCAGCTGGTGTGCTAATTAGTCCCGGATATTACAAAATACCGTGGTTTCTGATGTTGTAGACAGTTTATTTTTTTCAAACCTTGAGGCAAGTGAAAGAAATATAGGGCTAGTTAACAAAGTTTCTAGTGAAAAGAAAGTCCTTTTGAAATAGTACCAAAAGTACAGCAGCTGGCAGAGATTTGTTGGGGAGAGGAGGAGCAAGGGAAGCCCACGCAATCAGAAATCAACTCTAAAGCTCTCAGCAGTGGCAGAAAAATCAAACAACTAAAAGCATTTGAAACTACTCAGTCACATACTTTCATTTTATATATATAATTTCAATAGGGCATGACTAAATCAAATCTATCAATATAATGAAATTTCAGAAATCCGGCTGTCCACATAAAAATGATTTAGTCTCTAAATGATTATATACAGCCTAACACACTGCGCTATTAAATAAGCCCCTTTTTCAAGAGGAATTCTGCCTCTTGCAGAGCTCAGAATGAACAGTATTCATTTAGAGAACGGTTTCACAATCCTGTATTGCTCATAATTTTTCAGTCCCCAGCCCTGCTGCCAGCTCAGATGCTCAAGCCAAGACACACAATAGATCAGAAATGAAAGAAAAGAAAATATCACTTCACCAATACACTACAATAT